>NC_087521.1:11479634-11824044 GCF_963921805.1 Phalacrocorax carbo | reverse complement strand
AATTAGAAGCAAGTATTCTGTTTACTATGGTACAGCTAAGAATTAATATAAAATATTATTTAGTCATGATATTCAGTATCTTTTTGGCAAAAAAATATATGGACTGTTTCTTGTTTTTATAGTTATTCAATCTCGTATCTCACATTTACTTTTGTAAAACAGTACTGAAAAGAAAACAATAGAATACTAGAAACAGGGGCCCCCTTACCTGTGTATCTCTTGCTAGAATTTGTCAGGAATTTGCATAACAATTAGAGGAGTGGATGCATCTAAACTGCTTGACAGTGAGAGGCTAGAAGTTCATAGAAATGCATCAGATGAGATTTAAGAAAATGCTAATAGGGAGCAATGTCCCTAGGTCCCCCCTTATTTTGGGATGCTCAGTACATCACAGCAGTCATTTGTACTTGCATTAAAGCTGGAAGGTGGAAGGGCATTGCCAGCTTGAGTCTTCCTGATTTTGCATTTGTAAACAGAACTTTGGTCTCAAGCAGAATATCGTGTTAGTTTGGTTAATGATTTTGTACTTCTTTCTGCACTAAAAAAAAAAATAGCAGAAATTTGAATAATTTACTGCTTAAACATCACTACAATTAGGAAATCAATTCTTTTAATGAGTTTTGCTATGTTGCAACTTCAGCATAATTCATGAGTGTAGAGAAGAAATTCTCTAGTCTTCTTCACTTTAAGTGTCTATAAGGTAATAATAGTCCTAAATAACCACAAACTTCAACCCCCACCCACCTAATATCCTGAAACCTAAAATTCATTAAGATCATGTCCATAAGTAAAATAATTACAGGAAAGATGCAAGTTTGAAAAGCCTGATTCTTATCCACCAGCTATAAAGTTTATGCAGGAAAGCAGTGATTTTTAGTTTAGTCTTGTTTTGAAACTCATGCAGTGCATTATTAAACGTACTAAAGTGCTAGATGAAAAAGCGAGGACTTACTCCATCCAGGGTGACAAGGGATGACCATAGACAAAAAGAAATTAGGTACTTTTAACATGAGGAATATCTTAAATTAAACTGTTCAGGAGCTTATTTAGAATAGTGGATGCTCAGTTTTCAACCTTTGGCTCCTTCCCTGTTTGCTCCGTATATAGCTCCCCGTTTTGCTCCTTATATAGAGATTTAAAAAGGATGTGATATATTGCATCAAAAAACCCCCATGCACTGCACCATTAACTTAGACTGGGAAAAAGCTCCATGTTGGAGATGCAGGAAAAGCCAAAGGAGGAGGGAGGGAGGGAAGCACGTTTAGCCACAGGCAGAACTTTGCACAAAGGTAAGCAAAGGCTGTTTTCCCTCTCATAATCCAGTTTCTCCCATGCTGTGGAAGTTATAGCTACAGGGAGTGTTTCACCTAATCTCTGTCTTGCTCTTTCACACAGAGCTGGTCCATCTCTCTGCCATGGACAGTAATTCCAGTCCTCACTGATTCCTTTTTTCTCTGCTTATTAGTTCTGCACTGTCTGATGATCTACCTTCCCAAAGCTATCTTCCTATGAGAAAAGTAGGATTTTTTTCCCTTTTCCTTTAGTGCCTGAATTCTCTAGTCCAAGGCTATGACTACCAACACTGCTACCAAGTCACCTCACCAAATGCTGTCAAAATGATTTCAGCTGACATGCTGTTGTCATTTTGTTTGACAAAACCTTAATCCCATTTCCTGAGATGAAAAGTACTATATCCTGTCCTTTGTATAGCCAATTATCTCATTCTTTTAAACTTTGATATTTTGTGTAGCCACTACTTCTTCGTCACAGTATCCTGTTGAGCCTGATGAAAGCTGGACTTCATAGACAGACCATGTAAGGTGCAGGGTTTTAATGAAATCTTTTCTTGTGTCATTTGTTTTACTTAACAAGGTGGGGTAAGGATAATCAAACAAAATCCAAAACCCAACAGCAAAAAACAACCTGTGTAGATGTCAGGAGGGAAGATCTAAATGATCAATATTATACATCAGGATTGACATCTTACATATTATTCAATAGTTCTTTAGCTAAGGGCTTGAATAGACACAGAGTTCTTTTTATACAACACCAGAATTGAGCTCACACATCTTCTCAGAAAGAGAAGAGAAAGTGATTGCACTTCCAAAAAAATCAATATCATGTTAAGCCCTGTATCTTTTGAGAAAAGCATCCTTCTACACATACCTAACTTTAGATCATAACTTCATAATGGTCGCAATTCTAAGATTACCAAGAACTGTATTTAAAACTGAGTCTTTATTACTTTTTCATTTATTTTTTTGTGTCCTCCTGGATTTGGATTAAGGGTTGACATGACTAGTATCACTTCTTCCTATTGTCAGTTTGCATCCTATTTTAGTGCATGGAAGCTGAAATGGGCTTTCTTTTGCTAAAGTCCAAGTAATGCATGAATTATTGGACTTCAGATCTTTCAAAACATTTTTTCTTAAATATTTAGCCATATCAATTTTTATAGTATAGTAGTAGAGTATGAAGTAGTATAGAGAAAGTAAATGTTGATTTAACTTGATGAGTTTACTTTGATTCTTTCCTGACAGTTCATAAAAGCAATGAATTCCACAATGCAAAACAATAATAATAATTATTAATAAATTAATAAAAAATCAGGTAATTCTATAGAAATTATCAATTTGCTACTAGGTGGTTATAGTCAAGGTCAAAGAATTCTTGCCAAAACCCAGGCAGCAACTGCAGGGAACCTTTGTCTCCTTTGTCTCCTTTGGAGACAAAGTAATTTTGTTTTACGTACCTGGAAACTTAGGTATAAAATAGGTTATAACTCATATCCACCTGAAGTGAAACTGCATATTAAACCAGCCAGAAGAAAGAACAAAAGAATGTATTTTTGCTTTGGACCAGATGTGGGTCTCTCGGTCCTTGTTTTACCTGCCATCCTTTGTCCATGGTTTTATAGTTTCTATCTTATCACCACTGACAGCAGTGCTGTTCTGTTATTATTGCTACTATATTGCTTATTTAGTGACAGAAATGATTGTTTTCTTCAATGTGGCGGAAAACAAGAAGAAGTGTGGGAAGATTAGCAGGTGTGCTTTGGAAAAGAGTTGAGATTGGGAGAGGAATAAAATGCCTTCTTTTACTTCTCCACTTAAAAAACCTGGCAGATGGGAAGGTGTTTATTATCATTCACTGTAGTGGCCAGTCTGTTATTAAAATATATAATTAAAATGGCCATATCACTGCAGTATGTTGCAAAGTATTTGCACCTCACAGTGAAGATGACAGGGCAGCAGGAGGCACAATAAGAGGTCTCTGTGTAAGCATTGTAACAGCTACTCGGCAGAAAGGTCTAATAATTTCAGATATTTTAAAAATCTGTTTTGAGGGGTCTTTACTTTCCATAGAGAATTTCTTGACATGATTGCTACTCTTTCCTGTAATGTCCCTTGAAACTGGGGAGGCAGGAGGAAACTTTTTAATCTTATGAATATTAGAAACAAGAAATTGAACATTTTTACTATTTCATCCTTCTTTACCAAGGCTAATAGCAAGAGTTTTCAAAGCTTGATCATATTTTGACTTTTGACCCTGCACAGAACCTGCACTTTCATCTTTCATATGCAGTTCTTTGCAGGGACAGGTAGTGACAAAAAATTGTATCCACAGTACATTGCACAGTCTATTTCAGTGCATATAATTTTGATTGATGCAGGTGGGGAACAGTCCCATGACCTCTAAAGAAATAAAAGCTTGAGTTTTTACAATTTGGGATAAAGAAAAATGGACAGTAGCAGCCTCAGAGATTCCATGAATCATACACAAAGAAGAAGCTACTGCACACATTAATGGGAAAATGGATGTGTAAGAAGCTCTGGCAGAATTCATTTGGAGTGATGTACAAAACTGAGCAGTTAAGTGACAGAAAGTGAAGCCAACTCTCTGACACCCTGGCTCTGAGTGAAATAAATATTTGTTTCAGAAATAAACTGTGAAAACATTCTGGACAAAGAAAGGAGCAGTCAAAAATCTGGAACTGTGATGGACAAACAAAGACTCAGACTAACCTTAGTAGCTTCAAGTATTGGTGCCAATAAAAAAAAAAAAGACCATGGGCAGGATTATTTTTGCCAATAGCTAATCCAAAAGCAGCTGATTGTGCTTGTTCTAAAAGTTTATTGCAAAATACGGTTTGGATATATCTATTTGCTTCCCTTTACTCCAGATTCCAATGCTTATTGGGAAAGGGACATAATCAAGCATGTGCTGAAAGGACATGCTGCTATCTATACCTAGAGCTTTTAAATTACAAAGGCACCTCTGACATTTGTCTATTGATGAGATTTTGCCCCATAAACCAAAATCAATTTCTGCATGGTAATAGCTGAGATTAGCTATCAAAGTTTGTCCAGATGCTTAAGATCTCTTTAAGTATATACACAAACAAGATGGATTTATCTAACTCAGATATGGTAAGGAAAACACATAATGCTTTTATTTTACATATCAAGTAGTATTTTCAAGACCAGTTTTCACTCAGCCATAACAAGTGGCAGTTTCCATGTCTGTAATAAAACTTAATTGCATTTTATGAAGCAGCTCTGCTGTTTAGAATTCATGAACTTCAAGCTACCTAACTTTCTCTTACAATATGGGGAACAAGCTTTGTGGACAAGGAAGAAAATTTCACATGTAACTTGACTTTCAACATAATTTGATACTCTAGCACAGCGTTCCCATAAATGAGTTATAGAAACATTGGGAAACTAGTGTAAACTGGGTAAGCAAGTAGCTGAAAAGTCATACCGAGAGTAGGTCTCTGTTCACAAACTGAAAAGAGGAGTAAAGAGAAGTTTCTCAAGGTCAGTATTATTTTTTGTTTTCATTAAGGACTTGGACAGCAGAATAGAGAATGCCTTTAGTAAATTTTCAGGCAAAAAAAAAAGCAAGGGCAGGACAACTACAAGCACTTGGGAAGATTAGAATGTGAAATGTTGATGGATTGGAGCAATAGTGTGAGACAGACGGGATGTAAATCAATCAGAGAAGGGGCAAAATCCCACACATGAGTATAATCAGCTATGTGCATATGCGATGGGGAATGCAAGAAAAGCAGAAGTTTTAAAGAAGAGAACCTGCAGCTTTTAGAGGACAAAAATGAAGCGAGAGACAACAGTGACTTGGTGCCCTGCCTTGTGATAAAAAGTAAAAGGTTTTAACTGAATCAGGGAAAATCTTTGCTACACTGTAGAAAAAAAGATTTCAAAACTCTAAGGATACTCAGGCTCCAAAACAGGATTGTGGTTGCTTGAGATTTTTTGGTATACATTGACAAGTAAAGTACAGTAGTAGTTTAAAGGATCATTAACAATACCTATTTTCTGTGGTTCTCAGTCAAGCTGCTATTTCTCTGTAAAGGCTGTTCATATGGTTAAGCATATGTTCTCCTGGGCTGTTAATGATGAACAAAAGACAAATTAAATCCCAGTATTTGAAGCAACATGTCTGGAACAAAAGTTTTGTAATTATTTTAAAGATAACTGAGAAAATACTGATACTGAAGTAAAGATATTGATAAAATGATTTGACATTTGAGATACTTCAGAAATCTCTTAGTATGAAGACGAAAAGCTGGGAAAGGTAAAACCAGCTCATAACGTCTCTAGGTACTTGGCCCCATTGTTGTTGCACCTCTGGATGTTGTATACAATTATTGAGTATATCTGCATAGAATATTTGAAACAGGTGAATGAGCTATAAGGATAGCTCCAATTAGTCATGCAAATAGTTTTAATGGAGTCAGAAGAACTGGTTCACGTAAAAAGCCATTAGCAGAGCTTAGCTCTGAATTCCAGTGTTCTAAGTCTCAGAAAAGCTCTTAAACTACAAATACAACCAAGTATTATTACCGAAGAAATCCTGGGTATCTGGGTTATGACTGCTGAGAAGAATTCCTGATATTTACAGGGATATTTACAATCTTCTCTTCAATAATTAGTTTAGGTTAATGGGTTTTTTTGGTCTGCTGCTTTTTGCAGAAATCCTGAAAAAAATTAAGCAGAAGTTTACTTTTGCATGTATGGAGCACAATGAATAGAGGTGAAGGAATTTGTCCATTGGCTTCAATAAGGATTGAGTTGGGATTTGGGAGTGGTTCCACTGTCTTTGTGAATGTGAAGCTAAGAGTGCAGGCAAGCCACAGCAAAAATTGCCTCCTGTGTTCACTATTGTGAAAGGAAAATGCAGAATGTTCACACAGTCCTTTTAAGAGTATACTTTAATGGTTTAGACAGTTGTGAAAAAGATGGAATAGCAAATCAAGAGAATGACACAGGTATAACAAATATTTCCATGTAGAATTGGCAGGACATTTTTCTTTCAAAAGAAACCCCATCTTGTTATTTTACTTCATTCTACCTCTGTTTGCTTCAGAGGCAAATTATTGGTGTAGGTGAAAAAGAAAGGTATTCAGAGTCATTTCACATAGTGACTCTATGCACTAAATGCTTGATACCATATAGTATCAAGCAAACTTATCTAACAGGCTACTTCCAATAGAATATGGGTGTGAAATATGTCTTACCCTTGGCCAAGACAAGAAGAGATTAACTAACTGCTCTGGGAATAAGAAAGAGGACCAGCCTTTTCCTGCGAACACTGTCCAGTGCTCATGTTCTAAAAGGAAAGCATTATTGAGTTGGCTAATTAGGAACAGGAAACAAAGGAAGACAGTTAAGTTTGTGTTTGCACAGGAATGGGCAGCAAACTCTCTATAACTAATGATGGAAGAAATAAATGTTGCGCTCTCTACCTGCAAAGTTTAAGTTTGTCAAGAGGTGTAATTTGCTCATGAAGAGTAACAACCTGGGAAGAAGAATAAAAAAACCTCCATGTAATCAGGTCTTAGAAAAGAAAATATGTGTGTGTGTATTTGCCCCTGGAGTAAAGACCTGAGGCTGGTTGAGGTTTTCTTTTTGTAATGTTCTTGTTTCTTTCTCTTCAAACTACATTTGCATGCCAAGAGCACAATTGCTTTTCTTCTCTGTAACTCTAAAGGTTGAAGTACACAGTATGCTCTTCACCGAACATAGGAACATTGTGTGTGTTGGCATGTGATTTAATGCAGATATATCTGAGGGATTTAGGAACTTCCTGGGCAGCTGAAGACAAGGGGTTTGGATGTATGCACAAATCCTTGTGCTGCCCCTTTTATTTTCCTCCATTGAATAAAAGCTCTAAGATGTGTGTTTCAGCCTTAATACTTTGAATAATAAGAAACAGCAAGATTAAATCTCTCCTTCGCTGACCACTCCCAGGTCATGTTACAGTCTGATGTCATTGTCAGTAGATCAGTGAATTGGCCAATCTGCCAAGTCGTCATCTTAAATCTTCCAGTGGCCTACTCTCAATACTTGAGGATGGAGTCCTGTCTAGGTATAGACATTCTGGTGGAACTGGTGGACTTGGTTCAACAGTCCCATCGGTTCCAGGAAAGAAGGGGAGACTGTATCTCAAAGGGCTATACTATATTTTGCAGGATGTCAGGAATCCTTCACAGCTTTTGCTCATTTACTTTCTTTGTCATGTCATTCAATGTAATATGTAACTGAAAGCAGCTTGGCTAACATTAGGAAGGCAAATTTGTTCCAGCTAAGTACAGTGGATTGTTCAGCAACACTGTGAACAGATATTTTAAAAAGCATTGGCTCTAAAATTAAAGAAATAAACTAAAAATATATGATATGTAGTTGTAAGGTATTAGTCTTCCAATTTTCTGTTCTGTTCTTTGCAAATGCTTTGATTTTATTTACATGTCTCCAAATAAGGATTACCTTCCCCCTCAAAAAAACATCAGTGAGCCAGCCGTGGCAGTCCCAGAAGCTGGATCTGCAAGGACCACCAAGCCCTCCATATGTTCACTTTCTGGCACAGAACTAGGTAATTTCATGGAATCTTTCGTTTTATATCTCTTTTTGGACATAGAAGTAATCTCCATGCCAACAGCAAAGCTCTAGTGAGTGCCAGGTTTTCACTATTGCATGTTTTTGTTGTCTTGCCAGATGACAAATGAATGAGTGAGCCACTGGTAGTGACTTTGGACGCCCACCATTAATGCCATTAACTTTTGATTTTTGAGCTAAAGACTTCGTTGTGTTAGTTAATATGTTGTAGAGAGCTAGTGCACAACTGTTAGTGTCTTCTGGACTTTTACAGGCACAATGTCACTTCCAAACACTGGCTTATTTCTGTCAGGCTTATGACCACCAAACAAAAGAATTTAATATCCATCTGAATTGGAAACACTTACGACTGTTGTGACCCATTGTTTATGAAATGCTACTCTCTGTTACCCATGAGAAATGGATAGTTATACAGCAAAGATTTACTGCTACTCAGCATCTGAGTTCTGAGGTGACTGCTCGTGTTTATATCTTTAAGTTGTTATCGTGCCAGATTTCAGTCATTAGTGTATTTATGAAAAAGTAGCTCAGTATGGAGCAAGCACAGAATGAGCTAGTTTAAAATTGCCTATGTTGTGTATGTGTTTTGCAATATTTGCTTAGTGCTAATTCTGATCAGTGTTTCAAAAACATGATTTACAGATCACTCCATAACTTTGCATGCTTGGTTGGACCTGCCTATTTATTCTAAATTTTTTTGTTTCCAGTCCCAAGGTGACCACATACTGCACGTTGATGAGAACCATACAGCACTTTTAATAGATTGTCCTATTGCCCTGGCAGGAACAAGCATGGCTATACATTTGCATGGTTCTAATAGTAAACATTGTTCTTAACTACACTGTTCAGGACTGAGGCTGGCACAGGAAAATGAGATACAGGCCTGGAGTCTGTTATGAGTTTTCACTGTCAATTTACCCATCTGTTGTGGCTTTTCAAGGGGGAAATCTCCAAGGACCTGTTTGGCAATGCAAATTGGTAGAGAATCTGCTTTTGCAGTTTTCAGTTGCTATTTTAATGGGCATTGTCCATCAAAAATAATTTAGAATTTTATAAAAATAGTATATTAAAATGTAAATTGCTGGAATATAATTAGATATTTGGAAATTGCACTTCTGTATAAGACCACTGAAAATGATTTGTTTCCTTGAATTCTTTCAGATATGTTTTATTTTTCTTCATTATTTAACATTCCAAGTAACATATTCTACCTTCCCAGACTTTCAAAGCTTTTCTACGATAATTGTATTACTGTATTTAAAAACTAGTCTACCATGTGACTCTGATTGTGTCCTTTGGAAATGTTTACAGAGGGAAAGAGCTTTGAATGGTTTTCTTAGAAAATGGTACATGCTGAAAAATCCTGCTCTGAGAGCACAATGACATTGAATCTGTCTTGAATTTACAGTTTGTATGAAAACACAACTTCTGACTTATAAAAGGCATTATTTATTTCTTTATTTATTTCTCTGAGTTAAGCATTATTTTGCAATGTGTTGTATATGTGGTATATCGGCAGCCATTCAAGGTTAGAGTAAAGCTTTTTTACGTAATATCAAAATGCACAAGATACAAAATACTTAATATATGCTGTAATTCAGTAGCATTTCAATGCATTCTTACCACTGACTTGAAGGAAATAACTCTGAGCACAAATCAGGGGCTCTTTATTTTGCCAGTGTTTTTTTGCAGTGTTGCATTTTGGAGTTACCTATATATTCCAAATTAAAATAGTGACTGAAAGGGCAGCTAAAGTCTGACAAATAATTTTAGAGCAGAAAGAAAGATATGTGATAGGCTACCTGGCAAAAGGACCTTGCAGAGAGGAGCAGAACTAATTTGTTGACCACATCTAGATTAGAAATGGAAGAGGAGTCATGAAGGGTCAGTCTGGAGGTCAATCCATCTAGCCCAGTATCCTGTCTCTGGTAGTGACCAAAAGCAGAGGCCTAGGGAAGAGTATAAGGTAAATATGCTCCGAACAAATATTCTCCTAGCATCCAGTCATTTGCAGCTGAAGGGCTTGTGGAGACAGCTGTAGTTTCTATTTATTTTATAACACTAACAGGTATCTCTTCTGTGAACTGTGCTGACCTTTCCTGGAAACTGCAAAAACTTTTACACTACAGCATCTTGTGGCCAGCAGTACCACAGCTAAACTACTGGCTATATGAATAACAACTGTCTTTGTTTTGGACTGCCTTCCTTGCAGATTAATTTCACATCCCCACTTTTTTCTTGGAAGAGATAATGGCCAATCAATCCATATACACCCTCTCCATGACACTTCTGATCTTACAGAACTCTATCATATGCCCCTGAGTAATTTCTTTTTCAATCTGAAAAGTCCTAGCGTACTTAGTTATTTTTGATGCAGAAGCTGGTCCATACCTTTGATTGTCCTGTGGTCTTTTCTGAAACTTTTCCAGCTCTACTAAAACCTGTTGGAAATGGATAACCCAGCACTACATTCATTATTCAAGATGGAGAATTATGTATTTATAGAGTGGCATAATGACATCCTTTATTTTGTCCTATCTTTCCCTGTATTTCCTGGCCTTCAGTTTACCTCATAAGCCTCTCCTGGGCTCTGAACTGTGTTTAGACTTTCACTCCTCAGTGGGAATGACCAGCAAAAAGCCCACCATTGTGTATGAGATATTAAGGTTGGGGTTTTTTTCCCCCTTAACTACATGATTTTATATTCATCTATGCTGATATATTTTTGCTATTTTATTGGCTATTCCCTTTGCCATACATCCTTTTGCAATTCTTTGTGCTTCACCTTCAGCTTTACTTTATTCAGAATAAGTTAGAAACCTCAGCAAAATCTGTCTCCTCACTGCTCACTCCTGTTCCAGACTGTTTATGAATAGTGGCACAATACACATCCCAGCACATGTTCCTCTTGAAGTAAGCATTTGTGCCTGCCATTCTGCTTCTTGCCATTCTACCTCATGCTTTTCCTTTTTTGGTTTGGTTTTGTTTTTGTTTTTGTTTTTGTTTTTTTTTTTTTTAAATGGTTTATCTATTCAAGGTCCTTCCATTTTATTCCATGGCAATTTTCCTTCCTCAGCAGCCCTTTTCAGATGACTTTGTCAAAGCCAACAAGATTTCCTTTATACAAGTCCTTAGCAAAGCCTTCAAAGAACCCTAATGAGTTTGTAAAGCAGGCTTTCTTTTCACAAAAGCTGTGTTGACTTTTCCCCCAGTGTATCATGTCTATCCATGCGTTTTCTAGTTCCATCCTCCAGTGAAGTTTCTAATAATTTGCCTGATAAATACACCCAGATGTTGGCAAAAATAATGAATATTAAAAATGTGTCCCATTTCCCTCAGGGCTCAAGGGCAAAGGAAAAGAAACACAACTTAAAAATTACTAGCTCCCAGCTTTCAGTAGTGTAGACGCCTAAAAATGCAAAGGTAAGGATGGGGATAAACGTGGACCATTGTTAAAAAAAGGTTAGAAATCATTCAATCCCCTTCACTCACACATTCTTTCACTACTAGGAGTAAACATCCTTTGCATGGAATGCTAAGTAAAAAGTTAAGAAAAGGATGATGAAATATTTGATGTAACAGCAAGCATCGGACACAACCCATATAGTCTCAGAGAGATGTAAAAATCATCAAACAATTCTCTATTACAGCAGTGCCCATGGAATACCAGGTGTCACTGACATCATACAGGAGACCTAATTTACACCTGACAGCTTACAGTCCATGAAAAAAAATTAATGTTTCAGATGCTACTAAGATGCTACCTGCTGCTGTCAGCCTCTGTTGCTGTCCAGACTGTTGACACATCTTATCTCTCTGGCTAAAATGACTAAATGAATGAGTGTCTTTTATGGGCCCTGAGTGATTTTAAATTGAGAGCTGTGAACTTCTCTTTTGCATGCCACCCTGGCCCTGTGGGCCATGCTGCTGGAACGTGCAGGCTGTATAATTTCTCTGTGTAGAAGTTCAACCTCAAAGCCTCAAGGGAGGTTTTTGGGAGGATGATTGTAGCTTCAGGCTTCATTAACTCCTCCATTTTTCATTTCATTTCATTCTTTCACCTGCAAACCTGCAGAACCTGAAAACCTTAGGTTGCATCACCAACCTATTGGAAACAGTGAGTTTGTTTCCTAATGGCTGCTGATATACAGAAATAGAGTGCTATGCTTCCCCATATTTCTACATGCCCACTTCAAAAGACACTAGCTTACATAAAAACAAGTAGTACATATGGGTAGTTTCATCATACAAAATCTTTGGTTAGCTTTGTCTTGAATTTTATGGCCATATTATAACATTCTGATGCATCTTTTTTCTACAGAAATGTCTTTTCTGCCAATATGGAATTAGTTTATTTGAAATGGTTGATTTTTACAAGTAGAATTTTTATGAATTTATGATATGACTTTGTACAAGTTCATGTGATTTTCAATGTACAGAAGAGGTAGAAAGGGAGAACAAGGAAAATGTAAACATCCCAGGAGAACCCAAAGTCTTAATAATGAACTCCACAGCTTTGTTTTGGCACTCCACTTGCTAAGGCAGAGCACAAGAAATGACAAATGCTCTCCGAGATTCGCTTTCTCTTCACAGTTCTTTCCTATGGATGTTTTTACAGCAGAGGGTGATCCAGCTCACGGAGAATGTGATTGCCTATATAAGGAGTGATTATATAAGAATTAAAATTTTCTGGAACTTGCCTCATTTTGGGTATGCTGTGACTATATAGTTCATAGTAAAAAAACCCCAACCAATCAACCAACCAAACAAATTTAGATCATCTAAATTTCTGTAATTATCATATGTAAGGATAGTGGAGGAATGTGAGCAGAAGTATTATGAATAGGATTATTCCATGCCAGAACATACTTGGTCTAATTTTCCATTTCATAAGATATTATGAACATGTATGTATGCATCATTTTATAGGAGTGTATTTTATCACCAAGTAATGGGATTTGTTTCACCTAATCTGTAAAATGCCACTTTCAGCTCATTTTAACAAAGTTCTAGTGAAACACTTGTTAGCTGAAAATAATGCTGAAACTTTACTAAACAGAATTTTGTTTGCCTGCTGTGCTTATTCCTCAGGTGTGTTAGAAGTTGTTTGAAATGTGAAAATTTTCAAGTGTCTAAAACCACAATTAGAACATTAACAAAACTCTGCTAAGCCTTTATTTTTTTTCTTTTGTCTGTACACACATCTTGAAGTTACCTGGGACTGTTTCCTCTGAAAGGTACTCCTGTAGAGCCCATTATCAGACAACATTAATTTATGTGAAAATAGGCACCGACATCTAAATTTTAGAAGGTGTACACGACCAAAATAAAAAAAAACCAAACCCATACTTTATTTTAGCTTTCGGAAGGATTTTGGCTACCTGTCCTTAGTTTGTTCTTCTCTGAATTCTGCAGTTTAATTTTGTCCTTCTATAACAATCCCCGTTACTGTTGTGATTGCTCTATTTGCCCTTGGTGCTGTAGAAAAATGATAAGGGTGCTCATAATGGATTGACTGCTACACCAGATAAGCAGCTGCCCTCAAATGTATAGGGAAAACCCGTGCTAGGTCCTAGAAAGTACAAATATGGAAACATCCCTAAATGCTATAGGTTGTTTTATGTTGGAGGTCAGGGCAGGTGACCACAGTGGTCGTAGCTGTAACTGATTCTGTTCATAGGCAAATGTCAAAACAAACCTAGGGAACATATAAGAACATTGCTGTGACTTACTACTGTACAAAAATATCTACCCTTTTCAATTTTTGGATCTTTTGTTAAAAATCAGAATGAAATACAAATGTCAGATTAGCTGGGCCACGCAGTAGTGACCTGAATGATTTCATATCCATCAAAAGAGTTCAGCACGGCCTGCCAGGAATGATCTGTTGAGCCAGCATGTGAAGAGTTATTGAATTAATCTTATTAATGTTATGCTACTATTGAGCACAATGAGCCTATTCAACTGAATCCAGACCTCCAGTTTTGACTGAATAGCTCTTGATTAATTTAGATTACTATCAATCTAGTCATAATGCTCAAGAAATGAAAGGCTCTTGCTAACATATTTTTTCTGTAAAGGGAATCCAGCAAATTAACACAATGTAGCTTTGATATATTTATATATAAAATTCTGTTTTAAGCAGTTGCTTTCAGCTCCAGCTGTAAAACTAGAGCAAAGTTTTACAGCTGATTTATAAATCAGAGAAGAAACCAGACAGCACTATCATGGCTGCAGTCTTCACCGCAACGTGAATGGTATTACAACCACTGCACATCTCAATCTTTATTAAGGGTGAAAAAGTAGGGTCACTTGAAGTGTGAATTTAAGTTTGATATGCAGGGAAGCTCCAAAATAATTTTAAAACTTACCCCTTGTATTATACATGGTACCAGTTTGGTCCTGTCATGTATTTAAAAATGGGACAAAATACACCCAATCCAATACTGATTCCTGTTCAGGAAATCTCTAAAAGTCACAGCTAATTTAATGGCTCGGAGGGGGTTCCCTTGGACTTGGTGGCACTATTGATGCACCACTTTTTATATATGCCTACATGTCTTCCTGTACAGGAGCTGTGTGTTTCTGCATCTAGTAGAGAAAAAAGAATGCCATCTAGATGCAAAGTGAATCCTTCGGGGACCAGAGTGATAGGCTGAATTTAGTAAGGCTGCATATCAGTGAAGTTACTTATGTGGCGTGATGTTCACAGAGCAAGGACAGTGTAATGGCATAACAGGTATAAAAAGAACTCGATTCCGTACGTCAGAGGGTCTGATCCTTTGGGCATAATCAAAAGATGCTGAAAGCCCATGGCCAGCCTTTGGATTAGCATCAGGCACAGCAGGCACTGTCACTTTATCCAGAAACACAGAGGCAGGATGGTGTGTATGGGTATCAGCATTTTGTGTGACAGATTACTGGTTAAAGCCCTCTGGGAACTGGCAAATACAAATCCCAGTGTCTCCTCCAAACGCAGGAACTGAAGCACATTTTCTTGCAGAATCACCCAGCCCCAGAACAATCTGGGTGGAAGAACCACCCCTCTTCCTTCCTCTCTTTAGGCCAGGCCTTTATAAACAATGAATTTTGTTGATGCATGTTTCTAGACATTGGCCAGATAAAAAGCATCAAATCTAGCATCCTGTCAGGGCTAGATTTCTTATTTTCTATGTGATCTGATGCCACCGCCACAAATCTATAAGGAGTCTGAAGTCCCTGATAGTATATAAATGCAAATGCTGCTTTTTCTTCAAATATTAGTGGTTAACTGTTCTAACATCATGGTGTTTCAGAAGGAAATCTAACATTTCAGTAACCTGAGAGCATGTGGTAAGACATGAATTTTCCCTGTCTTCCTCTTTGTAGCATAATCTACAGTGTGAAGTACAATATTTTATATGCAAAGGAAAACTGACATTTTACATTGGGTAGGTTTATTGAAGTGGACTTTTCTTTGCTTCAGTTGCACCACTGGTTCCAGTATTTTTGAGAGGGACCTGGGGACATTAACCTCTGATTCCAGAACTAAACCTGCATTAACTTTAAATATTCAAAATCCTAGTGAGAAATTGGCTTTGAAGCATCATTGAGGATATGCATAGTGCAATGCCAGAAGCAGAAAATTACACAAACCCCCTTTGGTTTTCCTTACGTAACAGAAAGCAGAGTCTTTTTCTGTGAATGTGAACATACCACACACTGTCTTGACAAGATTTTTTAATGTGTGTGCTAGTAGCTTAGCCTTTAAAGCACTCAAGGTCCTTGAAGGCACTGTGTAGTGGATACGTTAGCCAAGTGACCTTTGCAAATAAACTGTATTCAGTGTTGAGTAAACTCAGTCAGCTGTTGGCTGCATATTTGAATTTGAGGGCTCAATTCTGCCAATCCTTTCTACTCTGTCCAGCCCTTCCTTTGTGCTTCACTATTTCAATAAGGACTGCATGGACTGATCCATGTGCCTGTGAATAACTCTTTGAGGGATCACAGTTTTGTGAATCTCATTCCGATGTTTCTTTCAGAGAATACTGCTATCATTTGAAATACTGGACTGCTCTTCATTTGTTACTTGTGTTGTACACCAAAATGCTATTGTGTTCTCCCAAATTCAGTAAACAGAACATTCTGCTGCTCTAATAAAAATAATAATGTATGCTATGTTGAATTTCATGGGCATAATTCAGCACCCAGATGCATAATGTGGCTATTTAATTAATATAATATATTCTTTTCTGCATGTTGCTGTATGATTAACAGTCCCTGCTGAGACATGTACTGTAGGCACAATTGAAATGGATGAGCCTAATGAACAAGGATATTTGCATTTCATTACTATGTTGTATAATTTCACTCATAAAATTTTATGGAATTAATTTAGCGTTATTTTCTGCAGATGATCATAACAGTAACTTTTTTGAACTCATTAAGAGAAAAGTTGATTCAAAACACAAGCAAAAAGCACTCAGGTTCTTCTTCAACTCACAAAAGCTTCAGATTTCATGTAAAACAGCTTTTTGTATCTAAATTCTTTCAAGAGCCTTCAGTGATCCAGTATGGCCCTAAACTACTGTAGCTGAAGCAAAAGGCAAGGTTCTTGTCAACTTTATTCTCTCATATCTCTAATCTCTAATGACTTGCTAGAAGGAGGTAAAGGGAATTTAATTCCCAAAACAACCATTAGGTTGATGGAAAAGCTCCCTGGAAGATTAATTATTTCTTGTGTAGAAAATGATCCAGACATGAGTTGGATGTAAATGCAGTTAGTGTTATTTTCAGTTCTGTTGCTTGCAATTACGGATGTGATATGCTGAGCTACAGGACATACAATCTTGTTTAAGAAACAGCCCTTAGGTACAAGATCAAAAATGAGATGGAAGAGGTCCTGGAGCAAATCGGCTGTGACCAGAATAGTTGGCAAATAGCTAGGCTTTGCAGACAGGTGCACACACTTTGTAGCAGACTAAGAAAAGGAATTACAGCAGCAAAATGACTCCCTGAATTTTGATCTCCTCCAGTGTGAGTGTATAAAGTTTCATTCTGGCTTTTGGTAAAATGAATACACTTACCTTGACATGCGTTTCCCCCTAGTAAAACTCATCTTTTGCTAGCAGCTGCCCCAAAGTATCATCCACAGACAAAGCCATAGTGCGACAACGAAGGCACCCAGGGCTAACTTCTCTGTGTAGCCTCCTCCAGGTCTGTCAGCTGCTCAGCTGGCTGTCTGCACCTCTGCTTTCTGATTGCGGGTGAAGTGAGCAGTGAACTTCAGTAACATATGCTGATGTGTGGCATCCCTTCAAAGGACATGCCGACTTTGCTGCAGCTTTCCTTAAAGACTTTGAGACATGTGGGTCTCCCATCCAATAAACATCTTGCCAGGGCCAGCTGTATGACAGCATGGATGTCTGGGTAAGGACAAAGAAAGCAGCAGCAACAGAGCCATCCAACTCTAGTGGGAAGACGACTGCTTGCTAACTTCACCTGTCAGCATATTTTCTAGTAGGAACAAGGGAAAAGGCAGGGGTTACTCACCCCAGCATTTTGCACTACTCCTGAATGTAATCCCTATGCTTTACCAGGAAAGGTTCCTTCATGGTGCAGTTCCGTGTGTGCTATGGTACATTTAGGATTTGTCTGCACTGCAGAGGTAAAATGAATAAAACTGTTTTATTCTGTAGTGGGTATGTATCTGTTGCACCTAACTTCTGTTCTCTCCTCAAGCCAAAATGCCTAATTAAAGTGTACCAATGCCTATACAGGGGTTGCCCTGTTTGTGGAAAATAGCCTATACATCCCCAGCCACTACCACTAGCACCTGTAGCTTAGTGCCATTTTCTGTTCTAATGCCATTTAAACTAACTTGTGTGGACTTAATATAAATATACATAACTCAAACTGATTCTGCAGTGATGATTTATTATTAGACAGTGGTAGAAGAGCTCCCATCCAATGTAAAATTTCTTTATATGAATTGGTGAAGGCAGAGTTTTGCAGTGTTTAAGGCCAAAAGAGACGTTATCAAGATTTTTTTTAGTTCCATGCACTAATTCTTAAATCAAACCCCACATCCTCTGAAAGAATGATGAGAGAAAGAAAGAGCATAGATATATTTCAGACAGCAATCTTCATGTAAAATTTCATCCCACAGAAGGAGAAAGAAGCCAGAGAGGCTTTTAGACTGATGGCTTTTAAGGGGAACAGGAACTGTTAGAGTAGTTCTAGCAGATGTAGACCACTGAAAGCAATGGCAGAGCAGTCCCTTTCATAGATGTGTTAAAGGCTTGTAAAATTTTCTGTCTGCATTCAGCTGTCAGGAATATATAACAGCACTGACATGAGCTCCCATTTTAACATGAATTTTGATTGACAGGGGTGTTTGTTGTACTTAACTCTGTGTCATATCTGTGTATAACAAGGCTTTTCACTGACTCTGTTATGCTGGTACCATTACGCTGTGCCTCAGGGGAGTGCTTAAAAGACTACAGAGATCTGAGGATCATTCAGGGGATACAAAATCTTGCATTTCAAAAGAGTCTCCACTTAAAAAAAAAGAAGTGGAAAGTTGATTTACCAGCTTGGTTATGTTTTAGTCCTTGGTTTGATTTGTGGCTTGAAAGAAAACAGTGCAGAGGCAGTGCCTGAAAGTGCTAAATCTAAAGCAAGTATTCAGAGTAATCTCTAAGACAACTCATTGTGACTGTGGCTACAGTAGAGTCATATGGTCTTTCAGAAAACTGTATGATTTCTCCCTCACCAGCCTTAGCCACTTAGGTCTTTTAAAAACCTAATCTAATCTAATCTCATCCTTCCTAAATGTCAAAAACTGAGAAGCAATATAGAGCAGGTGTTCCCCCTCCTGAGCTAAACATGGCCAGTACCATGAAACAACATCACTTGCACCAGGATAGATGCCTAGTGAAGGAGGATCTACCCAAGCCTCAGCTGTTTTGTATCCTAACAGAATTCCTTTCCTCAAATACCAGGCAAGAGCCAAGTCATTTCTTCCACAATGCCCTGATCTTTCTGGATAACACTTGCTCTGACTTCCTCTCCTATGAGAAGCCAGTTGTGATTGTCTCCTACATTGCTGGCCTTTACATTCAACCCATTGAATTTTCAGAAAGTGCTTGTTTACTTTGTGTAATCTGAATGAAGAATTTGCTCATAGTGTTTGCTACTGTTTTTATTTTTTTGTCTCATTTTTGGCTACTGAACAGCTCTGTGAAAAAAAACCAGCTAAATTAAGGAGAGGTTTAATTTCTCAGATTTAAACTGTTTTTTTTTTTCCTGTTAGCATGTTTATTTTGCTTTATAACTATTGGCTTCTTAACTAAATTGAGCTCTCTGTGTTCTAGTTTAATAAGAACTTCATAACAATTTTATAATAATAGTAACTCCTGGAATGACAGAGAAAGAAGGGATATGCACAGTTTGAGACAAAAAAGAAGTCAGCTACTAAGGCTGTGTTTCACCTTCTCAATTGCTCTGAATGTTGTTATTTTTAAAATTCAAGTTCTGAATTTCTAGTTTTTGTAAATGATGGTAGAAAGAAGCTGTTGTAGTAACCTGTAGCCTTCATTTAAGGTTTGCAAAATATGCAGGAAATGTAACTGAACTATTTAGATGATTGTCCCCAGTGAACTCATCAAGGAATAACACAGAATAATGGCTATAGGTACTCATCCTAAACAGAGGAAACATGGATTCCTTTACTGATTTTTACCACAGAAGAACAGTGTAGCCTTGCAAAAATGATCTCTCCATCTCAGTTTCACCCTCTGAAATACAGAGATTTTGCTACCCATTTCTCTGAAAACAGCAAACCAGAATGCTTACAGAAGTTATTGTATTGTCACTGACAGAAAGACACAGCATGCCTAGTCTGTTAGTGCTAACTCTGAGCCATACCAGATAAGAGATGTTAGAACCAGACACCTTTCGGATATTATCTTGGCATTCTCTGCAGGAAAAATACAGATGTCGCAAAAAACCCTACAAACCGGGGAAAAAACAAGTTCCAATCCAGTCTTCAATTTTAATAACTTCAGTGAAAAGTATTTCTAAAATATAATAAAAACACATTTTTGTTCCCACTGTGAATATAAAAATGATTGGGTTTTTGTTTTGTTTTGTTTTGCTTTTTTCTCTTTTAAGCCGAACACCACTTCTAGCAAAAGCAGGAAATACAAGCATCTCTCAGAGTTGCATCAGGTCCCTGAGGCTTCCAGACCACCTTTCTGTCCCTTTAGTGTCCCCAGAACATGGGATATTCTGAAAGGTTGTCTGAAGACAGCACCCTTACTGGAAGCTCTCAAACTTTTGCCAGCTCTGAGTGATTCAGCACACATGTGCTGATATGAGAGGGAGGATGGTGCTCCCAGGGGATGCAGGAACCAGCTGACCCTGAAAGATCTTTTTGAAGGTGGGATGGAACTGGGCAGTGGGGTTGTCCCTCCTGCCTCTTCCAGTATTCTCCAAATTGATGAAGGAAAGGGAATGTGAGAAAGTGGGATTTTTCAGGCATAGGGAAAGGGATTTGAGACATGACAAATAAGAGTCGAGGCCAGGAACAGAGGAGCAAGGAGGATTATGAGTGACAGGAGGTAGAAGG
Source organism: Phalacrocorax carbo (assembly GCF_963921805.1). NCBI lineage: Eukaryota > Metazoa > Chordata > Aves > Suliformes > Phalacrocoracidae > Phalacrocorax > Phalacrocorax carbo. The sequence continues at coordinate 11,803,515 of NC_087521.1, read as the reverse complement.
GGATGCTTAGAGCCAGGTAGCTACAGGAATAATTAATCAGACGAGGCAGGGGAGACCGTCTCACAAGGCACCAGTAACCATGGCACTGCTGCCAAGGACAAATTGGAGAAGTTAGCAGTAGGGATGAGGTGGGGAAAACAAAAAATGTCCAATAAAGACCTAGATCAAAGAGTCTGGTAGGGAATAGTGCCTGGACAGTAGAGGTAAGCACACTAAGACCAAAGACTAAGACCAAAGCAGAGACAGGGATGAGCTGGGTAAGAGCTGAGGGAGGCTGAGGAGTGAATGCTGAGATTGAGTAGATGAGGATAGGAACAGATTAGGAATGCTGAGAGAAAGTCAGACAGCTCAGAGAGACAATAAATGCTAAATGCCTGCAAGCAAGTCTTCTGCTATGGTAAAAGATGCCTCATAAGCCAACTTTTTTCCCCTCCAAACCACCTTTTTCTCTATGTTTCTCAGGTCCAAAGGCCAGAGTAATCAGTTACAACATGCACATGGGAGAAGAGGGAGCTCAGTTCTAGCTACTGCTCCAAAAGTAGTCTCATTTAATAAAATCACTCTCATCTTAAAGTATTTCTGTGGTCAATGGCACAGATTTCTGTGGAAACTGTCTCAAAAGGAAGATTTCTGCTGGCTGTACTGGAAGATGTGATGAGGAGAGGGAAGACAACACCAGTTTCACTGCTTGGAAGAGTCATTGTATTCAAAAAGTTCTGATGTCCCCATAAATTTCTGTCTCTGAAGTCAGACTAGACTGAAATAATTTCATAATTCAATTTGGTATTTTCACCTGATGAGTGTATATTTTACTTATCTGCAAATGTCATCTCATCTACCCATTAACTTTAGAAGAATAGAGCATATTTCTGCTTTCTAGTTAATGATGGCATTTGAACAACATATTATAGGATAATTATTTAGTTTGTGATCTAAATTATTTATGTGGAGTAGATAAGTAGCAAAACACATGGCTGTGTTTCTGAGGAACTCTTGTGCCTGTTTTAATTGCTTCCCCTAATTTTTAATTACATTTCTCGTCTGGATTTTCATGGCAGTTATATATTAATCTTGTTCCTTTCCATCTAATTTTCTTTTAGTACAATAAAAATACTTTTCTTTGAAGAAGTTGATTGATGAGTCTAAAGCTTACTGCTTGTCACATGTCCAGCAATCACACAATTTGCAATGCGTGTCTGTGTTTTGCAGATGTTGCTGAAGACAAACAGTCTATTTGTTGGAAATATGTGATGGCAGCATCACATCCATTGACTGTCAATACTGATTTTTCACTTTCTAAGCTATCTCATAATTTTGTGGTTTTAGATCTGATCCTTTTCCCACATTTCACAAGATCCTGTCTCTACTTAAACTTTTACTAAGTCACTGGAGATTTATAATTTGTATTCGCAGGACTCTCTTCTTGTCCTGGGTGTTTTCGTTTGATAGATTAATATAATTTTATATCTTATTCATGAATCACAACTCCTACTAGCAAAAGAAATATGGTGAGACCATTACAACTCTTCTGTTTCATAATTAGTGTTGTTGCCAATAGCTTTTAAACAATAGCATTTGTTTGGTAGATTTTATCCATGGTTCTATGCATTCACTAATTGTTATTTCCATTATAGCAATCTGTCAAACCTGTTACAAAAAAAATCTTCTTACCCTATTATGTAAGTATTTGTGTGACACTGTAGAAGGGCAAAAATACAAGGAAGGGTGAGAACTGCAAGGCAGATAAGAACACAGAAACAACGCTGATGCAGTAAGAGACAGAAAGCCAAGGAAATTCAGAGAGAAAGGTACTGGTTTATTTTAAGTGGCATTTTGATTAGACTGAGAAAGAGAGCTGTGAAAAGCAAAGCCCAAGAGATAGGGCTGTTCAGGTTGAAGTTTCAAGGTGTGGGGAAGAGTTTCACAGAATGGTCTTTTTTTAGTTGTGTACAAATAATTTTTCTCATACACTTGATACTGGCACAGAAGTGGGACATTCAGAAAGCCAGAATGATACTTTTTTTTTTTTCAGTAATGCTTAAAGCTGCTCTTGAATAGCTTCATTTTCTAATTTTAGCATAATTATGTCAAGTGTTGCTGTCTTCGGCTTCTTCCCTACTGCTTTTTATGTTAAGTTAGTGGGTGCACTGAGAAGTACCATGAAAATAAGCCATAAAGATTTTCCCCTACCCTTGACTGAAATTCTACAAAAGTGGTATCAACACACTCTTGCTGCATATTTGTGGAGCAGACAGCTCTCCAAATATCAAGTTGTGTTATCCGTCTTTGATGTAAACCCATTACAATACAGATGAGTTTGCAAAATATTGTTGTGTTTTATATCCTACCTGACCTTTTGAAAAACTTGCATAGAGGGAATTGTATAAGAAACCAAGTACCCATTAGCCACTTCTGCTAACTGAAAAATACTTCCTCAATACATGCAGGAGGTTGGTTATATATTTTTAGGTTTTACCAGGTTGTGATATCTCTTTGCTGTTTTAGAATTGGCATTAAAGGCTGGTCCACAGAGGCTCTTTCTTCTCACAACAGAATTCATGAGTGAAGTGTGCCAGGCTAATTCATCTCAGAAGCAAGAATCTGGAAACATTTAAAATCATTAGTGTTTAGTGGGTGATTTAAAGGGGGAAAAAAATGATGTAAAGGGATTGATTATGGAAGACTGAAAGGAAAAGAATGATTGGTAGAAAATCAAGAATTAGAAGAAATTATGCAGGTAAAAAGAGAAATTAAATATAGAGCGGAGCAGAGATGAGCTTTCACTGAAAGGAAACATTGCTACTGTTTGGGACCCTCCTCTCAGCATATTACAAAAATGTTTTTTATCCTAATGAACAGGGTAGGTAGGGATACTTAAAGAAATGTTGGCATTTTGTGAATCCCATCAAAGAGGCTTGGGAATCTGTAGTAGCTTGATAGGATCAAGGAGAAATTAATTGATGGCTTTTTATACTTTATCACTGTCCTGAAAATCTATCCAATAAGTATATTCTTCAGGAACAGAAGCCTTACAACCGGAAAAAAATTAAGCAAAGATGAAACATAAATTTGTGTATTATTATATTTGCAAAGCAAACAGAGAAAGCCATGCAATACTATTTACTATATTTTACCCAAATACAGTGTATCCATGATACCTTATAGCTTAGGTGAGAACAGCCCATGGAAAGGGCATTGCTGATAGACACAAAATAGAAGCAGTAGCTCTAAGAGGACAGAACCACAAATGTCTTTATATACTGAGTCTTAGACATCAGTCTTCATGCTTTTGAGTTTAATTCAAGTTTTTATAGCATTCATACTTTTTTTTTTTTATTCCAGTGCTGATTTATTCAAGAATAGGATTAATGTGTATCAACAAAGGAGATAATGACTAGCTAATTATGTGAATCAAAAAGGTTTTCCTCTTTTCATGAAATGTAGAAGAGAAAAGTGATGCTCAGATCCTCATGCAGTCTATAATCCAGGACATTCAATATTGTCAGACTGAATTTTGTGAGCATCAGACCAACAGCTCACAATCAGGCAAGGGAAATGCATGAAACACTCTTATTTAAAAATAATAAAAGTGCTCCAACAATGCATCTTTGGAGAAAGAAGGTTTCAGAAGCACACCTAAAGCCAACCAATGCCAAATTTTGATAGGGAAAAGCTACTCTGAAGAGAGCTTGTACAAAAGAGAAAATTATCTTGTTATTAGATCTCATTTCTAACTAAAGATGGATTCTAAACCTTGGATCTAAACAATCTTGAATTACATTGGTTCTAGAAATCAAAATCCACCTTTTCTGGTGTATTTCTGCCAAACCAAATGATGAATGTGAACAGTTACAGTAATCTTTAATTCTCTACAATAGGAATGAAGCCTGGAGGGAAAAAAAATTTGTATGTGTGTGGGAGGAAGAAGGAAAGAATTTATGTATGCCAAAGAGCACTCACCAGATCTTAAAAGAAAGGGAATATACTTTTAATGATTTAGCTTCCAAAATTAATTTTTTTCTCCAGATCATATGCTAATGTTTTCTGGTTTTAGATATGATACTCTTGATTATTAAAATTCACTGGATTCCCTTCCCACAATGTTAATATGCTTATTAAATACAGACTATGAAATGTTCAATGAACACAAGATAACCATTAAAGGCAACCTTACAGCCTTGCAACGATGCATTACCTTGCAATATGTCATATTTTGGAACACAATAATGTAACAGTAAACCAGCATAAACAAGTATGCAACTTGCCAATTAACATGTGTCTTTTTCCCCATCTTAAGCCTTGTCTGGATGTGTTGCCAGGATATGTAACGTAAGTGTTTAATCTCTCCAGGTAGAGAAAAACTTACAATTGAGATGACTTATTTTCAGGAGTACTGACTATCCAGCTACACTTCCCCATCCTCTCCTATTCAGTCTGCACTTTATAAGGAAAAGTGTGAGAGAGACTGAACTGCTAAATTATTTCAAAGACATTTTTAGGTGCCTAGTCTCTGGGGAGGACTGGGGTGCTAAACAGATGGAGGTGTTTACCCACAGCCCTGGTTTAGAAGCATAATCTCTAGAAAGGGCTGGGTTGCTGATATTTTTTCCCTCGCTCTTTTCTTTCCTTGTTTGCTAGCAGTATGTCTACTTTGGCTTGTCCTTATGAGGCATTTCTAGGGTGCCTGGGCACTGGGACTTTCCTTCTCAGGGAGGCACTGAGCACTGAAAACCTGCGTGCTGTAGCCCCAGCAGAAATGATCTCAAAGTTTAGCATGATATGATCCTTCCCTAAGTCATCCCTCCTGCCCAGAGGTGAGGTATATGGGAAAGGCTGAACATATGCCCTAATAGCAAGGTGCCTGATTCTTTTATAAGGTCTGGCTTCAAAAGTATTATGTAAAAAGTTTCTCTAGTGCGTGTGAGTCCTATCAACTCTTAATTGAAGTAGCACACCATTAAAATACTTTTCTATGGTTGCCACCAAGATGGAATTGAATCAATAACACGCAAGGTATATATTCAACCTGATTTTCTCTGTGATGCTGTAATGACTGCAGCTTGTCACAGGAAAATGGTAAATTGCAAAGAGGACAGCTCACCAGCTGAACTGGTCTATAATATCTTTGTCTGTTACACATGATTTCGGTACTGCAAAGTCATCAGGTCCATAACTAGAATATAAATTTAGTGTGTGGGGAAAGAGTTAAATGGAACAGACTGTCTTAATACAATTTATGTGTAATACACAATGGGGAAAAATTAATAACCTAAAAAATAGAACTTAAAACATAAGTTTCTGTTTAATTGTTAATTAGGCATTATGAAAAAAAAAGTATTTTACAGGTGAGAACTTCCATTCTTGGATAAAAGCCCATTGTTGCTGTCTTCACAGCAATTAGGATATAAAACACTCCTTTGAGATATGGCTTCTATTAAATAGGCCTGAGAAGCAAAGTCACAATAGCAGGGGCTAGAATAGCTGGGTATAAAATGTTGCTGTGAATGTGGATCTGAATTTTCTTCCACATTAGCTTGACTTCCAAGGGAAATTAGGTTTATGGGATGGCATTGTCTCTGTTCCAGTATCTGCCAATCCATCATTTTCTATCTCCTTCAATAATGCTTCAACCTGCCAGCCACTTTCAACCAAACTTCTGGACAGAGGTGTAGAGGTCTCAGCAATACTAAACTCCTCCAAGCTGCAGGAAAATAGGAACAGGAAGAAGAGTCAAACTGGCATCCCACAATTGGGGACCCCAGAGAGTGAGATCAATTACTTTATTAAAAGCCAAAGATTCCCCAGGAGAAAGACACTATGAGCACTCCAGTCACAGGAAAGCTTAGAGAGAACTCGCTCTTTATCAGACATTAAATAATCCAAGCAAATGTCACCTGAAACCAGACTAAATATCTACTCTTAGAATTATCTGCTTAGGTATCGAACTGTGATGGTAACAACAAATCAGAGAGTTGTTTATCCCATGGTACATTCCCCTTCTACTCTCCACATGCAGTGGAAGGGAAGTGTTATGAATTGTTATTCATGTGTGTGGTTGGGTTGTCTTCCGTCCTTACATTTAACTGGCTTTTTTTCTTTTGGATAGGCAAACTGATTCACTCTAAACAACAGGAGATATACACTGATCCACAGAAAAAGTTTTTCAAGCAGAACTGACCAGCAGATGACTTAAAAATATTTGTAAGAATCCAGCAGAAGACATTAAGTCCATGTGAGAAATAAATATAAAGCATAGTACAAAAAGAACACCCCCCAAAATGACATTTGAAATGAAATTCTAGTATTAAAAAACCCCTTTACTTTACTTACCATGGGACCTTACTTTAAAATCACTGGTTTTTAAATGCTGTGACCTAGACAAAATTAACAATGTTTATTAAATAGCATTTCAGTGACAAATTTCAAGCCAGCCTTTTCTAGAAGGCTGAGGAATTTTGAGATAAGCCTGGCAGTCTGACAGAATATTTAAGCAAATGGTTCAGAGAAGCCATTCCTGATGTTAATAAACTTGTCCAACTTTGCCATTTCTCACAAGAACTTAATGTAAGCACCTGCATCTATTTCATAGTCAAATTCACTGTAAAGAAATGTCAAGCAGATGAAAAGATACAGTGAGAAAACTGCAGGTCCTTGCTGAGGAAAGTATGAAGAGTATTAACATTTCTTATTGTTGTAGCACTTTTTGATGGGCTTCTGCATGGCCCATCTCTCCTCTGTGTGTTATACCACAGGCTGTGGTATGTGGGCTTCAATCATGCAATTTGATAGACCTTATGTATTCCTTAAAAATGAAAGATCATTACAAATACACGTTTGTCTCTCAGACTATTAGAAATGGGAAACAATACAAAGCCTGTCCTATATTAAGGTAAATGGACATTTATAAAACAAGATACACTAGTGATGACATGTATTTATTTTCTCTATCTTTCTATCTTTTAATTTTGTGCAATAAGTCCATAAATGAGAACTCCCTTCATTTCTATAATCTTATAATGAAATAAGAGCAGAGTATTGATGCCGTCCTAAATGGTGAATTCTCCAAGTTTCAAAAGAAACACATTGCAATTCTCTATATTCTTTTCATAGCTCAAAAGAAACAATCACCTCTTAAAGTTTTTTTCATGGGCTTCAGTGTATTGCTCAGTTCTTTCAACATGCTATGCATATCACAAATTTACTAAAACAAATAGAAGATAACATATCTGCTGGCCAGGAAATCACAAAATATAAGTGCTCACAGTAGTAGCATTGGGGAAAGCACAGAGTTGTGAAATGTCTGACACAAGTCTAAAGGCAAAGCTCTGTGCAGTGGAATAAGGTCTACAGAACTGGAGGTTTTGATCCACATTTCCCATTCTTGAAACGCTGGTTTTTCTTTTAGAATTAATGAATCTTGGATAAATTTATCCAGATCAAAATGGCAGGTGTTGAATTTTGCCCTTAACTGCGTTTGTTGCATCTTTGTCCCATGCCTGTAGGATGATTTTTAAACACATATTACTAAGGTAAACTGGAATGAGTTGGATGCCAAATGTAGGTCTCATAGAATGTGCAGAATATGTCTTTCTATTGATTTGAACCCATTTCTGTGAGTACTGCATAGCCTTCGACACAAAAGCTCTGCTCTGTTTTGAAGTTGATTTCTGTGCTGCTGTGCTCAGGCTCCCAAAGGGAATTGCCTGCAAGGGCCCAAGATATTGTGTTTACTGATGAATGCTCTTTGCTACCATGGCGCAGCACAGAGACTGAACTACAACATTGCATTACCGAGAGATGAGGGGCTTACAAGCCTGTCACTTGAAAGGCAGCACACAGAAATCTGGAAAGGTCTTCAAAAGGGTGCACTGACAGATGTAACGGTAGATATCTGAAAGCTGAAGATAGGTTTGGGTTTGGGGGCTTTTTGGGGTTACTTTCCTCATCAGTTATAAACTCCTTACCTCTAATTAAGAAGTGAAAGCTAACAGTGACTGCAATATAGTATTTAGGGGAAACTCAGAAGTTTTTATATTCTGACTGTACTTTATTAAATGATGGCTCTGTTGAAACATTCACCTTCTTACAGCTCAGATGTAGCAGTATTTCAATTCCTTTAGTTGTTTTTGTTCTGCATTTTTTATTTTATTACACCTGTTAACCAGCAGTGTTTCTAGTCAGTTTTTAATAGTTCCTTTGGTTACAGAGAATAACCTTTAGCTCAGAAAAGTAGTAGGGGTTGGCAGAGCAGGGAGAGAGAGGGCAGTTTTATGGGGTGCCTGTCTTCTGAATAGCACTGTGTGATGAATGTGTCTGTGCTTAGGCCCAGTTCCAAGAGAAATGATTTCATAATTTCTTTCAGGTTTTAACTCCCTTTTTATATTCTTTGCCTTATTTTTGCTTTTGCTTTATTTTAATTACTATTTCACTTACTTAAAATGTCAACATTCTATAATTAGCTTTTGTAACTACGATGGCTTCACCTAATCAAATTTATCTGGAATCTCGCATTGAGTGTAAAGAGAGGTCAGGAAATTTTGTCTCAATAATAAGGCACCAGTTCCCATCTGTACTGAAGGAAATTTAACTCATGAATGTGGATTTTCTTTGCTCAAAAATAGCAATATGCCCACTTTATGAAATCTGACAAATAGTCCCTGCAGACCAGCATAGGACATTCAACAGAAATTAATCTGCAAAACACAAAAGGGTTCTGGTATTTTGAAATCACAGTATTCTTTCTTTTCCACATTTATCTCACTCTATTATTACTGTAAATGAAGTGGATTCTTATGTTCATCTCCCTTTATGACTTTATATCCACTTTATGACTTATTGGTGTGTTTGGAGTGATGGAGTTTGTTTTCCCAAGCAGCTGTTACACGTGATGGAGCCCTGCTGATGACTGAAGGTGACTGAACACCCGCCTACCCATGGGAAGGAGTGAATGAATTCCTTGTTTTGCTTTGCTTGCTCATGCGGCTTTTGCTTTACCTGTTAAACTGTCTTGATCTCAACCCATGAGTTTTCTCACTTTTGCCCTTCTGATTCTCTCCCCCATCCCACCAGGGGAGAGTGAGTGAGCGACTGTGTGGTGTTTATTTGCTGGCTGGGGTTAAACTGTGACAGCATCTTTTTCTCTCTCTGCAGTTTTATGTCAATGTTTATTCCCTTTGGCATAATAGTAATGGACTTGTGTAATTTTCCATTTTGCCACTGATGTTTTGTCCTGGCTATGTGTTAGCCTATATTTCATTAGGATGGTCTTTGTTTCATCCTGGAAACACATAGCAGAAAATATTTTCAGAGCATGGGTTTAAATACTGATTTATCATGAATGCAAAGCACATCAATTAATCTTTTGTTCTCTGTTTAAGTCCAAAACCCCTGCCCCATCAGTCCTGAGGGTGTCTGGATTAAGTGTCCAGCTGTGCAGTTTCTACATCTATACCACAGTCAGTCCTATTTTACTTGAACTAGAAAAATCTTATCCCTACTATTTATTCTATGATAAATAATTAAGCATATACCTATCACTAGCCTTGAACTGTTTAACTTCAGTATTTGTATTGATACAGACATGATAGAATATATGTAAATATAAGATGAAAAATCCGTCTGAGAAACAGGATAGATTAGTTTGTATTGAGCTACCAATATTGTCTGAACACACTAGCTTAAAGGTGGTTGGTGTGTGTCTACTTCATGCTGCAGTGATCATTCTGTCCTAAACTCTCAGTACTAAGCACATAGAATAAATATTAGGAACTTGATTCTTCTCCTAAGGTGCAAAAAATAGAATCTACTGCAGTATAAACTTATTTACAGTGATGTTTAAATTGTCCACCTGTGTTTTATTTCAGTAATACTACGTCTTTGCCAACTTTGGAGTTAATAAAAAATGAAAGCAGGGCCAGATTTGGTTGACTGTTAAAGCAAAAGTGATACTTTTCTCACTTGTTTGTGCAGCCAAATGGCTTGTCAATGCAGTTATGGCAATCGTGTTGGAAAATTTTAGCTAGAAATTTTCCTGTTGTTGTTTAAGAACTGATCTAAGCTCTACGTGTTCGTGACTGACTTAGTGAACAATAGACTGATGGAGATATGTAGATAGGGGCTCTGAATATTGTTGTGTTGTGGTAAAAATATAGAGGAAACAGAGCAAGATGAAAATAGCCTACAATCCTAGAGGGATATTGGATGTAATTATGCACAGTGCATTAAATCATTGCCTTATAACTTGGTCTGTTCTTCAAGGGAAAGAAATGTTATAGGAAAATGCATAGTGAATGCTCATCAAGGTTAAAAACACATTGCAGGGATTTTTGAGTCTTTCAATTATTTTCAGTGGAAAGCACATCTCATTTTATATACTGTTAAAGATTACAATAGCTAGGGTATCATTCTACTGCCTGAAAGGAGTTGTACTTCAGAGCAAGTTTCTGGTTTGGGGCTTGCATTTTGGGTGCCTTGGGCTGACTATTAAAAATCCACATTTGAAGCTTCTGCTGACTTCTGTTTAAGAAACTGAGATACCACCTATTCAGTGAAGCATTTATGGGAACCTGCTTTGCACAGGGGATGTGAGAATGGCCGTGAAGGATCTCTGTGCTGTTCAGGGAGAGATCCTACTGCGCTCAGCGAAGACAGGGAAAGGCTTTTTGGGCATCTCCTGCTTTGCAGACTCCTCAGAGGTGTATTGTGGAATCCAGCCTCAGCTCTACCATTTTAAAAGGCTTGCTTTCAGCTCAGCCTTCTCTCATTTCAATAGTGATTGCATGCTCAGGAAGATAAGTGCTTTGATACAGCACTAACTAATATGCCTTAAACATGATTTAATATGAAACTCAGAAGCCCAGTCTAAGACACCTAACCTGCTGTGTGCTTAAAACCATCAATCAGCATCTAAAGCTCACTATTTTCACATCTCTCACATTTTAGATATGAGCTTTACCTGGAAGAAATAACACTAAAAAAACATTCTTCTCCTATTTCCTCCAGCCTAAATTTGTAAAGCTTGAACTCAGGAAAACAAAAAGGGAGGAGAATTCATAACCACTGTAGTATGAATTGAATCAGGAAAACACTGACTTTATTTTTCTGTTCCAGCCTGGGTCTATTTTCAGTCCCGCCCGGATATGTTGAGAAAGCTGAGGTCAGAAAGCCAGGTACTGAGTAGCCAAGCAGGACAAATATTTTTATCCATTCTTACCTGTCATTTCTCTTTTGGTGGCAGTTTCCAAACTTTTCACACCATGGGTTCCCAGGCTACTCTCTTGTTTGGTAGAGGTCCTTGTAAGGCAGATATGTTATCCATAAACTTTCTATTACAGTCTTCATGCAACAGTTTACACTGGTGAGCTGTCTGTGTGCTACATCACTATCACCAGTGTGGTCTCATTCTTTCCTTGGCCCCCTGGTCCACTTGGATATATATATCTGCTTTCTTTCATTTCAGACTGCAAGGTTCTTGGGACAGAAGCCACCTTTTCCTTCTGTGTTTGTACTCGCAGAAGCTTTGTGGTACTGCAGATAAATAAAGGAGTATCAGGTGTGCTATTTTAGGCTGTGAATCCTATTGAATTTGAACAGCACAAATAATTCTAACAATTTGCTATTGTAACAAGTGTTTCTAGATGAGAAAACACATATGTCTTTCATGTCAAGTGCTAGCTATGTAGAGGGGGGAAAAAGGATACTGAAGACATGACACTGAAGATATGACACACTAGATTCATTCTGTAATAAAGACTGCACTGCCTCTACTAACTGTACTGTAATAGCACTTGTAAGCCCATGCTATCATCCAGGGTCACTTTCTGCATGGCCTTCAGTCTGAGAAGAGAAGCAGGCGATGAATAAGGACAGTGTCTAAAACCAGTGTTCCCCCACTCCCCCAAAGTTTCCCTGTGTTATCAACATTTTAAAAATAATGATTCTCATAAATATTTGGGGGCAAGGGAAAGGATAGGCTACATTGTAGTGATGTTGCTGTATGTAAAGATCAAATTCTGCTTTCTAAAAGCCCTTTTACCGTGCATAATTTCAGAGAAAAAGCTTGAAAACACGACTTGGGTAGGTGAAAACTTCAGCACTTTTGCATTTCTTATCTCCTTTCTGGTTTGGTTGAAAACCATCCTCATGAAGCTCTGTGGAACCCGAGTCCCCTGTTTTGGTGTTCTTGGTATCAGCAAACTTGACACCCTGTCAAGCAGGAATAAAGCCAGCCTGCAGCATGCCTCATCAAGCACCATTAGAAATGGGGATCCATGGCAGACTACAAAGTAATTTGACAGACTCTTCTGAACAATGTTCTCATTCCCTGCCAACTCCTCCTAAGGTTGTCTTTTTATATGAGTAATTCCCAGAGTACCTTTCTGGAAGGTACTCTGAAAATGGTGTCTTTAAATTGCAGTGCTCCTGAGACTGTTTTCCTCCTTGCTAATATTATTGGACCATTGTTTCTAGCTGCTACCACCCTAACTTTATTGCAGTTTCCCTTTTTATGTCTGAATAAATAATACCGCTTCAGCCTGGACAAGGAGTGTTCTTCTCCACCTCTTTCCCCATTATACTCCATTCCTCTTGTACTGGAACTGAGCAGTAAAGGTGACATTTGTCGTACACAGGAGGAACTTCTTATGCTGCCGATTTGAAGCATTGATCCACTCCCCTTTCTACTACAGATCATTGCTCTTCCTTTTGCTAGCTTGTCCCCAGTAGCAACACAAATGTTTCCTGCAGTGCAATTATTTTCTGGGGTTTGTTCACTGTCACTGCTGAAAAATGCTGGGTTGTTGACGAGAGCCCAGGCTGCTCGATTAGTTAGGATAACCATGGCTACAAGAAAATGTTAAGTGCTAATAAACCTAATTGTAGGTCTCTGCTTCAGAACTGCAGTCAGCATCTTTCAGAAATAGCTCAGAAATTAAATGGCAAGGCAGATATTTCACTATCAAATTCACAGAACCACAGAATTGCTGAGGTTGGAAGGGACCTCTGGGGATTGCCTAGGTTAACCCCACTGCTCAAACTAGGGTCAGCTAGAGCAGCTTTGACTCTTCTTTTAGGTCAGTTCATCTGGCACTAATTATTCTAATGTAAATTTTTAATTTGTTTTCTTATTTCCCTCTGAAATGGGGGCTAGATATGTTTTTCAATTAACATACACTCGTGATGCTTATCCTGTTTTTACAACGGTTGATATAAAATAAATTGTTTGAAATGTGTTGCCTTCATGGAAATTAACAAAGAGCATATCACATCTGAATCATCATTTCTGTGTTGCTAGGCTGGATGTAGCAAAATCTAGTCCACATTTGTGAAAAGAGCTTCTGTGACCCAGATTATCCTAGTGGATTTGCACAGAGCTCCTGCCACTGGTAATTTATGTGTATTTCAGAGTTCTAAGAGCACTACAGATATTTTTTACATAGACATATGGAGAAAAGTTCTCCTATTGGAAGACATAAGAATTCACATAATCGAAGACTGGTAAGCCCACACAGAAATTTCTTCTTCAGTGGTGTATCTTCTTAGCTGTCTTAACTTCCTGCTGAAACTTTTTTTCTTGAAATGCAAACTATTAAAATAAGATTAAAAACCATAAACAATATTCCTTTTTCTTACTTTTTTTAAAATAGTGGTACTATTTCTTTTGGTCCCTCCAAGAAAAAAATTCTACTTGGAAAGCCATTGAAACTCAGAAATGCAGTGTAAAAAATCCTGTACTATTAAAATAGTATAATTACTTATAAATAAATACTTAATATCTGAAACTATGGACAGTTTTAATAAGGTCACTAACCTTTAATAAGGTCAGTACGTGGTGACACATATTGTTCATACATTGTGCAGCATGAGTAGGTGGAAGGTTAGCTCTCGGTCATAGCTAAGCATCAAGAGATGCTATGGTCAAATGAATTATTTTTGGTGTTGGAACCAGATGGTCTCTATGACAAACTCTGCCATGAACTTTCAAAAAAATCAGTGAACCTTTTTTACCATAATTAGAAAACACATGTTGGGTGGCTCACTTCAGTAGATAGCTTTAGAATGTATCAAACCTACTTAGTAAAGTGCTCCTTATCATAATATCTGAGCACCAGATTTTCAATATTACTGGATTTTGATTGCTTCTTCTCCTGTCTTTTTCTTGTAAGGCACTTTATTTTACAGATACTACTGACTCAGCCTTATTGACCTGTCTAAATAGTATCCTACCTGTACTTTTGAAATTAAAGGAGAATAACTTCTGTGCTTATATAAGCATACAAGCATTTAACGTTTTTTATTTCAGATGTGCTGGAACCATCATGCAAGTGATGTGCAATTGGTCAGCTCCTGGGCAAAAAACCTGTTGCATGCATATTAGTTTGCTATACACGCACAGTTCCAGTAGTTCGGGTCTTGTTTAATAGGTCCAACATAGCTTCCTGTTCATGTAACATAAAATTGTTGCATACGTATCTTTCCTTGTCCCAGAGGCGTAGGCAAATGTCCAAAAATTGTTAGGCTGTGTAGAGTGGGTAAAAATAAATACAGTTCTACCCTGGGAAAAGAAGGAAAATTGGCGTGTTTGCATTGTCCTTTTAGAAAGTTTAGGCCATTTGTTCCCTTTGGATGTTGTGGTTCTTACCTCACTAAATGTAGCTCATATATATTTATTCTATTTATCTGGGAGCCCTGCATCACATTCCAGTTTTGACTATCATATATTCCATGCATCTTTTTTTGCTCTCTCAGTAACAAAAATTGTCTCAAAAACCAGCTAGCCCTCCATGTCAGGATATGAGGATATCACTTTCTTGGAGACAAATTTATCTCATAACAGTGTCTACATTTTAACATTTATTTTGCTTTTACTATGGGAAGAGAGCATATTTTATTCTTTTTCGTCTGCCCTCGATGTAGAAAAGAGGTGGTGGTCCAAGACACAGAATTCATACAGGAAAGCTGCACTTTTATAGACAGATGATGATTGTTTGTCAATAGTAATCAAAACACAGTAGGTTTTTGGCACTTAAATGGAACTGATGTTTTCAGAGTACTGAAAATAACATTAAATTATTCATTATGAATAATTTTATCTGATGAAAGCAACCCCATTTTACTTATTTGCAAATATTTTGTGAACTGATCCATTTTTTGCTGAAAAGTTTGGTACTAAGTCTTTGTCTAACAGACTGGATGAGCAATCTTCAGCCTGTACTCACTCAAACCTTGTTGGTTCACTTGTGAACTGAGCGTGGAACATGGGTAGTTACTCAAATCCCACAGTCTCTTCTCTTTTGTCATCAGACACCTATTTAAAACAAACAAACAAACAAAAGGAATGGGTAACAGAGAATAGAGAGGAACAAATAACAGGCAGTCTTTTTCAAGGAGGGCTTTCTGAGGAAACAGTTTCTGAACAGCCTAAGCATGGCTCTATATGAGCAATTTAGAACCTGACCATTAAATTGGAAAAAGATTGTTTGCAATAACTAATCACATTGAGTAACACAACTTACACATTTGGTATATTGAGAGAGTAGGGATTGTTTAGCCTGGAGACCAGAAGGCTCCAGGGAGACCTTATTGTAGCCTTTCAATACTTAAACGGGGCTTAAAAGAAAGATGAAGTGAGGCTTTTTACCAGGGCCTGTGGTGATAGGACAAGGACTGTTTTAAACTGAAAGAAACTAAATTTAGATTTGCTATAAGGAAGAAATTCTTCACTCTGAGGGTGGTGAGGCACTGGAACAGGTTGCCCAGAGAAGCTGAGAGTGCCCCATCCCTAGAAGAGTTCAAGGCCAGGTTAGATGGGGCTTTGAGCAACCTGGTCTAGTAGATGGTGTCCATGGGAGGAGGGTTGGAACTAGATGATCTGTGATGATCCCTTCCAATCCAAACCTTTCTGTCATTCTGTGTTTTGCCATTTGTTTTCTACTGCAAAAAGTGGTGACACATGAAATTAATGAAATTTAAACTTCCAGATTTTATTGTGTTATAGTAATTGATAACATATTTAACATACTCATATGATGGCAGTTAATCAAGTTGTCTAATTTTAAGAAGACTTAGCCTGTTAAATTACTTACACCAACCCACCATTTCACAGCTTTTAGCATATCCCAATTGCAAAATAAGAGGTTCAGCTTAGACCACCTCTCTTTCCCCCAGTTTTTCCAGAGATATCCTGTGCATTAAAACACCATTAAATGCAATTCATAAAGTGATGTGGAACTGGGAGCAGGCCCCACAACTGAGAAGTTTCTTTCCAGAGGAATGCAGTTGTAACTGGGCTTCAAAGTTAAGTTTCCTCTTTCCTGTTTTCCTTCAGTGCTAGACATATTACATTATTTTGCATTTAGTGGCCTCACTTCAGCAGGCAGAATGGAGAGCGCTTCAGTTCAGCCTGTTTTATGAAGAGAGGATGAACAGTTTCCTGGGAGGCTGAAGATGTACTTCTGAATCTTCTCAAGCCGAAGAAGGATTTGAGCTGCCCTGGTGAAGTGCTGTAATCATTTAACTATTATACAATAAAATGGGCACTCAGGTTATTTTTTCTTTTCAAAGAGGGGTGCTTTGTACTGAATGCAATTCTGACAATGGTAGTGTGTTGCTGGCAAATTCTGAGTGCACCAGCCTTTCACCAGACCAAGGTGTGGGATGCCTACATGTCAGTGTCACTTGGCCTTAAACTTCATGCAGCCAAGCAGACCATAGTTCCTCTATGAATTTTAGGTGCCTAACCTAAGTGATTTACTTAAGAAAACATAGCAGGACTCCTGGCTGGCAAGGTGAGATTTCTGAGGATTGCTCCCCTGGACATAGAAGTCTGAAATATTATTTGGATAGGATTATACAAATCTGGTTTTAATCTGGCCTTGGGTTCTTACCTGTCTTTTAGATCACATTTGTTCCCATGTCCATACCAAATCTTGTATTTGTTTGCAACAGGCTATACTCCTGTATAGGCTGTCATTTTTAGCTTCCCCTTGGCTAAAACTACTTTTGTCGAAGAAGTAGCATCCTAGTTCTCTGGAGGAGCAAGCTAACCATATAAGAAGCTGCAAGGGTCTTGAGGTCTTCCTTCGAGGATGCAATGGAGCAGCAAACATTGTTGGCATAGAAGATAGTAATAAAATGCAGCTGGGAAGAGAAAGCAAACTGGAAAAAAAATTCTTTCAGTCCTTGGGGTTTTTTCAGCATTCTGAGCAAAGAACGCACACTTAAAGATCAGAAGCAAAAGCATAGCAAAAAAAATCCCACCTCCAGCTATGTACACATGGTCATCTATGCACCCCAAAAAGGAATATTATGGGAATCTAATTTTAGAAATGGAAATTAGGTTGGATAATTACCTGACTCTTCTAAGGAATCTTTGCTCTTAGCTCAGACTAATGAGTGCCTTATTTGGTCCACAGAAAATGTCAGGTAATTTGAGTTAGCTTGGCTTTTAGTTACAAAGAACATAGCTAATTTAAAGTACTTTGCATTTGCTAAGGGCATGCAGATGGACAGTCATTACAGATTGGCTGACATAAGGTAACATTTTACTTTATGTTATTTTGTGTGGCTAATACTTTTGAGTGAGAGTTTACTGATTTTCTCTGGTTTTCACAACATAACTTTTTTATTTTTAAAGGAAGTCAGGACAGATTTTTAATATAACATTTTAGATTCTCAGTGTCTTTTTTTATGCTTTTGATGCCATTTTACATAAATACCTCCATAATCTGCTTATATAAACAGGGCATTTATGAACTGCATGAATAGAAACAGCTATAAAATTTCTTGGCTTACACACAGATTAGATCATTTAGCTTGTAATAAAAGGGAAATATTTTCAACATTACAGTTGATGTTTTCTGTTTGATGGAAAATTATATCTTTCTTTTAGATTTTACATCAGCGGTGTATGCTGAAACTCCCTTTGACAATTATCCCTTTATATCCTAAATCTACCTACTAGAAGTACCATAATGAAGTGACACTGAATTTAGTATAACCCTTTAATAACATCTACCAAAGAAAAGACTGTTTTACCAGGTGTTGTAACAAGGGATTGCAAAATGGCAGATAGTTAATGTGATGAAGATCTTTGCCTCCCAGGTGTTTATATATTTCCTATCACATTAGGACAACGTTAACAGAACACTAGATGCTACTGCAAAACAAATCATTACTGCTGCAGTTATCCGTGCTTAGCTAGCACCCTAACTGTTGGGGCAAAGTAACTAGTTACATTCACTGGTTTGGTGGTTTTAGTCTTTGATATGCAAAAAGCCCCTTAAAGACTCAATTAAATAAAATGTGTTTTGTAGAATTTTAATTTCTAAATTTCAAGTAAAATTGTGATTTTCAGTAAAATAAAAGCAAACAAAGATCTTGAATTTAGAATAATTCCATATATTCAGAGCAGTCCAGGCAAAATTTGAAAGCAAAATAACTTTGCAAGTAGGATGTCAACCTGCCACCTTTTCCTCATCAAGAGAAGCCCCCTTTAGGATTAAGCAAACATTTTCTTTTCTGTCTTCACATTTTTTTTTCTCTGGATATTGAGCTCACCACTGGTCCAGCAGCTGGTAATGCCAAGGAATGAGCAGCCAGCCCCTCCTCGCTGCTTTCCAGCACTGTGGGGAGCAAGCTTAGCAATTGCGGCTCTGCTTGCTCGCTTGCTGGCTGCTCCCCCATGCTGCTTCCCAGCAGCGAGCAGGCGGATGCACGACCAGCGTGGAGCTAGGCACAGAAGAAAGCCTGGTGACATTAGGGTTTGTAAGGCTGTTTGTAAGTGAGGCTGTCCCTAGCAATCCGCTTGCCCACAGTCATTGCCTAAACTGCTTATTTCTGTAGCTGCCTAGGCTGAGGTTTGATGGACTGTGTTCAGTAAGCAAGAGGATCCAGGGAAGCGGGGAGGCATCTTTCCATGGCCTTCCTAGGAAGGTAGCACTGAAACCAAAGCACTGGTTCAGTTTCTCTGGAGAGAAAGGAATGACTTCTGCTGAATTTAGTGGCTCTGGATCCAGACTCTGATTCATGACACTGTATTTAGAATCTGCTAGAGGGGTGACAGAAGGCTGGGGGAGGCAGAAGGGGCAGTAGCTGCATCAGCTATTCCAATTTTATGTACCTGTAATAAGGAGCCAGCACTACTGCATGCAGCAGTATCTAACAAAGTGCTGCTAGCCAAAACCCAAGATCTTGTATGCTTTGCTTTTTATGAGAAACTGGTAATTGCTAGTTATAAGACAGTGAAAGTCACCTTATCTCGAAACAAACTTCCAGAAATGTTTTCTCTGATCCAACTATCAACCCTCTTTTAGTATCAACCTGTGCAACAACTCATTCATATTTCTGCCAGTTACACAGCAGTGTGACTCAGGCAGTGCTGAAATGTCCTTCTGTCTCTGAACCTGAAAGCAGCTTCTTGATTTTCCACCTGAGCTGTTGCTCATCCACCTACAAATCACATTCCCTTCCAAAACAATAATCAGCAAGATTCCTCTGTTCAGATAATATGAGAAGCTTTTGGGTAGAACCACAGTCTCAGACAGTGGCTTTAGATGTATGAATCTAAAGCAGTGTGAATTGCATCTTTATTTATTGAGGAAAATATAGACCAGATCATTTTTTAATGTCTAGCTAATGTACCTACTCTAATAGTACCCAGTGATATGTTTTTAATGTTGACATCTGCCTGTACCAAGAAAGAACCTAGCAAGCACATAAAAAAGACATAAGTTCTGCCAAAATTACTTCTGTAAGCTGTACCATATGGTCAAAGATAAAACCCAATATTGGAAATACCAGTTGTTTTATTGCTAGCTTGGATATACTGGGGAAAATAAAATATTTACTGTGAAGGATTTATAATTTGAGGACTTCTCTTCTGGTTTTATTGCAATGAATGTCAATGCTACCTTTTCTGATCATTCAGCTACTCGGTAGCTCCTTGGCAGACATAATACTCCTGTTCTCTTGCAGTTAAATTTTAACAATCAGGCCTTTCCCTATCTACCACAGCCCTCAAGCAATTAATGCTATCAGAAGGAAAAGTTACTTGTCAGATAACTAAACTAGCCTCACTGCTGAGTATTCTAAATAATTTCTCTAGTAAAAATGATTTTATAAGGATTTCTGGATCTCTTCTGAGCTACACAACATTTATATTTCCAAATCTACTTAACTAAACAAATTTACTTGAAAGTTTAGTCAAGTCTGTTTTAAAAAACAAACTCTGTATTAGTTGATGCCTTTTATTCTCAATACTAAATAAATACATGAAATGAACAATGGATGTTGCTATTTTATACATATAAAGATAAAGATATGTCATATATATTATATACAGAAATACATATGGTATTTCACAACACACAGCCATTTAAACACATCTTAGCTACTTAAAAGTTCCTATATGACTAAGGCGCTCTGGAACATTCTACATGAATTTCAGCTGCAAAAACCTGATATCCTATTTTAGATCTCCATGAATCAACATAGCAGTTTGTAGATAGGCTTGGATGGCCTTATGAAGAAATGAAGGAGAAATGTTCCCCCACATACATAGATACCACGCAAGATAGTCTTAAGAATTTTTTTTTTTTAAAAGTGGTCTTTTTCCTCCTTAGTTTGGGCATGTTATGTAAGACTTAAAGTTTTACAGATGGAATCTACAGCAAACTGGGATCTGGCATCACTGCCAATATTTACCATCTTTTATTAGCAAAGTTGTTCAGACAAGTCAGTTCAGAAAGTACTAGAGCTCTCATTATAGCTCTTATCTCTATTTTTATCTTGATTTGATTCATATGCAATAAAAACATGTTCTTAAAAGATTGACGTGCTGTCACTCTAGAGGAGTAGTTTTAAGAGCTATTTACTGATTCCAAAAAAGACCCATAAATAATTGGATCTGGTCCAGTAGAAGGGTTGATTAAATATACTTATTCAAATTGTGGAATTGTGGGATTTGGGTTCCTACATTTTTTTTTATTTATTTCTCAGGCAATCAAGATGATAATCACCTACAGCTGTAATTCTCTGCGAATTAAGAACGAGATTAAAAATACCCATAACTAGTTCATGCCTACTGAGGAGCTTTCTTTGAAACGCTATTTGCTATTGATTATAAAGAAATAGCAGGTAGCTAGAGTGGTAATCTGCTTTTCAGTCAGTGTCAGGGGGTGCATGGTACCAAATTTATTCAAGTGACCTTTTCAAAGCTTGGGATACCAGTGCTTCCAAGTGTTTCCCTTGAGCTGCATGGAAGAGATGAGAGTTGCAAAGGGTAATACTTTGATCTACTTTTTATAAACATTGCCAATATAGCTGTGTCAGTACAGCTCTGTGTTGCAGATAATAAGCAGGAGATGTGAGCAGCTGAATTTCTCTGAGATAGCAGTATATGAGATAAAAACAGCTTGGAAAATGCTTATGTAAAATATTAGAGTTCCTAATGTCCTTTGATGGCTCTATGTAGACAGAACAACTGGCAGCATATTATCAGATGCAATTGTAAAATTCTTTGGATTAGATCTGGTGGGGGCAAGGGAAACAAACCATTTGTATACTTACATACATGCATACCCACATATGCACCAACACAGGCACACGTACTGCCACACGTTATTCCACTAAAACCTGAAATGTTCTGTGATCGTTTACGAAAGTTGTAAACTTTTTTCAAGAAAACTACTAAAACATCTCACCCATAAGTAAAAAGGCTTTTTTTGGCTGTATTGCAGTATTAGTTTTAGTCAAGTCACAGTCCTTTGCTCCATCTTTATTTGACTTCTAGGAAACTTCAGTGCAACAATTACCAAAGTACTTTTTTTTTTCTGAAAGCAGATCAGGGAAGTTTTTATTTATTTTTTAACCCTAGTTTGTGATGAATGGCCACATAACAGTGCTTTTTTACCCAGAGAAATCCCAAACCCTATCTATTTCCAGTTGTTTCAGCCTCAGCCACATTATTGAGCTCCAGGGACAGTGCCTGCCATCAGCTCTTTGGGGAGCCAGGAGGATCAGGATGCCAGCCATCCTGAGGACAGGTCTGATGCTGGTGGTTTGCCCCATTTATTAGAGATGTGAAACAATCCAGTCTATGGCTCCCAGTTGTTCTTTTTGGTTACTGCTGTGCATCAAGCTCTTGTCTCTCTTGTCTCTGCACCTCTCATCTGTATCCTTGTTTGCATCTCTTTCTCCACAGTCTTGGTCCCTGATATTAGTTCAGGCTCCTCCCTCCATTTGCTGTCTTAATTTTTGGTTCCTTCACTCCTTCACTGTCTCTTCACACCTGATTCCTTACCCATGATTACTGCTGGCAGGGCACTGATTGCTGTGATGACCGGGCTGCCCAGCACCGTTCGGCCCTGTCTCTCTCATCTCCCTGGCCCTGCCTTAGAGTCTTCAGCTTTCTTGCCTTCACGCAGTCTCTTGTGGTGCTGCTGTTTAGCTCTTCAGCTTGGTGCATCCCAGCTTGACCAGTTTCCTGAACCTTAGTTCTCTCCTGACCTCCTGACGTTTCATACATAGCTAAACTCAGCAACTTGACTCAATGCTCTGCTCCTCTAGCAGACCTCAGATCCCATCTCAGTTGACACCCTGCCTCGTTGCCTTCCCATTCGAGTCTGGCTTTAACCCATAGGTCTAGCTGCTGATACCCTTTTGGGGATTTTTCCAAAAAGAGTCATTCTCTTCCTAAAAGATTCATTCCTTCACTGGAGATTATTATTTTTGTAAGCATAATTTTTCTTGAATTTAGGAATTATGAAGATATTTTTTTTTCTGTAGGAGACTTCCTTTTAGACTTCTTAAAATAACTACCAGACATGAATCATTGACTGATGGGTCTTTAATTGCCCATTGTGGCAGTGAATAATTGATGGCTGTACAGACTACAGAAAATTGTATTCCAAATGGTTGTCTCATTGAAAAGAGGCAGCTGGTACACAGATCAGCTATCCTGATTTTACTGCAAATTACAGGATGGAGACTTCAGGATTAAAAGTCTCCTGTTTTAGCAGTGTCAGTTAAAGGTTCCAGGGAGTTTTCTCTGAGTATATCCATGTATTTGATATAAATGGTGATACTGTACATATTAGCTGTCAAATGATGAGCACTGCAGTCATATCAGGATGGAATGAAGTCATGGATGACATTTCTAGCTTAAGCAGCTGTTTATTAGGATTAAAAAGTACTAAATGTAAGCATTTTCCATATAAATAAAAATATTCACTATCTTGATAATATCTTCCTTTGAATTCAGGATTAGTACAAGACTACACCAAATCCTCTCAACAAAACATTTTGAAAATAAATCTTAACAACATAAAGGCAAGGTCATTAACACAATGTTAGTAAGATTGTAACACATCCCTCTCCACATGAGAAAAAAATAAGCTTTACTTCACTTTTAAGCAAAACAAAAGGGCCATCCGTTCTCCCCACTGAGCTGAGGCCCAGCTGGAGTCTGCTTGTGGACTGTGGATGAATTTTCTCCTGAATGAGAAAAGAAATCTTCTGATTAATATTTTAGTTGGGGAAATTTAATAAAATCTGTGGCCATTCTTTTTACATTGAAAATATCTGAGTATAGTCTTTATCTATTGATCGTGTGTGGCTGTGGGAATATGACAATCCTATTTTATTCCCTAGCTGAACATCTATAAATGGAATACCTAGATAGTCACCTCAACTCAGAGTGACTTAACATCCTGGCAAAGAAGTGTCTGAATTAGTGAGGATTTCTGGTGTGTATGTTTTGTAGCTTAGACACTTAGAGAAATGTCCTATGGAAGGATTCTCAAAAAAACCCCACAACTTCCTATTTGACTATATATCCTTGACATTTATTTGGCACAGATTTTTTCTTCTTAGAAGAGAAATGCTACTTCAGTTTCATTTTAACATTAAAAAATAATTTGTCCCAGCAGACAATGTTGTAGATTAGATCATTAAACTGAAGAAAAAAATCAGTCAAATAATTAAAAAACCTGCTTAGATTCATAAAAATGGCAAAACTTGCATAGTTTTCAAGCTTTACAGCTGAAGAATAAATTAATAAAATAAATTAGGTGATTCTGATTGGGATTTGGTAATGTAGCATATAACATCAAGGACTACAAACCGATTTTTGTCAGTTATTCATGTGCTACAAGGTAGATACACACATTCACATACACTTTAACTGAGCTATTATGGCTTTGTAATAAGAGGGTTATTCTGAAGAAATAGCAAAGCTTTGATGTCTCATTGAAAACAGCACTGTTTTGAAATAGCCTTCCCTGAGGGTCTAGCAAACAAAATTAACATCAAACGTACATCTGTGGCAAGCATTTATTTGCCCCATAATGTATATAGCTATAAGCACACAGAGTCACAGTATTTTTAAATTTGAATTTAGAATGCAAGCTTGCAATTCAAGACTGTGGAAAAGAGCATTTGATAAACATGATCCTTGTGGGGATTTTGCTGCACATTTAGCCGTGAGTTTTTGTAGCTGTTGGTTTATTCCCTGTGTGTTGTGTTTGAAGTGCACCCTTGTTCAAACTGTCAACAGA
Source organism: Phalacrocorax carbo (assembly GCF_963921805.1). Lineage (NCBI taxonomy): Eukaryota > Metazoa > Chordata > Aves > Suliformes > Phalacrocoracidae > Phalacrocorax > Phalacrocorax carbo. The sequence goes on along the minus strand of NC_087521.1, from coordinate 11,778,964 downwards.
TTTTGAAATGTACAAAGAAAATCAGGCAACTTGCAGTCTGCTAGCCAACTGGATAACTTGTATTAATCTTTATCTTAGGAAAGATTCTGCTTAAATAATGTTTTTTAAGCATAACTTTCACTAAGGTTTCATGGTTATTATTAATACCAGAAAAGCATTGGATATTGAGGCCATGGTTTCACAGGCCTTCAGTCTGGATTTTTGCACTGCCATATCACCCATCAAAGTTGGATGTATCAGTGAGCCCTTGTAAAAAAGGGTTTATAGAAGCTTTTATACCACACTTATGGTGCATGTAGAGCGACATGTGTTACTTAATCCACCGTAGTGTTACTTAATTCCCCATGGAGCTTCTTGGTAAAATGGTATTTGGTCAAAAAGTTTGAGCATACTTTAAATGGCAAACTGTGTTTATGCTTTATGGATACTGCTTGTAATGCAGTCGCAGCATTTTTAATGCAATTCCTTTGGTTTTGATACTGCAAATCAGTGAACCATGATCAGAACTAGCCTTGCAGTTTCGGATTAGGACTGGAGACAGTGGGTGATATTCCTTTGCTTTAGTTGGAACTGTGCCTGTGAGAAGATTTCAACGGAATAAAACCACAAAAGTTAATCTGTTCTCCCCTTGAAATAACAGCCAGGTCTATTCCAAAGATAACCATTTTCTACATCCCAGGATAAAGCGCAACTGTGAAAAAAAGAAAGTAACTGACTTTTATCACAGAACATTTATAACAAAAATTTCCAATCAAAGGAACAGTTAAAGGCATGTGAGGAAAGAGAAAAAGAACAAAATCCAACCCAATATTATAAGGGTTTATGGAGCAACACCAGGATTCCTCTCTTAAACATCAGTCCAGCTTTTTCTCTTCTCTCAGCGTCATTGCATTGCTCATGCAATGATTATGTCTTGTCTTTCCATGCTTTCACTTTCCACAGAGCACAAACCATGCCACACAGTCATGCATAGCTACTGTTCTGTCCCACTCTACTCGTTTTAATTCTCATAGGTTTTTCCTTCAAGACCTTGACTGTGACACGCTGAATCTATCTATCTGCACCCTGATAGACTCACTAAAGCAAACAATTGCCATCGTAACAAATCAGTTTCAAGTGGAGGAAGCCTTGCTGCAACCCAGGCCTACAAATACCTTTAAAATATGTCTCAGATATTAAAATAATGCACTCAATCAAGATGTTGATTTTAGCACATACTATAATTTTCCCACAACCTTTCAGTGCTCTAGAGGTGATAAGTATCTGTTTCTGTTTCTTCTAACCACAGGGTCTAGCTACCTTCTCACCTCTTGTTTTGCAAACATCCCCTTCTGCTTCACAGCTACCAAGCACCTTCTTCCTCCCTGTGGAGCACGCTACTTCTATTTTAGTCCATAAAAATGGTTTCTATGCCAGAAAACTTTGTCATTCTGCTGTATCTATCAGTCCAACAAGAGTTAAAATGTTTTCCTGCACATACATTCTTAAGCCATCATCTATAGCTTTCTGCCTCCTGACATACAGTGAATGGACCACTTGGCATTAGAGAAAAAAAGGAGAATGTGTTGGAATTTGCATAAGAATTAATTCCACTCTTTGTCTAAGTAGATTTTGCTCAACTTATGTGGGGCTTTGATATTGAAGGAACTATCGCTGCATGGTGAAAGTAGCAGCAGATCTGAATGGACCTCCTTTATATAGGAAAGAGCTGCAATATTTTTGTGCCTATACCAAACAAAGAGAATGTAAGATCCCTTGTACTAGACTTAGAAAAAATTAATTCATATAGGATGAATTGTGTTAAATATGCATTTGCATATGCACATTTCTGGAACACTTGAGTTTTCTTCTTTTCATTATGTCTAATTAAAATATTTGTAAACAGGCAGTGTTTTTGTGTAATGGTCCATGTGATGTGTGCTTTGGGAATATTTTTTTAGGCAAACTAGTCTCCAGAAATTTATATGGGACAGCAAGGAGATGGAGTCCTTCCAAAGCAAAGCAATTAGTGAAGACTATGCTCTAAGAGAGACTGATAGTGGCTTATCTTGCCTATTATACTGGAACATCAATTGCTGCACTAAGAAGTTGGACTGGCCCAGAGCCAGCTTGAGAGAAAGCGACATTGTTAAAGCAATCTGAGAGGAGACACTTATGGTGCATAGAGCCACTTACAGAGAGGCAGCTTCAGAATGGAGCAGGTACAAGAAGATAACAAAGTTGGAGCTGTTGCAAAAGGAATGGGGTTTTAGGAAGATGTTATTGAGAGGAGATGATCCAGAATTTTTTTTTTTTCTTGAAAAATTATTTTTTATAAAAACAGAAACTTTTTTTGAAATGTACCAGCCTTGAAGAAAAAAACCCAACACAACACTTTCTGACAGCAATGGGAAGCGGAGGATAATGACTGATGAGTAACCGATAGCTTTGTGAGTAGGACGCTGGGGCTCTGAAAGACCTTGGGGGACAAATTCACAGCTGTACCTATAACCTCTCATTCCATATTGCACAGGAGTTCTTTGACTGTCAAATGAGAGTCAAATGGGAGGCCTGCCTCCATGAACATCCAGTATTTATATAAAGTGAAACAACTCTAAGGTGTCAGAATAGCACAGGGGACAGGGAAGGAGCCATTCCCAATGTCTGATGGGTTTTTAGCTTAATTCATTATGGGCAGATGATGAGATAATGTTGTCATATATGTGGGTATAGGAACCTAGATGATGTTAGATGAGAATGGTTTGGTCAGGTTACTCCGACATGCCACTTCACAACTCTTCTTAGGACAGACTACAAGAAACTTTAAATTAGTATAATATTGACTCGAGTTGCAGCTTCCAAGGGCTCTGGTAATTTAAGAGTTGTATATTTCTGAACACTCATAATAGATGATGTTGGTAAAAAAGTCCCTGACAAGACAATGGGGAAGGCAGAATGGGCTTAAAATGCCTAGTGCAGATTTTATACAAAGCAAAGTGTTTAATAGTGTAAATTATACTGATACACTGAATGCATGGTGGAGCAGAGGGAGTAAGGGGGAGGGTGATGGTCTGAAATGATTTTTACGTTTGTGTGTTGTTAAAGTTATTGATTCAAGTGCAAGTTAATTTCAGTAAAACAGGAATGACACTTGAAAACAGAATGGAACCAGGAATTCTGCCAAAAAGAGGAATAATCATATAATCTAGGTATATGTCTGACACTGTCAGAAAGAGAAACATTTCAGCAACTGGAATGCACCCCTTTGCAGTACCATAACTTAGAAAAACAAATTCATCCTGTCCATGCCTGGCTCTCAGTTAAAGTCCAGAGGTATGATGGAAAACCTTGTAAAATTCTAATGCATTATTTATGTAAAGTAAATCAATTACTATGCAGGAAAACACTCCTGTTAAACTTGTCTAGTAGTTGTACATGGGGCTGTTCAGTTTATGAAATGCTGGCAGTCATTTTGTTCTTACAGCCGCAGTATCAAAGCCATCAATCCTCATTCCTTTTAAACCCCTTGTGACACTAACTGAACATTCAGAGTGCCCCCCTTGTATTTCCAGCACTAACTAAAGGCGAATAGATTATTAGTTCAAGCCTTTTATTTTAACTATATAGCTCGATACGCTGTAAACAGAGAAGACAAGTGTGGAGAGCAGCAGAGACATTTGATTTAATTAATATTTGGCAGAGCACGCTCAGATAAGCTTTTAGCTAGCAATGACTTCAGAAAACACAAAAGGCTTGATTTTATTTTGTTATTGGTTTTCATTAGTTCCTAGATGAGATGTTGAAAGTTATTTGATCACATCATGTAGTATTTAATGATTTCTGGTTTAATTTACCCTAATTTTGGCTTGTATTGTTATTAATTGTCCTGAGTACTTCAATACATTTGGGCTCCATGGGATGAAAAGGGTATTTGAATTTTCTTTGGGTTTTGCTTTTCCCTGGCAATAAACAATAAAAGAAGGGCAGACCTTATCTAACGAGATTATTTTTCCTTAACCTTATCTGAATTTGAAGAAGAGTAGAATAGTAGTTAATGTTACACAGAAGACCCACTGTTATCTTCCTCTTACTGTTTCTGAAGCAGTAGTATGCTTTCAAAGTATGCATTAATTTAAGAAGTATTACTGTGCCTATTCTTTTTACATTTCCTCTTCAACATAAAAGGAATTTCATGAGTGAGTGATGAACCTGTCTAACTTCAGATTCAGCTTAGAGAACCCAAACCTTCCCACTGCAACATTTCTTACTAGGGGAAAAAGGGCTTCTAGAGTCTCTAAATCAGGTCCCAGCTTTGCTTTTTCACAAATAATCAATTATTTCATAGAAAAAGAAGTGTTAGTTCCAGAGAGGTTCCAGACTAATAGACAGGAGGCAGGAAGGCAAGCAGGATTACAAGTCTGCTCTAGGGTCAGTCACTGAATACACTGCTTTCCTGTCCTCCTCTCAGTCTATCCACGTTTTCTGAGAGGAAATGAAAGGAAAAGGCTTGCAGTTGATGGAGAAGAGTACATCTCTTTGAGGGAAAATATATACAACTTGTTCTCATTTAACTAATTAATTCTTGATGGAGTACACTACTGAAATGTAGCTCTGTGTGAAAATTTTGCAGTGTTCCCAAGATAATAATGCAGTAACCTCATTTAAATACAATAAATCACATATAAATAATAAACCCTGCTGTGTCGTCATCTTCTTGGAAGGACATTTCTCCCCAGACAGGGAACAGACCCAGTATAAACAGGAGACAGCTTCTTGCAATCTCAAACAAAAGAGCAAATAGAAACAATTCTGTTAACCACCCCTGAGCCAGATAAAGAGTCTTTATTCAGCCTTGGTGATCACTGATCCCTGGGAGGAGATCTGTTGGCTCCAGTAATGCTATTTGTATGATTAAGCAGTCAGCCACACAATCAGGGATTACATAGCTCTGTGTTAGACTTCACCATAACTTTGTCAGAAATGTTTAACATTTATCAGAATGGCTAATTTCTTTCCTATAGCACTGCAGAATACGACATAGGGCATATTAGTTCAGAGGTTCAAATGGTTTTGCCAGTCCGGTAGAACGTATTCCTTTTTTTGTCAGTATGTGTTCTGTGGGAGGGTATTTATATGCATTGTATCTATATGAAATGAAATGAAATTTTAAAAGTAGCTTTTAAAAGCCCATTAGAGACCAAGATAGCTACTCACAGGCTGAATGTTGCATGAATCATTAGTATCTCTGAACCTGCATATCTTCTCTATAGTAAATTCATAGTGAAGCAGAAGTAAAGCAGAATGCGTACCTCAAGAAATACTTTCAATACACCACAGTTACTTGGTTTGCTACTAAAAGCTTGTTTGTACTATTTAGTCCAATATACTTTTCTCTGGGTTGTCAAATTGCATTCAGCTGAGACTTACTAAATGGGATTTTTTTCAAATTTGTTCAAGTAGTTTTTTCCTTTTTTATGCAAGAAGGTTCTGCTGCCGAGCATCATAAGGATGGTATTGGCTACTTGTGACCTGGTTTATAGATTTGCAACTGGGGCAAGAGGAAGTCAGTGTCCTTCTTCAACTCTTCTTTTCCATTTGCTTATACAGATTAGAAAGTCAATCCAGCTAATTTAAAAAAAAATGTATTAGGGAACACTCAGTGGAGCAGCTCCACCACCAGATCAGAGATGGTGACAATATGAGGCATGTGGAAAGTTACCTTAGTGGCTGGCATGGCTGCAGCCAGATTATGGGCAAGCTGTGAGACTGTCTGAAGCTTGACTTTAGAAATGCAGGAATAAGACTGGTTTGCTTCCCATCTGGAGCAGGCACGTAGCTTTAACAGCTGACATACAAGAGTTTCCAGGGCCTACACTGTTGCAGTGTACACATGAGTGTACTGTTTTTACAGAATAAGAGATTAGTTTACTTGTATTGTATAGGCATGTAGCTCTCTGAGTGAAAGAAAATAGCGCTATAAGGGAAGGAAATGGATGTTCTTGCTACCTTTCTCTACCACTAGCTCACTTAACAAGACACCAGTAATAAAATTCTGCTAAGGTTGGTTGACAGTGAATTGGTGCCATTAGAAGAAAGACTTTATGCTTCAGATGTGTGTTTGAGTTGTAGCAGCCCTCTGCTCAGATCCCAAGGTGGTCCCATTTCAATGCCATACCTTCCTCAGAGGTACGTATAAAAGTCTCAGAGGTATGTATGAAACTGGTATTTACCTCAAATATTCCTAGTTGTTTAGGACCATATTCTGAAACAGGTGAATATTTCATCTGCAGGCTCCCAAAAGCCAATAACCCACAGGTAGAGGTATTGTTTAACATGAGAGAGGTCTCCACACAGCTGTGTGACAGAGTCCTTAACATCAACATGCAGTAAGAGCATTTTGTTCTCTTTTCTGGCACTGTTTCATTGGTTAGCTAAATTTAACTGATAATTTTGCATTAATAAAAGAGCAGAGTTACCCTTGAATTCTGTGGACATGAATAAGTAATGTCCAACTGTTTCCAAAAGTATTTTGAAGCATCGTTTTGTGTCAACAAGTTTATCTGAGATGAACTGGCAAAAAACTGTGTTATGGTCTTCCCAAAGCTTCTGTGCCAATTGGTTCATCTATCCATATTTGAGTACATGAGGAGGACTCCATGGCTGAAAACTAAATTGACATTTAATAGACAGATACTGCGACTGCAGTCAACATTCTGGCAGACTGGCATTTGGGTACTTTCTTTACATTACCTCCTTTGGCAACTATGCTGAACCATGAAAACTGTGGGTGTTTTCAGATTTGTTATGTTAACGGTGCATTTTTAGGATCTGTAGCTGGAGTATCAAGACGATATGCAGGTATGCGAGTCAAGGATGGTTACAGGTTTGCATGTTGTCCAAAACAAAATGGAGGTGGTTGAATATTTTATTTATTTTAAAAAAAAATTGAATCCTTTGCAAATAACAATAAAGACTTGCCCATAAGTGTTATTGGTATCTTATTTATCTGAGCAATTTATACTACAGTCATCCCTAGTTTAGGAGGACGTCCAAGATTAATTAAGTAGTCATGGCAAAACTCATAGACTCATAGCAAGGTTGAGTTCATGTCACTGTATAGTGGGAAAAGCGCATGTAATAATAAAGCCATAAGTTATATATTACTGCAGAAGGAGCAAAGATTAGAATGTCTGATGCATCTGGTCTCAAGGGGAAAAAGTGAAACTACTTTGTGAATCATCTACACTTACAGTCTTGGCATAAGCATCTAGAGGCATGTTGGGAAAGTCCTTTCTAAGTGTGACTCACTCTATGGGCAAGTGGGAAGGGGCAAGCAAAATGATGCAACAGCATGTATTTAAAAAGAGAAGGAAGAAAAATTATTAAAAGATAGAGACCTGTGCACAAAGGACATCATGCCATTGTGGTCAGTAAAACTGAGGAGAATCACTATGATTAGAGGTGCATCAAGAAGTCTAATGTAATTTCACTACGAGCTGCTGGGATTGCAGAAGAAGAAAAAGTCTGAAAGTGTTTGATATTTGGAGAGAAAAGTTTAAATTCATACTGCCAATATTTAAAATGTATTTTAGAGCAGTTCAGTGTTAGTAAAGATCAGTCTTTCAACTGATGCTATTCATAGACTAATAACAGAGCATCTGTGAGATGTGACATACCCACTTATTACATGCAATTCTGTGAAAAAGCTGAATGTTTAATTTGTATTGAAATCAATGGAAGTTGTGAATGTTCTGCTTCTTACAGAATGTGTTTTTATGTGAAAAGGGGCTGTTAGGCAGTGTGACATTCACCTTTGCTATTGTAAACGTTAGTGGAAGAAATCTATAGACAGCTCTGCAGTGAACGTTGCATCACTGTTATGACCTGGGGGGATAAAAATATGACAATGAAAATGGTTTATTATCCTAAGAGAAGAAACATATCATTATTGGCATGCAGTCATATCATGTTATATGCTGCTGTTATAAATGTTATTGCTGCAGAATAATTCACTGTGAGGCTTCAGGGATTACCTCAGTGTCCCAGGGTTGTCGCAGGAAGGGCACTAGCAAGAGTGGGGGAAGTTTTCCTGGATTTTGTCACTTACAGCATCAGTTTACAGGACCCTGTACTTCTGGCAGTTCTGGGTGAAAAACTTGCCAAACAGAGCAGTTAAAAAGCTTATTGATTAAGAGGGCTGGAGATTCTTAAAAAAGGAAAAAATAGAAAAGGTTGAAAAGCATTTCTCAAAATGCCAGCATATCTTGATCTGTTTTTCTAAGAAGATTTTGTTGATATCAGCCACCATTTTCCATGGTTAGGCTTCTCAGAAGAAGAACCAGTCTAAAGAATATGCCAGGTTAGATGGGCTTCAGTAGAATTTAGGTCATTTGAATTTGTTCCTAAGAGACTGCATGTTAGATTGGAATGTTTAAGGTTTTTTCATGTCATGCCAAATTGTGTTTTGGCGTACATTTTTATCTTCACATTTTTAATGTTTTAATGTTTTGTTTATTTTAATTATAAAATCCAGAGTATAAATCCAGGTCTCAACCCTGCAACAGTAGGCAATAAACTCTGTGGTAATCTTTTTGTACATTTCTTTGCAACTTGGATAATAGCCTTGCCACAATAATAACTGTTAGTCTGAATTTTCTGGAGCTCATTTAGGGCAGATAAACCCACAGAGAAATATTGAAAGGAATCAGAAATTACAAGGATTATTGTGAGCATAATTAATAAATAAAATACATCTAGCAAATTATTTAGTCCATTAACTAATTTCACCCATTAACTAATTAACTAAACAGGGCAATGTGTTTGTGCAGTGGCCATTACATGGTTTTGCTCTCGATTTCGTAGCAAATTACCTTTCAGCGAAGCGTGTTAAAGAATGGTTACAACCTGGTTCCTCGATATGTTACTCACATTCTGTTAAAATCTGGGCAGCCTGATATCTTCATGACAGTCTTCTGTCCTTATAAATATTGTACATCTTACTAAGGACTCAAGATCTCTTCTTAAAGCTACTTATGCAGCCATCCAGCTGTGTGATACCATCACTTTTCACATCCATTTTACTTGCTTGTCTGTTTCTCAGTGTGATGTAAATGTCTTAATTTTTTTAGGTGATTCAGACCTCTTCTGTCCCAGAAGGTGACAGTCTGCATTAGACTAGGTTAATTTAAAAGATAAAACGAATCTAAGTATCTTCTTTAAAGTGATGCACTGAGTTATCATAAGCTATTTCACTGTAACCTGCCAGACATATTTATAAGCAAAGAACATGCAAGTGACTAGCAGCTAACACAGAAGACATTCAGCTGAAAATGTCTTTAAAGGCCACATATCCTGGAGATTATGTTTTAGAAGATGCTTTTAAACATCAACCAGTAATGGTACCCATGACCCAACAAAATACACTATTATGCTATTATGGTAATTTATAAGCAACTGAACCTATATATACAAAATACAGTCACTGTGTTAGTAAGTACCTTTTTCTTATTTGAGACAGACAGGCTCAAACCTTTAATTTAATAACACCACTTTATTTTCGCCCCTCCCAAAACCTTCAGCTGGATTTTGGGATATTCAGAAATGTTCTTGCATGAAAAATGGACTGTATAAAAGCTCCCTGAGCATCAATAGGCCAAGTTCATATTTTCAATGCATTAAATGAAACTCTTCTCTTAGCCATATGGCTTTTGCAATGTTAGGGAATTAACTAGATTTTCTCTTGGCTCCTGTATCAGCACCAAACAGCAGTCAGCATAGTTCTAACTACAGACTGCTGCAGGACAGAAACCAAATGCAGATTCATATTTATTTACATACTGAATGAAGCTCATTTTGCATTTTGGTAGTTCTTTCTCCCAGATCTCTCTGAGCTTGTTTTATTTCTTCTTTACCCCTCAGTGCTTTATGATTTCTGTGCTTACATGATATTATTATCACCTCTTTGCTGCAACACACTTCAGTTAACAGGAGCAACGTCAGTCCATGGAACCTGGACAGTTTCTGAGTGGTTCTTCTTGCTCAGACTGCCTCCCACCTCCACTCAGGACAAGGCACAGCTATACACATCTATTCCTCCACCCTGGCTTCCATGGCAGGAAAGCTTAGGTGCACAGCTGAGAGGAGAGCTGCAGCATGATCCCACAGGTGCTGATCTCAACACCAAGGGAACCATCTCCCCCGAGGTGCTACATCATGCCTCATCACAAAGAGTGTGGAAAAGTGCACTTTTCATGTTTCTATACTTGTCAGTGTCAATGAAAAATAGAAACCATGAAATACCATGGAAGTAGTTGTTGCTCTGCTCTTTGCAGTCCAAATTCTGAAACAAAAGTTATGCTCAGAAAATACGTGCAAGACTGTTTCTACATCCTTGTTCTGAAAAGGCTGAAAAGCAAAACTAACCATCCACATTGCTAATTATCTGCAGAGGACTTCTGAAAGGTAAAAACTGCTAGTTGTTGTTTTTGTGGGAAGCATAGTTTGAATTAAGCACCAGGGCACAATGGGGCTTATATTATTGTGTTGGTAAATGCAAAGTGCCATAACTCTTCTTCCACACATAAGCACACATGCCTGTTTCCTGCAGTTCAGACATACAAAAGTCACAGAGGGACGTTAGATCACTCACAAACTGGTAATAAAGGAACTTTACCCAACAGTTATATCTTGCAGTCATCCTAGGGAACAGTTCCCAAAATAAATATTAAAAGATGTATAGACAGTTTTGAGTTATTAATGGGTAAATGGTCTCTTCACAGATAGAGTATATTAAACTTCCTTCCTCCTTCAGGAAACTCAGCTTCAATTGCTCAGCAAGTTGCCCAGCTGGCTGGGATACAGGCTCCCCCACCGGTGTACAAATAGCAGTATTAGGCAGCAGTAGGAACATTTATGTGCTCTGGCAAGCCTCAGCTAATTCACAGTCCCTTGGGTCCTGCAACCCTTTCTTCTTAAGGAGCACAATGGCTTTTGGATCACAAGCTAAATCATTGATGGCTTTATTATTTCTTAACATTACATGTGTTAGCTATTCATACTTTCCTTTGTTGCAGTGCCTTTTGAGGTATTCTTTGTGACTCTGAGTATCATTTGTGCCTTCACATATTTTCATATGCAACGAAAACTCATTAAAAAAGAAATTCAGACACAACCTCTCATTTTTATGTGCTTTTCAGGTTCATTGCAATTCCATTCTCTATTAAGTTGTTACTATTCTTGCCTACTCCTTACAAAAATACATTAGTATTATTAAAATTTAGTGTACCAGAATTGCTATGAAGTGCTTTGGACCTTTATTATCATGCTCCCTCATTTCAAAAACCTTTTTACAAAGCCTCAGTATAAGAGACAGTCTGGGGAACTGTGGTATAACAAAACTTTATTCACCAATTGACTTCTCATAGCTCTTGCCTTTTTATAATCCTTTTCAAAATTTCAGCCAGAGGTCTAGTCAGTGGTGCTAAGGGAACATTTTTTCATTTCCATTTCCAATGACAGTATTTGAAAAGCTCATATAAAACCCTGTCCTCACAGGTCCTTCCAAAACAACTGATATGTGGATGTAGTAGATCAAATAGATACTACTACCTGGACAGCAGTATCTATGAAAGTTTGTGGGAGGCTATGGTCTAAGTATCATTCAGTGTAAATGCAGATATTGCTTTATGGAAAATTAGTGTAAACTAACTTCCTAAAATAGTTATTTCAGATACTTTGGCCAGAACACTGAATTGGAGCTCACATTACTCAGTCAAACCAGATCCGTATCTTTCTGTTGTCCCAGAAGCCTTCCTCGTAGATATAATCTAATACCAAAAAATGCGTAAGCATTGAGAAGGATCAGGAGGTTTCATTTGGAGCTAACTCTAAAGATTAACTAAGGGTCTATTGTATTAGTTCAAATACTAGAACATTATTACTTGTAATTCTGTTCAGTGATATATTGGGATCCACCCAAAAAAACCCTCAGATAAGCCATTTTATAGCAATAAACATTTTGGTCCCTTTCATCACTAGTTTGTATTATTAATTTAGAACCTAACTTACTTTTTATTCATCAATGTTCCTGGATATGAAGAATTTTCAAGAGGAAGATAGCTGATCCAATGCAGCTAAATCATTTTAATTCATGCTTATCTGGAATACCAGTGTGGAAAACTCTAAGTAGGAGTTAAGTGACAAGTGCATAATTGGGTGCAAATCGCTTGCATGTTTATACAAAGTAAAACAGTCAAATATCAAATAATGAAATAAAAGAGCTTTTAAGGAAGACTATCAATATTTAAACGCCATGACTGCCAAATAATCATTAGTCATTTTCTGTCAGCTAAAGTATAGGAGTGAATTTTTGACGTTGCCTCTTGGATTAATTTAGATTTAGCCAGGATGTGAAAGTAATATTTCATGAAGACTAGAAGCAGCTTTTTCACAGAGTTGTACCCATGGGTACAATAAAATTGAGTCTAGGGAGAATAAAAACTGTCTTCTAGAAGTTCTGTGTTTTGGGATAAAGCCAGAAGGAGCTAAGAGCCTTATGAAATACTGCGCCTAGGCACATAATTCTGCACTGTAAATGACACTATGAGGGCTAGACACATATGTTAGGTTGAGCAGTGCTGAGCTTTTCTCTGCCTAAACCCCAGGTCTTGATCTCTCAGCTTAATAAAGTTGACTTTGAATGCCTCAAAATAGCTTTAAAAATGGAAGGAATCATTAGAACGTCACCTGCATAGGAATGAATATATCTCTGGGATAGTTTATTGAACAGATGCCAACTTCTGCTAGTGAACAAAAAATTTATTCTAATCCACCATGAAATTGAAAACACACAAGTAAAATGCTATGGCATAATAACACAGAAAAGGCAATCAATCATTGCAGCTCTGTAAATTTATGTTCTTTCATAATAAAATACATATCCTAGAAGAAGACATTAAAAATGCAGTAGGTAAGTGTCCAGCGATGACAGTTTCTAAAATGTGTCGGGGTACATAAGATAAAAAGGAAAGGTAATGACCCGGCAGCACAGTCTTCATGTGACAGAAAGATGAGAGAATCCTTTGCTCACTGAGTCATCTCTCGGAAGTTCAGGGGTCTGTTTCTTTGCAAGTGTCTCTATGGTACGCCTCTATCAGATGCAGATATATTTATACAGCCTCTGCTATGCCTGGGCTGCTGAGGCCCAGCAGGATGAATACTAAGAAGTTCAAAAGGGACTAATGAACCTTCACACTTGTCCCCTGCTCCAGCATAGGGCTCCTCCCACAGGAGGAGGTCCTCCATGAATTTCTCCAACATGAGTCCTTCCCACAGGCTACAGTTCTTCACAGACTGCTCCAGTGTGGGTTCCCCATGGGGTCACAAGTCCTGCCAGCAAACCTGCTCCAGCGTGGGCTTCTCTCTCCATGGGTCCACAGGTTCTGCCAGGAGCCTGCTCTCCTGGGCTTCCCATGGGGTCACAGCCTCCTTTGGGCATCCACCTGCTCTGGTGTGGGGTCCTCCATGGGTGTAGGTGGATATCTGCTGCACCGTGGGCTGCAGGGGGACAGCCTGTCTCACCATGGTCTTCACCACGGGCTGCAGGGGAATCTCTGCTCTGGTGCCTGGAGCACCTCCTCCCCCTCCTTCTTCACTGACTTTGGTGTCTGCAGGGCTGTTTCTCTCACACACTCTCACTCCTTTCTTCTGGCTGCAGTTGCTGTTGCACAGCAACTTTTTTCCTCTTCTTAACTACATTATCCCAGAAACACTACCACCGTCACTGATGGGCTCAGCCTTGGCCAGTGGCGGGTCCGTCTTGGAGCCGACTGGCACTGGCTCAATCAGACGTAGGGGAAGCTTCTAGCAGCTTCTCATAGAAGCCGCCCCTGTAGTCCCCCTGCTACCAAAACCTGGCCACACAAACCCGATACAGAATGACAACGGTGAGTGAATATTTTCTGTTTTGATTTAAATCAGCAATTAAATCCATCCAACACCTTTCTAATTGACCATCAGCAATTTCATGTGGTGTAATAAAGGAACAATGACAAGACAAAGGACATAGCAACCAGCTAGCAGTCACCACACTAGCAACAGAAACATCATGTATTTGTGGGGAAGGCAAAGTGGAGGCTCTTGCTTCCAAAGTTGAAGGTATTATGCTTTCTCAGTGCTCCATTTTAGTGGGTTTGCCAGATCAACAGTAAGTTAATTTAACTATATGGAATCCACCAGCTCATTCACAAAATCATATTGTCAGTGAATAAATATGAAAATGATATGCTGTGTCATTAGTGAAGAGTTGGATTTACCAAGGAGGAGAAATTAAGGACATGCTTTTGCTAATTCATACCCATAAATATTTGCTACTGTTTTTCAGCAGATCTAAATATATCTTCCTGAGTGAATATGTTCTATTAGCTGGAATTTTATTCTCCATTTTTATCCTCAGAGAATGTTATCCTCATCTGCTTATCTGACTTGGAAAGTAAAGTTTTTAAACTTTGCCTCTTCTACAAATGCCTTTGCTTCTCCTTGGCATTTCCTGCCACAATGGTAGATGCTGCTCTGTCGTAGCACTCTCCACTGCTGACACTATCCCTTGAGCTGTCAGAGGCACAAACTGATTGTGTGGTTATATGTCTAGTTAAGCCGACCTTCTTGTTCTTAACTTTTCTTCAACCAACCATCAAAAAATTGTTATGCAGAGAAGAAAACAAAAATGAATACAGCAATTCATTCCCATTGAGGCCTATTCTCACTGCCAGTGCCTGGCACAAAGGCTTCTCAGGTGCTATCATCTCTGACACATGAAGCAACACTGTGCTGGCTTATGAGCTCAAGGATGCAGCCAGTGTATCAAGCCATGTGAGAAAAATCTCAGCTCTAGGGTGCAGCAGGTGAGTATGCTCGTGAACAGGGATTTTCTGAGCACAAGATACAGCCAGATGGCAAACTCTCGATGGACAAGGTCTGGCGTATTTGGTCACAGGGGTGAGAAGAGACTGAGTGCTGCAAATGCACAAGAGGGAGCTTCAACTGTGTGGCAGCAGAAGTGAGGGGTTAGTTATGTGAGATGGCTTGCTAGACTCAGTGTAATAGGGAACACAAAGACATATTCATATGTAGTGACATACATAGCAGACTAGAAAGATTGTTACATTACCCTCCCTTTACCAACCATTACCTCCTCTTCATCCTCTTCTTTCACAATGCCTACTCAGCACCTTTATAATTAATGTTTATTAATCAGTCTGCCAGAATTGAAGTAGATTAAAGAAGATTTAAACTACACACTGTAATAGCATTGAAGGAAAACAGAGGGCAAATAAATGCTTTCAAAAGCTAAATTTGGGTGTTGATTAGTCATCTGTATGATCAAGAGGCCATGAAAAAATTAACCTTGTAGAAGTGGAGTATATTTAATTATTTCTGAAAGTTCACATCTAAATTACTGCAAAACACTCTAATTTTAAAGGTATAGTGCACTCCTTGTTGGCTTGAACACATAGAGTGTTGTTTGTCTCTACCTGTATAGAGCATCTTTGATCCGGATCTGTGCCTTGTTTCCTTTTTGCATTCCTACAATCACAAGCAGTGATTCAGATCCAGAGCCTATTCTGAATACTTATTATGTGCCACATCTCCATGCCTCCCCAGTACAGAGGTTGAAATGGATTCACACCCATCTCTGGGAATCTTAACATTTCACTGTGCCAACCTGTGCAGAGACTGTTCTATCACAATAAAGACTTGGGGTCATCTCATCAGCTGGTATCAACTGGCATAAATTGAAAGCTTCCTAGAAGGAACCAGATACATTTTGTGTAATGGTGGTAGAAATGAAGCAATTCAAAATGAGATAACCCCTCCCGCTACAGACTTCCATGAAATTCATTCTTTCAGTAACTAACGGGATCTGTGAGAAGAAATTGCATTAGAAATGGACTAGCTATTTAAATAGCCAGCATGAATGATACATATGGGGCCATCACCATGGATCCATGGGAGAGGCTCTGTGGAGCACCTTTCAGACTGAGAGGGGTTATTGCCTGCAGGGGCATGACACTCCATGTGGGATGTGGGAAGAGCATTTCTTGATTGTACAAGACATTATGGGAAGTTTAGGGAAGCAGCCAGAGGGATCGAGGTAGATTGAGGAGGAACAAGTGTGAGAAAACAAGTGGATAAAAGGGTCTGGTTGGATGTAACCAGGCTGCTGGTCAATATGCTTGTCAGGCCATTCAGTGGATCAGTGCAGTCTGTCCTCTCTTCTTATTAAAATCAATTTCTAACTGTTTTTCTGAGTGAGGAACTATTCTGTGTGCCTTTGTATGTATGGAAGTCTAAGTGCACCAGCTGGAGCCAGACCATGGGTCAGAGGGGATGTGTGCCTGGGGTGCCAGCAACTGGAGAGACCAGAGTCTGTGCATATTGTGTGTGGGTGTGTGCCAGTGTGTGATCACTACCAAATATCCAGCTGGACTAGCCAGCAAGTAGGGTAGAGGCTTGGGAGCCAGACACCAAAGCAGCAGAAAGTCTGGGCTGGACAGTGGAAAGACCAGAGGGTCAGCAGATTGGCTAGGAGAGGGACCAGGAGGTTCAAGCCAGCTCCTGGGGGTCAACTGAGAGACCTGTTTGCACGTGTGTGCCTGTACATGTGTCAATGGGAACCCAGGGCCAGCTACATGGAGAGGACAAGGGGGAATGGACACAAGTTGCTCTTGGCGAGATTCCAGTTGGACATGAGAGGGAAATTTTTCACAGTGAGGACAGTCACCATTGGAATAATCTCCCCAGGGAAGTGGTTGACTCCACCACATTGGACACTTTTAAGATTCAGCTGGACAGGGTGCTGGGCCATCTTGTCTAGACTGTGCTCTTCCTAGAAAGGTTGGACTAGATGATCCCTGAGGTCCCTTCCAACCTGTGAGTCTGTGATTCTGTAATGTTGTTTAACAGACGCATAAACTGAGACAGCAGGAGGAAAAAGTATTTGCTATAGTAACTATGAAGATCTGCACCAGAACTGGAAACAGGCTCCAGTTTTCCCAAGTCCTAGTCCAAAGCCTTGTCTTGTAGGTCACTTTGCTAAATTTATAGCAAATTATTTTATCTAAAAGTCATACTTAGCAATGTAATTGGAGTCACCAAGAGTGCTATTTTCCATGCAGTCCCATTAGTAGCCTAGGTGAACATCTCTGCCAGTAATGTCTGAACCCACCACCTAATTCCCCTCACATTTGGCACATATACTGAGATAATTAAGTTCCTATTAGCATTATGCACACAGGTGAGGAGTGAGGGAGAGATATGTTGTACTTTCTCTGCATAAAGGAAAAGTTCAAGTCTGGTCTTATACCTTCAACATGCTCCTACCAGCAGAGACACCTTTTTTTTGGAACTTGTCCTTCCTTGAAAGAAGTGGGGATGCTTAACACAAGGAAACCAGGCAGGGGACATTCCATCTCCTTTGTACCTCTCAGCAGCTTTCTGCATGACAGAGACAAGAAATTGGAGAGGAGCCAGTGTACGGCCAGGGGATTGCAAGGATCTACTGAGGCAACCAGCTGTGTGAGTTTAATTGCAAAGAGACTCCTTCAGGCAGACAAAAATTGTCATCCAGACTTCAGCTGGTCCACTTAAAAGCTTCTTTTAACAGCTGGGTGACAACCTAAAAATGTGAGAAACACTATAAATGCTTTACTTTTTAATTACTTATCCATACTCTTCTGGACAACAGTTTATTTTGACACCTTCACAAGTCATACTGGAGGTGGCCAATAAGGAGATAAAGGGAGATATGTCATTGAGAAGATATATAAATTGTCTCTTAATCTTTTAGAGGTAAAAGGGAAGGTTAATAGAGTAAAAAATGCTTCCAGTAATTGAATACTTGTTCAAGTTTTCATTAAGGAAAGATCCAAACCAGTTAATATAATTTCAGTGAAGTGTTTTCAGTTTGACAGATATTTCTAAAAAATGTTCTTTCCAGGCTGACCTGAAAGTTTGAAAAGGAATGCAGTTATTCAGGGACCTGAAATGAATTATGATTGTTTTGTGTTGGTTTTGTGGTGTTTGGCAATTTTTTGGAACTCCAAGTGAAGCAGATACTGTCACAATAATCCTGACTAGCTGGGCTCAACCATATCCTTACCTAAGTATACATACAGCATTAGGACTCCTTAAGGACGATGCTGATGAACTACATTTCCATGGCAAGATTTTGTTAGTGGGGAGCAAGAGGGACTGCAACAGTGGCCTCTGTGAGAAAGGACATGGGGTTGCCCCATGCCAGGCAGAAATGGTTCCAGCTGACTCCAGAACAGACCCATGGCTGCCCAAAGCTCAGCCCATAAGTCAGGCTGGGGGCATCTCTGTGAAAACATTTAAGAAAGAGTAAAAAAACACTGCAGAGCAACTGTGAGAGAGGAGTGGTAAAAATGTGAGAGAAACACTCCTTTAGATGTGAAGGTCATTCCTGTTACTGTGTTAGAGCAGTTCATGAAGGACTGCATCCCCCATGCTGGAGCCAGGGAAGATTGTGAAGAGGAAGGAGCGGCAGAGACAAAGCACTATGAGCTGGCTGTAACCCCTACTCCCCAAAACCCTGCACTGCTTGTAGGGAGGAGGAGGAGGAAGATGAGTCAGGAATGAAAGAGTGAAGTAGAGCCTGGGAAAAAGGGGAGGTGGGGAAAGGTGGTTTTAGTTTTGTCTTTGTGTCTGACTATCCTACTCTATTTTTAATTGGCAATAAATTAGATTAATCTTCCCTAAATTGAATCTGTTTTGCCCGTGATGGTAATTTCTGAGTAATCTCCCTGTCTTTAACCTAACTCACGAGTTTTTCCACCTTATCTTCTCCCCCTGCATGCTGAGGAGGGGAAGTGAGAGAGCGGCTGGGTGGGGGTCTGACAACCAGCAATGGCCAACCCACCACAGCCGGTATGGTGGGACAGCAGCGAATCAAACACAGAGAACATAAATCTACAGAAACATAAAGTCTTCCTTTGTCATTGCTTATATCTTCTCTCATACACATATTGCAGTTTCTTGGAGGAACAGAAGTAACATTTGGAAATAAATAGCAGAAGAAATAAAGAGGTTCAGGAGCTGACAGTTGCTGCATACCTGTGTCATTTTATTATGGAAAATTATGTGCTTTTGGCTGACACCAGCTCCATCCTAGCCCATTGCTTTCTACCTGCACTCTTACGTGAAGTCTAAGCATCTCAGCCAGGTGCCTGGCAGTAAACTGCCTCTTCGAAAGGGCAAAATATTTCCTAGCCTGTGCAATATCTGCAGTCTCATGTGGATGTCTCAGATACCCCCAGGGATATCTTGGGTGGCACTTATGTTTAGGCAACAGAAGTAGACCTCACACAGCCCAAGGAAGGAAGACCCTGGGAGGAGCCCCCTTCCCCCTTTCTATCCTATCCACCAGGCTATTATGACTGAATTAATTTCATAACTGTTCACCATTTTAGCAAAATGATATTCACTTATTTTCCCCTTAACCATAAATAAACACCATTCCAATCTTTTCTTCTTGTTCATCACTGCATTCTTGGCAAGCATTTTTTTTTTCCTTTTTTCTCTTTGTTGGCAAGTTTTCAGGGCACTCAAAAAGAATGTCAAGAAAAATCATGACTGATCCACTCATGACTGCTATGGCAAGAACTGCTGCATTATAATTGCACAGGGAGACAAAGGCTGACAGCCTTTTTATGTTTCAGCAGCCATTTAAAGCTACTAACCTTGAAGGCAATGGCAGCCGCTGACCCTAGAAGGCTGAAGCTGGTTAGTGCTGAGCAAGAGAGTGAAGGGCTGAGCAGCTCTAACAGACAGCCAGGTCAGCAGCAGCAGCAGGTCTCAGCACCCCAAAGGTTTGGCCCCCGACTGCTCATTTTTTTAAAACTGCCTGGGCTGAAATGCTGATTCTAGCAAGGTTATTTGCTCTTGCAGCTTGTTTCAGGTAGGAAAGTAAGGCACCCCATGACTGTACAGCTAATAACTCAATTTAAGATCTGATCTTGAAGGGCACCAAGTGCCTCAGTTCCACAGGACTTTCCTGGGAGCTGATGACATTTCGCACTCTGTAGGGTCAAGCTTGAAGAACAAATATAAATGAAAGGCTCCTCAGTTGATTTCTCACGAACCTATGCAGTGAAGATTGGCTAGCAGTATAATAGATTGAGTTGGGCTCGACAGATTGAAGTGATAAAGCCAGTTAAAAGTTATGATGTAATACTGAGTATTTATTGACCTGCAGTGTGTTGTAGCTGCAATTACAAGGCATCTGGCAAAATTCTGTGGTGGGTAGGGACTAATCTATGATGGTGATTAATTTCACTGGTAATTTGGCTGAAGTAAGGCCAGTAAAGCTAAATTAATTCTGTTGCAAAGCTGTGAAGATATTCAGTTTTTAAGACTAGAAGGTTTAAGCTACAGTATTCTGTCTTTAACAGCTGATCAGTCCCTTAAAGTAAACCTACTGGAAAAAACTTCAGTAGTACGATTATTGAAGCCTTTATAATTTGTTCTGAGACTTTGTTATAGGCTGCCCTTGGAGCTTTCTTTACCTGATTTTAATTAAGAATATATCTGAGCTTGGGAAAGCAATACCTGAAACTGAAACAACGTTTGTAATGACAACAGTACTGGAAATATTCATTTGTATTCAGAACATGGAAGTGATGTGGGTTATTGCTACCTCGCACCCTTGATACTATAGCAATTTAGTTCAGCTCTGTACAATCCTAGTAGCTGTGTAACAGTACTGTTATTAGTAGTAGTAGTAGTAGTATTTCTAGACAAATGCATTTCTGGGTTTTAAATCAGGCATGTCTTTGAAGGCATTACTGTTTTGTTCTTTGCCTTACCCCTCTTATCCTTGCTACTAGCGTGATTCCAATCATTTCAGGGGGAAAAAGACTACTGGGAGGTTAGACACTGGCTCCAGGCCCCTCTGAACTGGAATCGTCATCCTGCCAGTCCTGTGGAAAGAGGATTTTCATTGGCTGCTAGCCAGCACAGGACAATTCGGAAGGCTGTTTTCAGGTTTTAATCCTGCAAAAGTCCCCTTTACACAACACAGCACCTCAAAACTCTTGCACATCATTGGGCTGGGATATGGGTGATTTCAAAGACATTTTGTGGGAAGGAGGAAAAAAGGGAGGATGAGATTTTTTCCCTCACCTTGTTTTCAAGATAGCTTGTTCCTAAAACTGGCGGAGAAAAGGATGGGCTGAGCCTTGCATGGTGTCAAGTTCTGAACACCACACTTCTCCCTCATTAATTTTACCTAAGACTTATATGTAGTCTAATCACAGAGTAAGTGAGCAGCTGTTAAAAACATCTAGTTCTCCTTAAATTAAATGTGTGTTATGAATGATGATTGCTTTTCTAAATGTTCCTGTGGTTATTAGTATAGTAAAGCAATTTGAAATAGTTACTGCAAAACAATATTAGTAGATTGCATTTACTGAGTAAAAAGGAGATGATTTTCTTAATTGTTTGTGCTATAACGTGAATGTTTAACATAACATAAACTCTGACATTTTTTAGCAGAGTGGCAGTGTTCTCATATCCTCTTGCTCAGAAAATCTGTCAAATGAACAAGTGTTAACAAGCAGTTTGAAAACAGTCAATGCCTGTATTCACGTTTTATTAATCACCATAAACAGAACTGAGATCAGATACTCTGCATGAAGTACATCAAGCAAACTTGAAAAATTACATGTCCAGTACTGATCTCACTCCATTTTTAATATAAATTATGACCATAAAGAGCTTTGTTGCAGTGCATAAAAATACCACAAAGCCTACTTTGCTTTGATCACTTGAAGTATTTGATCTGGGAGACACGCTTGAAAACATATGCTGTTTCTGCTTCTACCGCAAATGGTGCCACAGGAGTCCCTCTGCGCCCAAGTCACTGTGTCAGTTCCTATTCCAGTCAGAATAGGAAACGGGGGCTCAGTTCCCTCTGAGAAGGGTACTTATCATCATACCTCTCCTGGCAAAGAAGCACAGCCTAACCATCTGGCTACCAATTACTCAAAACATAAGAAAGTGCTTTTGCTGCTTTCAGTTGAAGCTGATTTACTATCCCTGCAGAACTTAAAGGTATAAAGAGAAAGATGATGTGCAAGAGCTGAGCACAAGACACCAGGCTAGAAATTCAGGTGTTCATTCAAAAAGGAATAGCATTGGGAACTGACTTCCAAACCTGTTTGAGCATTACATTAAGTGGTTATTTGGTAAAATACTGAAAGGGTAATTTCAAGCAAGGACTGGAAAGAAATCTCCTCTCTCCCAGGAACCTGATTTCAGGAAAAGGTTAAGGGGCAGTGGCCTCCACGAGGAAAATGAAAGCCTTCTGCCAGTGCTATGTGAGCTCTTGCAGCAGCTCCAGAAAGGGTTTGGATTTAAGACAGCAGCATGTCCAGTACTTCCTAGCAAGTAACATGGAGCTATGTGTTAATCTGTGATCCTACGGTGTACAGGCAATCCAAGCATTTGTTGGAGCCATGATTTATTGAGAATTGAGAGCCTTTCTCCCCTTGTGAGATCAAGGCCCGAGACAGCAACACATTTTCTTGTTCACCAAGAAGCTCATCCACAGCTAGAAATTAAAAAAGCAGGGAGAATTATTCAGCAGCACCAGAAACAACAAAAACTGGGTAAGCCTTGGCAAGGCATCTCTAAGCAGCACACTGAGCTTGTAGCATAACCCAGCCGTATTTCAGAAGCAAAGAGAAAATGTTTGTGCTCAGCCAAAGGGGAGCAATGTTGCAGCAGGCTGAGACTGGGACCCAGAAACTGCTGCAAATGCTCAATTCTGAAAGCTGCATAAACCCACTGGGATTCTGGTGTACTTGGGGTGGGGGAGTGGGGAAGAAGGCTGAAATGTAAGCAATGGCCAGGGTCCAGCTTTTGAAAGAGAAAGGAAACATGAACCCTACAATGAGCATGTCCTTCCCACTGTTTCCCCATCTTGTCACATGACATTAGGGAAGGAAAAGTGATAAAGTTAAAAGTAATAAAATTAAAAGCTGTGAGGTCCAGCAGGTCTCCTTTCCTTCACCTGCTCACTCAGGGCTCCACAGGGAGCTAGCTAATGATGTGCAATGGGCTCATAGCAACCCTCTTGGGCAGGCTGTGCTGGTGCAATGGGAGGCACAGGAGGCAGAGAAAGCTGCCTGCAGAGCCGAGCACAGGGGATACAGCCCACTGGGGAGGGAGCTATAAAGCAATGTTGGTAATGTACCTGTGGTAATATCATAATTAGATATTAGTAACATGTACTTCATAAAGTATTACACATGTATCTGCTCATAAGCATCACTCTTGTGTAGACTGAACTATCAAAGACCTAGAATAAAAATGTATGTAAAAGTGGACTGTAACAGGTTTCCTGCGACTATAACCTGAATGTACAGACACAAGATGACTCTCTGGGTTATACACTCAAATTGACAGTTTCTTATATAGACTGATATAACACTGAATAGAAGCTGCTCCATTTCCCTGAGCGGACCAGATCATCGCAAACCTTTCCGTGAGTTTAGGTCACACAAACTGATTTTTAAGCTTCCCTTAGAGCAGCAAGCCTAAAATCTCAGCTGATTTTCCTTTAAACCTCTCAAACTGTACTTTTCATGTCTGACACCTCAAAGCAAATGAACTGATACTTCTGAAATTCTGCATTAATACTTGTTTCTAAGCTTGTCAAGCATGAGAAGACAGACAGACTTATCATTGGAGTGAAGCGGAGCCTTATCCCCCAGCTGTATCACTGGAGCATGATGAGTTGGTGTTTAACAAAGTTCTTTAATGCTACAGGGAATGACACAATTAAATATTAGTCTTGCTTCTCCTTTTCATTTTTACTGTACAAGTAAGAAACTTAGAAATATTTCTAACTGTTATGTTATCCTCAATCCCCAGTGGATAATAAAAGCAACAAGCAAAAAGTAGCTTGGGTGCTTCTGAATGTGTAGTTAAATGCAATGCTTGCCTCCAAAGAAAATAAACACTTCAAGTGTTTGATTTTAAGAGTATGAGAACAGTCATGAGTTACTAACCATAAAGTTTACTTTCACTATCTGCCTGGTTAAGAAGTATTTGTTTGACAAAATTGTCCAATTGCATATAATTTCCAAAATTAAAACCACAGCTAAAATCAAATTAAAATATCGTTGACCTGACATAGAGAAAAATAAAATGGCTCAGTATCAAATAATGAACTTAATTATTGTTAGCTAAAAGTATGGAATAAACAACAGTTCTTGCAAAAACCAAAGGCAGAATTCTACATTTACTTATCAGCTACAAAACCCAAGGCATTAGCAAATATAGTACTAAAAATTGTGTTTTCATATTCAGTCTACTAATGTGAGAAGGATCGCTGCATCTATAGAGAGCAAACCAAGTTTAAGTAAAATTTAATAACAATTGCATGCATTGCTGTAATTAAATAGACATTAATAACTGGCAGTTGAGAAAGTCATAGAATTACAACAGTGGGTTATTTGGCTCTGTTGCCTTCAGTTTTATAAGGATTCCTGCTAATTAGGGGCGATATTTAGATAAACAGTTTAAATGAAAGTGACAATATTTCAGGACTGAAGTTTGGGCCTTAGCCACTAATATTTATGTGTTTGTAGCTCTGTCAGACAAAACCTGACTTAACTGTTGGAGATGCCATCACTGATAGGTTATTTTCTGTGCTGGTCTATCAGCCACAGGTCTACATATGTGTATCTCAGTCTCTAATATCTATATGCAGACTTTCTCAGGCCGTGGAGGATTAAAAATAGGTTAAAATTCATTGGAGCAGGTGTACTGTTGCTGATTTGAAACAAAGTTTTCACTTCTGCAAGGCTTGTCTCTTCTGTATGGATTTTACATGTTTCATGGAAAAGCCTCCAGGGGTACATTAAGCAGCATGACAATAACTTGTCACTCATCCTACCACGAGGAAGAAACTGTATGTTTGGTGCAGTGTTTTGTTCATTTAAAAATAATGTATGCTCACATTCATTGATTTTACTGTTATACAGTAGTACATTGGTATGTCTGACAGGAAGGTTATAGAAGTCAGCACTAACTTTCACGGTTCCACCCTGAAGGTAAACCTCAATATGTAGCTAGAAATTAGCAGGGGTTTCCTTTCTTTTTCAGCTTCCAAGAGTTCAAACATGGTTGTCTTCTTGCCCTTGGGAACCCCTTGTAAGGAGCTGTAGGACTCGGAATTGGAGGTTTTCCCCCTCTGTAGTCACTTGGCAAGTATGTGAAATCAGAAGATAGCCGTTTCATGTAGCTGAGTTTTCCTTGTTTATTTTAAAAGTTTGCTCAGGAGGTTACCCAATATACGAAATTTTAAAAGTATCTGACTAAGCTTACCGTAGCAATGAGACATCTGAACCACAACTATTTTTTAACAGCCAGACACTTGGGATCCTTTTGGTCTTCAGTGCCCTCAAGGCTCCATTTCACCCTGTAAAGCTGGTTTCAGATTTTTCTGTCCTCTCCACCCAGTTAAGCTTCTAAACTTCTAGATAGTACAAAACCATGAATGGTAGTCAATCCCTTCCAGATGCTCGATGAAACTTTTGAAAATGCATAGTGCTCTCATTAAAACCCCTAAGTTCTGTATTTTAAAGACAATATTAACCAATTCAGGACATCCAATTTTATCCTATTTCTAACAATGTTGAGGATAAAACTTTCTTTCACCATCTTCCACCTGCCTGTTATTCCCCACAGCTTAAGCCTTCTCCTAAAGCAAAGTGACTTAATAAAAGTTTGCTTTAAAAGACAGGAAAATAAACCTAGACACAGATTCTACATTCTTGAATGTTCATGATATTCATTTAGATTTTTATACAGAGTGTCTCCTGCTAATATGGAAAAATGTGAACTAATGATAGATTGAAGAATTTCAAATTGTCTGCTTTGCATATAGCAAGAGCTGTTGACCAGACACTGTATTTATAATACATTTATACTGTCAACTGGAATCTGTGGATTTTTGTCAGGATGCAAGGGAATAGGAAATTTCTAAAAAAATCCTTTAGCATATTGGGTGCTTTAATCTTCTCTGTCTTCCTTCCCTCCCACTACAACACTGCTCCATCACCTGCTCTGATGTTAATCAGAATGACTGGGTCATCCTCTTTTATAAGCTTGCTGGATTATTTTTTTTTCAAGGTCATCTGTGATTTGACTTTAGTAACCAATTATAAATTGGATGGTGTTTTAATATTCTACCCTCTCCCTGAGCTTTAATCTAGAAGTGTTGGGAGACAAAAAGAAACCCAAAGGAGCTTGCATTTTAGGAAGCAAGATGATGAAAGCCATTATACAATACCTTTATAATTTCTCCTGCCCTGGACACCCTTATCTTTCCCACTGAGTTCAAAGGGAGTTGAAGGAAATTCAACATCTTCCAGAAACAGTGCTTTAGTCTTTTAGCTAATATAACTGCATAGGATCTCTGGAGAAATGTGTTGATATTGGTATTTGAGGCACTTAAGCTTGACATTCAGAGTTCTGTACTATTATGAATGCATCTCTATTAAGGCAACAGAAGCAGCTTGCTTGCTCTCTCTTTGATGTTGCCTTTTGAAATTTAACATTAAAAAGCAATATTTTCCTTCACTGTATTTTTAAAAGACTTTGAAACAGTTTTAGGAAACTGCTTTGGGCTATCATCTGGCAGTAAACTATTTTAATTGTGTAATCAAAGATTATTTCATTGATTTTTTTTTAAATCAATACATTGGTTTGTGTGAATCCAGCGCCCTTGGATTCATTGAACACAGAGTGCAAAGACCAGATGAATAAGGACTGCAGATCTATTGTTTAAAGACCTCACAAGCATTTTCTAGAGGAACACTTACCAGATGGCTGTGTTTAGGTCCAACTGCAATGTGTGCTCTTAAGCATCTTTTGACCTGACCATGCTAAAGCAATTACTTTCCCCTGACTGCCTCTTTGGCGTGCTTTCTAAGCATAGAAAGCAAGCTATGGCTTTCTCTTTGATCCCTCACAGACCAGCAGTACAGTTGCCACAGTTCTCCCAGACCAGTGCCTCTGAAGACCTCCAAGATATCTCCAAGATATCTACATTCTTTCTCCCACTCCAAAATAGTCAGATCAGCTCAAGAATTTCCCCAAAGATCTAACCATATGCATACCCTCATTTAACCATTCACCTCTTCAGCTGAAGCAAATAGTTGAAGCAAACAGATACAGGGACATTGAAAGGCACCCACAATCCCACTTCAGTTAGTACAAGAAATAGATACCAAGTAAAATTAAATGTGCTCTTGTTTTTAATGTGCCATCCTGCAGTATCCTTTAGAGTAAGTTGAGAAGTAAAATAAAGATCACAGGGTCCTTCCTTAACTATTTAGAGATTTTATTCCAAAATATCAATCAGTTTGTGAGTTATTCACAGTCATTTTCAAGACCATAAGTAAAGGCAGACAGCAATTCTGTTGTTTTAAATTAAAAATTAAATGGCTAATAGATATTGAGAAATAGAGAACATAGTTGTGATAAAATTTGTTGCTCAAGGAGAATACTGTTTGTCCATGAGGATTCTAAAGCTTTCAGACTGTGCTACAGAAAGAGGATATAACCCAAAACTTTCATGGTGCTATCAGCACACCTGACATACAAAGCCAAGAGAAAACCTGGAAGTAAAATTTGCCCCCTTTGCCTCAGTATTCTGGGGAAGGCATGGGTTTTGTTCAGATCAGGACAGGCTTGAATTATGGTTCTGATGTGGAACTATGTACAATTCTGGGTTTTGCTGGGCTTTTGTTCTAAGCCATAAACAGGAGGTGACAGCTGCTTAGTGTTTT
The DNA here is from genome assembly GCF_963921805.1 of Phalacrocorax carbo. Classification (NCBI taxonomy): domain Eukaryota; kingdom Metazoa; phylum Chordata; class Aves; order Suliformes; family Phalacrocoracidae; genus Phalacrocorax; species Phalacrocorax carbo. The sequence goes on along the minus strand of NC_087521.1, from coordinate 11,751,107 downwards.
AGTTTTGTATTCACAAGAATTGCAGACAAAGAACAAAATAAACAACTTATATGATGAACCTTGGTTTGTGCTCTGTTTATGAGTGTTGATTTCACTGCCATTCAGTCCTGCCAAGGGCTCATCCATATAAAATCAAGATAATAAATCCACTCTTCCCTGTCTTCTTTCTTTATACTTTCTCTTTGAAGGTATGCACCAAGCAGATAGTGCTGGAAAAATAACTGCTTGCTTTCTCTGCAGAATTTATACATCACAGGTAACTGCACTGCATACTGCCCCACAGCCATCAAGGCTTTAGCCATTATCAGGCAGATGACTGCAGGAATAAGAATTAGGCTTGACTCCTTGCCTAGACATGGGTGGGGCATCCTGAGGCTGTTCAGTTTAAAAATTGCAGCATTAGGGCAATGAAGCAGAGGAGTCTTAGGCTATCATCAATATGCTGTACCAGTCTCTCTCCAGACTGAGTATAGATTTTTTTTAAATGCTTATAATTTGCATATGCTCATAATCTGCAGATAATAGGAAAGTTCCCTGTTACTCTATAGAACCATACCAAATCTTTTTATCTTAAGAACAAAAATCAGGCTTAGTGTCAGGCATGCTGGAATGATAAAGCCCCAGTAATTTCAGCAACCTACTTCTCTGTCACTGGATAATAGCCATTTTTCACTTCTGCTGTGGGTAAGCAAGACAATGTCAAACTAAAATAGGTCTCTTTAAAATGCATTCTTCTAAAATAGCAATGCTGTTTTCTCTTTTTTTAAAAAAAATTGACATTTCCATTTCAATGTTTTTCCCAGAAATCATTAATTTGTACTTTCTGATGTGCTTTTGGTGGCATTCTAACCTTTCTGAATCTAGTGCTATAATGCCCACAGCTTTAAATGGGAGTAAGAATTTTCTTTTCCATGTATCTGTATCTGTACAGTTGTTCTCACGTGCACACTCTGGGGTAGATCACTTTAGTTCAGCTTCCAAGCATGTCTTTCATTGTTTTGCTATGAACCCTGCTCATTCAGCCCCTTGCCCTGCTTTTCAGGCACAGAGGGTTGTTGTTTTAAGTGGCACAATTTACATACATGGAGAACTTGTCCATTCAGGTAGAAGATCTATTCTTTATGTGCACTAGGGAGCAGGCATACCTAGAGCAGGGGAAACAGGACTGTGTCCAGGGGGGTTTCGAATGTCTCCAGGAAAGGAGACTCCACAGCCTCCCTGGGCAGCCTGTTCCACTGCGCTGGCACCCGCACAGGAAAGAAGTTTTTTTCTCATATTGAGGTGGAACTTCCTGTGTTCCAGCTTGTGCCCATTGCCCCTTGTCCTGTCATCGGGAACCACTAAAAAGAGTCCAGTCCCATCCTCTTGACACCCACCCTTCAGATATTTGTAAGTATTGATAAGATCCCCCCTCAGTCTTCTCTTCTCCAGGCTGAACAAACCCAGGTCTCTCAGCCTTTCCTCATAAGGGAGATGCTCCAGCCCCATGATCATCTTAGCTCTCTGCTGGACTTGCTCAAGCAGTTCCCTGTCCTTCTTAAACTGGGGGGCCCAAAACTGGACACAGTTCTCCAGTTGTGGTCTCACTAGGACAGAGTAGAGGGGAAGGATAACCTCCCTCGACCTGCTGGCCACACTCCTTTTAATGCACCCAAGGATACCATTGGCCTTCTTGGCCACAAGGGCACGGTGCTGGCTCAGGGTCAGCTCGTCCACCAGCACTCCCAGGTCCTTCTCAGCAGAGCTGCTTTCCAGTAGTTCAGCCCCCAGCCTGTACTGGTGCATGGGGTTTTTCCTCCCCAGGTGCAGGACCTTGCACTTGCTCTTGTTGAATTTCATGAGGTTCCCCTTGTCCCAGCTCTCCAGCCTCTCCAGGTCTTGCTGAATGGCAGCACAGCCTTCCAGAGTATCAGCCAGTCCTCTCGGCTTGTATATATACAAGTTTAAACTTGAAGTCTAAAGTTAAAGGTCTATATAAAACCTACTTTTAAAGGAAGGATGTTTTCATGTATCATTTGCTTGAGCTAGGAAGACAGTAATTTAAATTTTTATAAGATTCCTTAATCCTATTTAACTTATTTTCCTTAGAGAAACTGAAAATCCAGTGGCTTTTACAGACTTTTCTTGTGCTTATGGGATACTCCCCTCACACTAAAAAAAAAAAAAAAAAACAACAGAAAACCCTGTGTATGTTGTATGACCAATTATAATTAAACTGGTAAGCTAATCTTTACAGTGTCAGAGTGAGAGGATAAATTCTCTGTAGTGACTAATATAGCCAGTCTGGCAGGGGGATTCAGAGTCGGAAGCTTTATCTCGTCTCCGTCTCCCTCACCTGTCTCCCACCAAAGGAGTGGGAGATCAAAAACACCAAGCCCCCTTCCTGTTTCCCCTGGAAATGTTATCCATTGTGAGCAGTGGCTTGAAGTCACAATTACTTCAGCATCTTTATTAAAACATAATGTTGAGATTTTCCATAAGATTATATTAATTCCTCTAAGTTTTATTACACTGAAATAGAAAGTCTTTGGTAATTACTGAAGGAAGTAACTTTTTTTTTCCTTTTTTTTTTTTTTTTCAAGATTTTCAATATTTAAACGCTAAAGAACAAAAATCCCTTTTTCATACACTGGGTAAGACCAAAACCAATATGTTTAAAGGTGGATGATTCTCACTGGCTTTACAGCAGCAAACACTGTCATCCTGATCCTGATGTGGCAGGAGACTAATAAAGAACATTTCCACAAAAGTACTCTTTCTGTAGATATTTCTGCAAGGGCTCTTTCCTTGTAATGCAATCTGAATATTGTAGACAGGCCTCAATTTAGTATTGACTTCAAAGGAACAATGTCTGTCAAATGCACTGTGTTCCTTGCTTGTTTGAAGATGGAGACACACTGAAGCCCTTTCTGTCAGGGAAGAAGGAAGGAAAAGAGGTTTGTTTAGTCCAAATCCCCACTGGTTGACTTTCAATACATCAGAAAACTGGTGTGTAGTCAGCCTCTCCAAATAAGAAAAAGGGAAAAAAAAAAGGACAGCTCAGTGATTAATATGCTTACTTGAATGTCGGTGATACATGTTCAAATCCTTCCTCTGTTAGACTGTGGAGCAGGGATGTGAAGGAAAACCCCATGCTTCAGGAGAAGATCAGGCAATCTTAGATGGGTTTCTGTATCAGTCTCTGCTGACAAATTTTTTTCAGTGGATATAAAATACAGAAATCATCACTGCAGCAGAAGTAACTCTGCTTTGTCATGAAAAATGCCTTAAACTTCAGGCTACAGGATTTCCCTTATCCGTCCTTTTACTATCTGACTGCATTTTTTGCAAGACTTGATGCAGTAGGTCTGTTTAGCTGATTTGATTCATCTGAGATCAAAGAATAATACAGAAGGGACAATTCTTAACTTTTCAAGTGTAAAGTCAAGCTGTACACACATGTCTAATGGAAAAAATGTAGAGTGCATTACAGAAAGGAAAATGGGTATGGAGGGGTATGTATGCCTCTAGAGGGTTGAATCATGGTATAACAGAGGCTTTGAAGATCCATTCTTGAATTGGAAGTGGTAGCCTGATGCCAAGTCCTTTGTGGATCCAGCTGGGTGCTCTCAGGGTAAAATATGAAGGATGGACACCTCTCAGTCAGAGTATACGCAGGGTGGAAAGTCTGTCTAGAGCAAATCCATTGCCTTCAAACCTTCCTTCCACCACTCCATGTGGGGGGCACAGCCACAGTCCCATGGATGTGCCAGCTTACCCTTATATAGTCTCCTTGTACCTGACTTCTACTCCCAAAAGTCTCTTTGGCATGCCCAGGCTGCCCTGAAGGAACAGGCATAAGGAGAACATGCTCTGACAAACAGGCGTATCTTATTTGTAGCTGACACACAGTAACTATTGTTCTTGGGTTGTTTATGCTTTATTCCCTGTGGCATCTGCTAATATATTCTTGGTCTGATTCTTATCTTTTACAGACACACATCAGAAGAGTTTCTGATCTCTGGGTGGGGAAGGGTTTGATGTTTCTCTTCTAGTTCAGATTGATATCACACCAGCAGGGATGGGTCAAACACTTGCAGCTCTCATTCCTTTATTATTTATTAACATTCAATTGTCTCTCACCTCTTATTGACCTTTTCTATCCAACTAATATGAAACCAAGGCCCTTTGAACCCAAGTGTCAAGAGGTGCAGCTGGATTGCAGGCTATCATCCCGAGTAACGGGCAGCTAAAGCAACTGTACGCAACACAAGCTGCTACCGCGTGCCTCACCTGGGAAAATACTACTGAATATGAACCAACCTCCCAGGGAACGTGGCCTGCCTGTAGAGCTCATCAGTATCTAAAATAAATTCCTGCAGATTCTAGCCTCTCCCTCACCTTATACTGTATCTGATGAGCAATGAGGAACCAATTACTGCAACTGTGGTTTTGTACCACATAAAATTAGACAAAGTATATGGTGGCTGAAATCTGAAATAAGCGGAGCAGTGATGACAGTCCCTCCCTTTATGGAAAATCTCTGCACACGGACAATCTTCATGCCTCTGGCTGGCATCACTCTAAATGACTCCAGGAAGTGAGGCCACTTTTTGTTTTCACATGCTATTATTCATGGCTTATTTTAAATATGATTACATGGATTTTGACTGTTTTTGTCTTCAGCTAAACAATAGTTAGGGCTTTTTTATCATTTGAATAGACTGCATATCTTCATCAAGGACTCCCAGGGTATTAGGGGACAAATAATCACAAACACACACACCCCCCCATCCCCCAAAATGGATTAGCTATAGACTCAGATGGGAGTCATTCAGCGCAGTATGTGTTGTTTGCAGCCCTGGGATATTAATATATGCAGTTCAAGGACTGCATCTTTGCTGATATTCTATGGTATAATCTAATGGAAGTAATAACACAAGGAAACTGTGGCCTGACACACAACCATAATACAAAAATAACATTACAATAATCACAATAACAGAACCTGCTTGTGGATGAAAATGTAACTCAATTCTACCTTCTGGATGCTAAAGCATGGAATATGTGACTGCATGTTCTGAAATGGGTTTGCTAAGTAGAACCTTGGTTTATTCTTCATGGAAAGACTTGGTTTTTTATGCCTTTAACATTGATAGACCTTATTTTTTAAGACTTTCAAAAACAAAATTCTCATATGTCATAACAGAGGCATTTATTTTATTTAAATTGTGAAAAACTGTCAGCAGCTAGGATTTTAATTTTAGCATGAAAGAAATACAGGTATGACAAGTCCGTTACCTTAGACCATAAGCCACTTCTGGAAAATAAGCATTTCTTTAGTTAAAATATTATTTTAATTTTTTTCTGTTTTAGTTAGACACATAATAACACCTCAGTTCTGAATACCCTGCATCCTGGAGTGTGGGAAGTCCATAGGCAGACACTAATTTTGTTTCCAGAGCCTATCTGCTTCAAAATGGACTTCTTTCAGAGAATAAATTCCTTGTGGTTTTTATGTCATGCAAAATTTCAGGATCCAAAAGCAAATACTGCGGAACACACATTTAACAAAGAACAGCAGTGTTGGCCTTTTTACCATGAGAGGAGAGAAGAAAAGCTACGAGCCATACAGCAAGATCCTCCCTGTTCTATAGTATCCAAATAATCTAAAGTGTCTCCATCCATCTTTTGCAAGCAAACAATGAGGAACATTTAAAACGTGACTTTCTCGAGAAGGAAATGCTTGGAGAAAGGGCATTATTTAAAAGGGGAAAGGGAGAAAATGCATTAGTAAAGTGAACTGAAACCTTTCTAGTCTGGCCAGTCTCACAGAAAGAATGGCAATAAATATTTCTATAAAAGGCATGTTTACCTCCCATAACCTCCATGACAACAATTATTTCACTAGGCTCAAAATATTCTTCCTTCCTTTTATTTTTTTCATTTTGAATTAACTGCTTGTGTAGACCAGCATCTGCTGCCTCTCCATCTCACAGCTGCTTTCTCTTGAATTTATTCTTACTAGTCTGTATCCCTTGCCCATTTTCGAGCAAATACTTCAAGACTCACTCTTAAACGGTCAGTCTGGGCAAAAGGCCAGGAAGTGAAATCACCTCTTTACCACTAGATTTCCTTCTATTTTACTTTATTTCCCTAGGAAACTTTGCCTCAACCCAAAAAGTCTGCCAGTCTCAGAAGTTTGTTGTATAATTACAATTCTATAGGAAGTTACTAAAAATGTAGGGGTTTCTCACTTCAAATGAAAATTCGTTGATTTCCAAAAATGTTTTATTTAGGTCTAAACCTGATAAAAGATTAGAAGCCTATAATAGGATATAAGTAAATCGGAATTAATATCTCATTCTTCTCTTTTGTTTTTTTTATGGGGGAGGACATCAGAACTGCACACGACATTTTCCCAGACCTCTAAAACCTATGGTTTACAGAGGCTGCTGATAGCATCCCTATAGATTAGAAAGGAAATGGCATAAAGAAGGTGTCAAACTCATTCTGACAGTAAGGCTTTTTAAGGATGGCCTTTGAGCCTCAAAGTAGCTTTAAGGCTGTGAACTGTGTGGTGCAGTTGGCGCACTGGAGGGAAGGGATGCCATCCAGAGGGACCTTGACAGGCTTGAGAGGTTGGCCTGTACAAACCTCATGAAGTTCAACAAGGCTAAATGCACATGGGCCAGGGCAATCCCAAGAACAAATACAGGCTGGGCGCAGAATGGATTGAGAGCAGCCCTGAGGAGAAGGACCTGTGGGTGTTGGTTGATGAGAAGCTCAACATGGCCCAGGAGTGTGCGCTCACAGCCCAGAAAGCCAACTGTATCCTGGGCTGCATCAAAAGAAGCATGACCAGGAGGTCAAGAGAGGTGATTCTCCCGCTCTACTCCACTCTCATGAGACCCCACCTGCAGTACTGCATACAGCTCTGGGGTCCCCAACATAAGAAGGACATGGATGTCTTCGAGTGAGTCAGAGAATAGCCACAAAGATGATCAGAGGGCTGGAGAACCTCTCCTATGAAGACAGGCTGAGAGATATGGGGTTGTTCAGCCTGGAGAAGAGAAGGCTCTGGGGACACCTTACCGGAGCCTTCTAGTACCTGAAGGGGACCTACAAGAAATTGGGGAGGGGCTTTTTTTACAAGGGCATGTAGTGATAGGACAAGGGATAATGGCTTTAAACTGAAAGGGGGTAGACTTAAATTAGATATAAGGAAGAAATTCTTCACTCCGAGGGTGGTGAGGCACTGGAACAGGTTGCCCAGAGAAGTTGTGGATGCCCCATCCCTGGAAGTGTTCAAGGCCAGGTTGGATGGGGCTTAGAGCAACCTGGTCTAGTGGAAGGTGTCCCTGCCCATGGCAGGTAGGTTGGAACTAGATGATCTTTAAGGTCCTTTCCAACCCAAACCATCCTATGATTCTATAATTCTATGAGTGTCCCTCAGAACAGTGTGTGTCCCACAGCTGCCTAAAAGAATATGTTTGAAAAACTGGATGCCGTCTTTATGGGGTAACTGCCTTTCATTTCAGCTGTCACTGTCCATGCTCCATGCTGACTGCCCTGCACCACCTCACCTCAGGCTGCTGGGGGGGCTGCCCAGCTGTGCAAGGACACCTGCGGTCACCACCATCACCTCACATACCACACGTGAGCCACACTGGGCAGCAGCAGGAGGGACGTGGCCCCTCAGCTCCCTCTGCCACTCTGGTACTTCCACACTGGTGAATGATCTTACTTCTGTCATTTCTTTTGATTCCTTCCCTATCCCCTTCTTTTTGTGTCTACTCCCTCTCTTCCTGCCTGGTCATTTTATTCTGTGCTGCAGCTCTCCATTCCCTCAACCCAACCCTGTGGTCCACTCTCAGCCTTTTTCTATTCTATTCTATTCTATTCTATTCTATTCTATTCTATTCTATTCTATTCTATTCTATTCTATTCTATTCTATTCTATTCTATGCTGTGCTGTGCTGTGCTGTGCTGCGCTGTGCTGTGCTGTGCTGTGTTACGCTATGCTATGCTATGCTGTGCTGCTCTGTTCTGTTCTGTTTTATAGATATACATACTAACATCTAAATACAGGTACACACACATAAACACAACTGAAAGCTCAGATTCTCCAGTGTGTGGGCACTTCGCATGGACCACTAAACTATATCAAACCAGTCAAAGCTTGACCACTGCTGGGTGTTTGTTATGCAAGGTACAGAAAAAAGAGAAGATGATGCAGGGAAGATCAATCGTACCACGACACATTTCAGTGCTTTTGCTTTTTTTTGACATTGTTAACTGCAAACTGTAACTTATGGCCATACCCTACCTCCAGTTCCTGTGGACCCCTCTTGTGCCAACATATAATCAACGTGAAGCTCAAATGGGGCAACCAGACAGTGCTACATAATACAGGAGATGTGAAGAATTTGGACGGTGGGACAGAATGAGTATGAATTATCCAGTCAACAAAAAAAGGAGAGTGGGCTAAAGTGAGAATAAAAAAATATTTATAGATGACAGTATTTTTGGAAAATATTTAAAGTGTTTGATTCGAGACTTCTGGAGTTCATATCCCCTAGCTAATTACAGGATTGGAATCTTTCTTAATAACTCATTAAAGAGGAATGGAAGTGTTAACAAAATACATTATTTTCTTGCATAATTAGTAATGGAAACATGAACATCTAAACTGAACAGGCTTTAAGGGGAACATACACATATTGGGTAATGCTACAGCCACATCTTTTTATTTGTCTGTTTTTCCTAATACAGTCCATCCAACAGGTCAGCATTAGTTATATTTTCTGTCCATATAATAAACATAATGGATATACCACTGTGTTCACAACAGCAGTTAAATATTATTCCTTGTTTTTAAAAAAATCCACAGCTATGTGATAACGTCATTGGAAATTGTTATTACAGTAGACAGGAACTTGCATGACCCCTGCTGGGTTATCTTTTCCAAACTGTGTAAACCTTGTTATCTATGTAGTCCTTTTGAGAAATGAATAATTAAATTCTTACGATCATGCAAGTTGTTACAGTAAGACAGAAATTCTTATTTTGGTTCTTGTCTTCTTCCCTGGAAAAGTAACAAAAGCATGCCAGATTCCATCTGGCATTTTTACTTCCTGTTATAATTTGTTTGATTGAACGCAGGGAAATTAATGAGAAATCTTGGCACACTGTTGAAATGAGACAGTCCTCACTGACTTCAAGGGGGTCTGATTTTTAACTTAAGTACTTTGTTAAAGAAGAATATAACCCTGTAGTGAGAATATACTTTGCTTAAACACAACTTAGATGTGAAACATAGGGCTGCCTTGTTATTTGATAAACTGCTTTGTAAATGCAGATATCAATTTCATGAAGCACTGAGTGAGGAAAGAATTTAACCTGTGATTTTTGAGGCATGCCATCCAGTAACAGTGATTCTCACTTTTTCAAAATGCCTGTTTCCATTGGGTTGTTTAAATTATTGCCTATCTCTCAGCAGAGCACTGAAAGATGGGGAATATGTTTTGACTTTACTCACAATAAATTCAGCAGAAGGGTGTGTGGATCCAGCAGAGGTATCAGTTGGGGTGAGGGGGAAGGAGCAAGCCCGCAGGTACAATGCAGCCTCTCCACTGCCAACCGGTACAGACTCCGCAAGGTTGCAGCAAGCTAAAAGGCTGGAGCCATGCAAACGGTCAGTGCTGCCAGACTACTGATCTTTCACTGCCTTTCTTGCTCCCTCTCCAAAATTTCCAACCCCAAAGAAATCTGTATCATGCAACAGACTGCAATAGGTTTCTTCACCCGTACAGGACAGGTGATAAAGGGAGGTGCACCTTAAGCAGCCTTCCTTCATGCTAGCAGGAAAGAGACGCTGTAGCCGCTTCTGCCATTAGACACTCTCCAGGTTTGTGGCAGAATGGGTAGACAGATCCATTTCCAGATCTCTTCCTCTGTCCTCAATGGGGATGAGAAGTGTCACCAGCCAGTTTAGTGCCCTATGCTTCGCAGTGTTACACAAGCATTTTACTTGTCCCCTTCGCAGCCAGTCAGATCTCTTTTACTGCCCCAGCCACGTAGCTCTGCAAAACAACACACAGATCTCAGTGAGAAGAGGATACTGGATCTCTCTGTGAGACTAGTTCTAATGCAAATATACCCCCTCGGGCCCTAGCAGTTGAATGCAAGAAAGAATCCACTCTAAAAGAGAAAAGTAGCTTAATTAATTCAGCCCTTCTCTCATTACTCCTTAGTAAAAATGAACATATTATGAGACAGATACACTGACATAATGAAACAAAAAAAACCTAATGGGTCTTAGTAAAATTACAATTAAAGCAAGCCATGGTTTTTTCAAAGGCTCACATCTTGCAGGCAGAAGCCTAAGGAACGTCTACAACTAAACAATGCTTTTACTACTGAGCAAAACAGCTACATTAGGACTTATACATCAGTCAGTCATATAACATTCACATTCATATAATAACGTCTTATTTATACTCAGAAGTTCAGGTGCCTCACGTGTTGACTGATACCAGCATTTGTGTGTGAGTACCTAATCCTCTCTTTCAAGAAAGGATGTCTTCAGGAAAAGCCCCATGAAGACACTTAATGAAAATGTTTTATTATTTACCTAGAATGGAATCAGGAGAACATTCAAACCCAGAGGAAAAGCTGTTTTATGGCAATCTAGCAGACCCATTATTATTAAAATATTTTGCAGGACCCTCAGGGGCAGCCGTAGGAGAGAAGAGCAGATATACAGGCAGATCAAGTAGAAATACAACTACCTTCTCTAATTCCTGCTGGCTAAAGCCTTCGGCTTTGGCATGCAGTGTTCTCACCTTTCTGTGCGGTATGAGTTCCTCCGATGAGACTGGACTACCTGGGGCACCCCTTGTTTCTAAATTGCTGGTTCAAAGATAGCCTACGAAGTTAAAGGCATGGCCTGTGTGAAACGAGCTGGTGGTACCCATCAATCACCTGGTGGAGAGGCCATCCCAGACCACTCAAATCATGCCCTTGCTGACAGCTGGGAAGAGAAGCGAAAGAGCAAATGTTTTCATGGACTGAAGTGCATTCTCTTCCCCAGGGACAGAGCCTTAGGTTTTCAGTATAAAATGGAAATTTTGGGGCTTCTGTATTACTCCTTCTATGTATAAAAGTTAGTTTCTGTTCAGCTATAATAAATGAACACCATTTTGAAAGAGAAAACAAACCAAAGCTGTAGGACTGCAGGGTCATATTAGGCAAATCCTTGTCAGCATTCCCCAGCAAGACAGCAGTAGTAAAGCCGTGGCAACCTCTCTTCTCTCCCAAACCTATCAACCACTTTTGGGGAAAATGGCTCAAGATACTAAGCTGACTTTGTAGAAGTGTAGCTTTTTTACATCATCACGAAACATCAAAGGGCTAAAGGAATGGTTCATTTAGTTTAGGTACATTGAAGGCTAGATCCAGTGAAGAACTACAGAACTGAATACTAGACCATATAGCGTCCTGATGCAAACGGAACCACATCTTTCAAACTCAGGGCATAGGCAGACATCGAGGCGAGGATCTCCCCATGCTCACCTGCACAGGCACATGGTTTGGCACCTCTGTCCTGACGCACCACAGAGAAGAACAAATGTGGGAGTGACAATCCCAGTAGGCACCAGAACTCTGAAAACATAGCTGCTACAACACCACACATTTTGACTTTGGTGGCTATATTATTTCTACACCTTGAATAACCAAAATTCTGATTTCATCTAGAATTCAATCAACAGGTTCCTGTTTTGTTATGAAAACCTATTTTCCATAAAGTCAAGTCTACTGGCACCCAAATTTACATTCCCAGTTGTATGTAGCAAATTTAACATTATTACTTTTACCAAAGTCGTTTAATTGCTCTTGAAATATAAACATTTTAAGAATATAGGCAATATTTGTTGCAGTTTCCTTTTTGCTGAATACCAAGAGAAACAAAATACCAACGGAATGTAAAGATCTGCCTAAAACCAGTTACGAATGTGTGAATCCAGTTTATCCCTAATCAACTTCTTCTATTTAATGTATTTCAAGGTGTTGCTTTGTTAACTCTTACAACTGTGACAAACAGAATTTCTTATGAGCATTTAGCAATATGTTTCTCCAAAGCAAAAATAAAGTAACTAATAGATGCATATTTTGGGGAGAGGCTGATATTTTATTCTTGTAGTTTTTAATGGGTCTGAAGTAAGTATTTAAATCATTCTACTTATCACAGAATCATAGGATAATACAACAGTCTAGGCTGGAAGGGACTCTGAAAGACCACCTGGTCCAACCTTTTGTGGGAAGGAGAGACTAGATGAGACTATCTAGAACACCGTGCAATCACATCTTGACAACCTCCAGTGACCGGGTCTCTACCACATCCCTGGGGAAGTTGTTCCAGTAAATGATTGTTCTTAGTGTAAAAGAATTCTTTTTTATATTGAGATAAAACCTCTCCTGATGCAGCTTGTACCCCTTGCCCCTTGTCTTCTCCATGTGCCTCCTTGTGAAGACAGAACCTCCATCCTCTCTGTAGCCACTTTTCAAGTACTGGAATACTTGAAAAGCCATAAACAATGCTTGAAAGTCTACTTTATTCAGGGTGGGAGGAGTTAATTATTTATAATTCACCAAACTGCACAATAAGGGAAACCAGAATTTACTCTTTTTTAGTATCTTATTTTTTTTGCTTTATTGTGTCCTCTGTGCTCAGCTAGGAAATAAGAATGCCAAGCCTATCCAAACTATTCTCAGAAAATGAAGTTTAAAAGCAGCTTCCATCAAGCTGCAGTTTCTTGTCATCAAGTGTTCAGGGAGAAGGCAGACAAAACCAGGAATGGCTTGCACATTGTCTCTAACAACATGCATCCTGTACGTAGGAGATACACCAGGTACCAAGGATTTACTTTGTCTATAACTTATACAGATGGTATTTTTCCCCTTTACCCTTCTCCCTTCTGTTAATGAAAAAAAGAGGAATTTTGTGAATAGAGACCACTGCATGCTTCCTGTGTACTCTGCTGCCCAGGACACAGGGTCTGAGGCAAGTGGAGAAGCGTAACTCTAAGCTTTTGATTTTCTTCAGCATGGCTTACTGCAGTTCTGGCAATGTGCTGGCAACAACAGAAGCTTTGTCCATAGAGACAGTTTCCAGCTGGAAAACTTACAAAATTGACTATTTAGAATCCACTATGAAAACAGGCTGTGCTTCAGAGTTTCTTCACACAGTGTATCAGCACACCCATCTTTCTACTTCTTCTTTGAGATGTCCAGAGAAAATGTGCTGTATCTCGGTGCAGGCCTGGAGTCAATGAGACCTGTGCAGGTCGGCCACAAGTTGCCCAAACGCGACTTGTCATCCACATTTATCCCCTCCAAAGAGAAATTAAATCTTAACAAAGGGTTGAACAGATGCAGACCCTACTAGTGTACTGGAGCAGGGAGGGCAGTTTGTGCAGAACTAAGTCCACCTGGAGCCTCGCTCAAAGACCACAGAACTCACACCTCCATAGACTGTACCTACTGATGGTCCTCAATTTTTTAAAAAATTTCAAATAGATCATTTATTTTCTGGTTTTTTCTCCATTTTTTTTTCTGGGTATTCAAATGCTACGAATTTGTATTATACCACACTCACAAAATCAAAATCGTTTACAGGGATTCTTCCAAAGTGGAAGCTGGAAAATGAAATGCAAACATATGCATTAAGTTTCGTGCCACATAAAATGTCTGGGGAAGTGACTCGGACATGTGCTGTATCTGAACGTACATGTGAGGTAACAGCAGACAGCACAGTAAGGTGTACAAAAACGAGGTGACACATAGACTGCCTGGGGAAGAACAGTCGCAGTGGATCAAACTCATTTAAGATCAGCCTACGGGACGTCAGCACAGGCACCTAACGTGTCATGCATTTAGACCACCTGCTTGAAAACTGCAAGCTGAATCAGTTTTTGTGTTAAACTGCCTTGTGTATCAGGAGCTCAGGGGTCGGTTGCACAGTTTTGCCTAATCCAGAAACCTCCATCCTTGACAGAAGTGGTCACTGAAGCTGGACCGCTTTTCTCCTGGAAGCGATGTGCACCACGCTGGCGAGACTGGTCTCCAGGACACGGATGGGGCCCGTGACCCCGGTCCCACCGCTGCGGCTCTGGCCCTCGCCACACTCCAGCCCCACCGACAGCGGAGCAGGCACTGGGATTTCCACCCCTGCCCTGCCCCAAGGCTGCACGCCCGCCCGCCGGGCACGGCCAGCGCCTCCTGGCTGCGCAGGCAGCTGCTCGTCACCCGCCCGCCAACAAACGGAGGATGCCGAGGTCAACCCTGGCTCCCGACACGTTTCCTCCGGCGGGCCCGGGGGAGGGCCGTGGGCGCGGGGACGGCGCTGGGGTGGGACGGCGCGGCCGGCCGGGGCCAGCCCGAGCCGGGGCCGAGCTCCGCCGCAGCCGCCGGGGCAAGCCCGCGCCCCTCGGCCCGCCGCGCCGCGCCGCCGGGATGAGGCGGGCCGGGCCCTGGTGCCTGCTCCTGGCCGCGGCCTGCGCCCTGGGCCGGGCCCCGCCGCCGCGGGCCGCCGTGCGCTGCCAGCCCGACGGCGCCTGCTTCAGCGCCCACCTCGCCAACGGCTCGTACGACAAGGCCCGCAGCGCCTGCGGCGGGCAGCGGGGCGGCCTGGCCTGGGTCAGCGGCGAGGCGGAGCTGCGGCTGCTGCTGGGGCTGCTGGCGGAGACGGCGGGACCCGCGCCCTCGCTTTTCTGGGTCGGGCTCAAGAGGAACGCCGCCGCCTGCACCGACGAGGGGCAGCCGCTCCGCGGCTTCTCCTGGGAGGGCGCCGACGACGGGGCGGCCCCGCGGGAGGTGCCGGCGGCGCTCGGCCGGTGGGTGAAGGAGCCCATGAAGTCCTGCCTCACCCTCCGCTGCGCCGGGCTGCACCTGGGGGCGGCGACCCCCGGGGGCGGCCCCAGCTGGGGCTGGAAGGAGCAGATCTGCCAGCGGGAGAGCCAGGGCTACGTCTGCAAGTACCAGTACGAGGGCGCCTGCCCCGACCTCAGCCCCGCGGGCGCCCTCCGCCTCGACTACCGCCTCCCCTTCGAGAAGCGCAGCGCTGGACCCGGTTTCAGCCCGCCGGGCACCATGCTGAGCGTGGCGTGCCCCGGCGGGGAGGTGCAGCTCACCTGCCAGCCCCACCGGGGCGGCTTCGCCTGGAAGGGGGCAGAGGACGGGACGCCCTGCGCGGCCACCGGGGCGGCCACCACCGCCGCGGGCGGCCCCGCGGAGACGCCGGGTGCCAGGCAAAGCCCCTCCGCCCCGGCACCCGGCGGCTCAGCGGCGCCGCCCGGCGAGGGAGTCGAGACGGCTGCTCCGCCGCCCTCCTCCTCCAACTACGTTTTCATCCTGGTGGCGATCGCGGTGGTGGTGCTGGTCATCCTGGTCATGACAGTCATGGGGGTCTGCAAGCTCTGCTTCAGCAAGAAATCCGAGGGCCGGGGGGACAAGAAGCCGCCGAAGGCCGGCAGCAAGGCGGAGGCGGGCTCCGCGGAGCCGAGTGGGGCAGAGGGCGGCGACTAGCCCCGGGGCGGCCGGGGCCTCGTCCCTCGGGGCTGCCCCGGCCGGCAGGTCCCACCCCGGGGCAGCCCCGGCTCCCCCGTCTCTGCTGACCCCCCTCTCTCTGCCGCGGGGAGCCGGGGAAGAGGCGCCGTGGGACATGGCTGAGCAGGACCTGCGGATTGTCAGACGTGGGGGTGTGCAGCAACCCCCTTTTCAGGGGTTTGAAGCTTGGGACGGTCAAGAGTTTTTGTCGGGATGAAAACCAGTTATTTAGGTGCTGACATAAGCGTAATAGAAACACAACAGCCTGTCCGACTGCTTGTTTGCAGCAGCAACTGTCACGGGTTTTTATCCTCTCCAAAACCGTTCTTCGGGTGCCTTGCTTGGAGCGAGTGTTACGGGGACCACTTTGAGCAATCACATCTTGTAATCTGGAAGTCAGTCTTTGCCTGAGTGGTACTTGGAGGCTCTCATTTTCTTTCTAATTGCTGGAACGTTTGGAGAGGTGCACTGCCATAATTTTGGAGGAAACTGTGACCCATATGCTTTCAGACTGACATTCTTAAAAGTGAAGAGCATTTCTATACTTGGAAGGCCATTAAATTGCTGAGGAAGTGGGAGATTAAGGGGGAGTCAGGTTTTTACTTCAGCTGATGGAGAGAATAAAGGCTGATTTAAAACATAAATCGCTGCTATGTTCATTACTTCATATAATATTCATTTTTATTGTAGCAGAGCAACAATTTTTTTCAGTTAGTTTTCCTCCTAAGGTGCATCAGTACACCACCTGCCTTTGGCGTGCGGTATGTGGCTCCCTTACAATGAGACAAGATGCTGACAACTTCGAACTGTGAGAGGAGTTAATGTGGGTCCAAATACATCATGCAAATCCCATTCTTTTTAGTCACATGTATTGTTTTCCATGGAAAGTAAGGAGAGAATGATTCACCCTTTGTGCCCCTTTCTAAATGAGGTAGACACTTCCTCTGATTTCACTTGGCCATTCCTGTACAGCAGCTTTCATCCTGGCCGCAGAACTTGCTTTCTTTGCATTTCAGGGTGCTGATGCTCACCTAGTATTATTACGGTGTTGGTTTTCAGTTAAAGTGGTAATGCTAATCATTGATTCAAAGTTTTCTGAGTGCAATAAGACACAACTAACTGGATCTCATCCAACTCTTCTGGGGTGCGGGGAGGGTAGGGAAATATTCCCTTAAAACACTTTAAGCTCTGAAATGTCTTTTTAAATATGCTTTTTTTTGTTTGTTTTCCTCTCTTTAGAACTGATCTTCTGACTACTGCTTTCATTTTGTCACTTTGTGTTGAATTTGGAGAACTCCATGTCAAACAATAATGTGTATTACCTATTTTTCTTGCAAGCAAAGATTGAAGATTAATCTGGTGTAAACATCTGTTAAGGATAAAGTATGACAGAGCATGGATTTTTTTTTTCCTTTTCCCTCTCTGCTCAACAGTGATAGGCTGTTGCTATCTGGGAAAGAGTCTGCTGCTTTTGTTAAGGGGTTCACTGACATCTGTAAGCCATCAGGCTGTCTAAAGCCATAAATTCCATTGTATCATGACAGGAATGAAATCCAGCTAGATGAGAATGCTACTCATTACAAAGCTGCCTCATAATCTGCATACTTTTCTAATCTGTTTTCTGACATTTGTATTTCAGAAGGCAAGCATTTTTCAGCTTCAGCAGGAGGCTTGATTCTACATTCAGATGTGCAGAGATTTGAAAAATGACTTAGCCATTAATGCCTTTTGTCTTAATTCCCTTCCTGTTACAGTCACTGTATGGGGCAGTGTATGTGGAGCTCTGCTTTTCTAGAGGGGACTTCATAAGCAACTAGCAACTAAGATGAATGAGTTATTATTTCTATGTTTTCCTCTTTCCCACATATCGGATGGCTTAATGGGACTGTGCAGCTGACCAGGTTTGTTTTTCTAAGCTCTCATTCTCTGTTTCAGGAGTCTCACCAAGCACAGAGTTAAGTGCTGAATTAGGCGCCTGTAACTGACTACTTCTTTTGGCATCTCTCAGGATTTGACTCAGACTATTCAGTTAAAATGTACAAGTTCATGCTCTTGGAAGCCATTCACCTGTCTTGTCTTATTCTCATTTTGCTCTTTGCCTTGACTTCCTGTGAATTCACATTTTGATTTCAGAGTTCTTTTTCTCACACTCAAGATTCAGAATTAAGCATTAGACATTTGTCTAAAGGACTACACAAAGATTCTGTATGTTTTCCCTGGGTTATAATTTGACCCAACTGAAACCAGACTATTTTGCATCTAAGGGTGGGATCTGTCTCACCAGGTGTAGACATCTCTTACAGCTCACCTAGACTTGCCTACTCACCTAGACTCCCTTACAGCCTATGGAGAGAAGTAGGTATTTGCAATTTTTCTCATTTTAGACTAAATGCTGAAAACAGGGCCAATTAACTGCATCCTGAAAGTGCCATTTCCCTACATTGACTGTCAGGAAAGCCTAGGGAGGCTAGTCATATTTAAATGCCTGTAAAACACACACCCAAAATTAAATCAGAAAAATCAGTTAATCTAAGTTTCCACTTTTCTAAAAGCAAGCTCACAGTGCCTTGTGTCTCTTCAAGGCATGGCTAAATGGCCATAGTTTTACCACAGCTTCTATTGCTTTTACGTATTAGAGATTCTTGTTTTGTCTATTTGGATTTCTTCACCTTCATTTTGCAGTCAGTAGAATACAAAGCCTATAGCATTTGGATTTGACTGGAACCTGAGCAGGTTTGAAATGCATGGATTTCTTTTACTCTAATTATTCAGACCAAGAAGTGGATGGTTTGGGAGCAAGGATAAATAATTTTTGCTTTCCAGTCTCAATTTAAATTGTGTCTTTCTTAAATAGGAAACCAACAGATAACTGGCTTGCAACATGGACTCTTGGCTCATATCATAACCATGATTTGGTGATCTGCAAGGCAGATTCAGTGCAGGGTTTTCTGTTTACATACATAGGAGGAGAATAAGTAAGGTTGTAACGAGCACAGATGATCGTATCAAGGATTGATGTAATAAAAGTGTCTGGTTATGAAATTGGATGCAACTTTCTTTTCATTCTTATGTAACACCATATATAAAGCACACAATCAAATGTAAATATTCTTCCAAAACATAGGAGAGATAGAGACAAATCTTGACCTTTTCTCTCATGCTACATACATGTCCTTTGACTTAACATATTACATAAGCATATTGCAACTGTTTTCCAGTACAGAAAAAACATAATTTCATCCCATATTAAACCCATATAATTCACATACAAACTTTGTATCTGTGAGTTTTAAAATGGATGTATTTGTATGGAGGATTTTTAAAAACTTAATACTTTCAATTCTAGTTGTTCATATTAGGTGGGGTTTTTTTAAATCGTAAATTCCCTGGGGTAATGTGTAGTGTTGTGGACCCTGGCTCTTGACTAGAGGACTGGATGTAATAATGTAACGGTAATGAAATGGTAGACACACAAATCTGTGAGCCCACATTTAAAAACTGTGCTTTCTGCAAAGAGCAGGAATGTCCAAACCTCTCATCGATCACAGTGGTCTGAAAAGTGTCCCCCGTTGCCAATTATGAAATCCAATTTTTAGATTTTCTTAATTCCTCCCAAGATAGTTTGACTTGTAGGCACACCATTTATCAGCTGTACATTTTGTTCATGAACACATGATGAATTTTTAATGGTTTGTATTCATCAAATAATCAGAAACAAGATTTTAATATTCCCCAAATTTTTAATAATGATTTATAGTGCTGAGGGCTTGATTAAGTGTGTTATGAGATTAAAGTGAAATCCAGAAGTGGACATGGGCAAAATTCAAATACTTCAGAGAACTTTTCTTCTTTTTTAAGTGTAGTATATAGCTTAAAGACAAATAAAAAAATGAGTGGATTCTGTGCTTCCCCCAGGAAGCATAATTTCCTATCACTTAATTTTTTTCAGACCTCATTATCCTTCCTCATTTATTACATGGAGTTTAATCACTGGTATATGCAACTTAGTTCCTTCTAGAAATAATACTTTCTATTTCTTCAGTATATGGACATGTATCAAGGCTGTAGAGTGGCGGTTCATACGTTTCATTAATGATGCATAACTAACTTGAAAGGCAAACACAGCAAGGCAGCAGCAGTAACCACTCTCTCAGGGCTTCAAAACAGGTTAAACTTCATGCCTTTCCTTCTTTCCCCAATATGCAGCCTTGCCTTTCTCCTCTGGACTTACAAGTCCAGAGCTCTGGCATTGCGAGACTGGAAAGTGACCGTGAAGGGGAGCCATCTGTTTGCAAGCAAGTCTTTTTCCATATGGCAGACTTGAAGGGCTGCCTCACTGTAGGTGAGGTACCTGAAGGCAGCCGTGGAGGTGGGGAAGGCACAGACATGGTGGTGGTCCCACATTTATTATGTCCTTTCCCTCCTGCCACCTGCCAGTCCTTTCATGTTGCAAGTCTGAGGCTGAAGGATGGGGGAAACCACTACTGTTATGTATTTAATAGATAATGTAAAGAGTGAGGATCCTGCAGGTCCAGGGAAAGGATGAGCTGAGGAGTGAGAGATAAGAAAGACAGGCAAATATCTATCTTCACCAGGATGTATCCATCCCTATTGTCCTCTCGCTGCATAGTTTTTCAGGTGTTTGTTACTCAAAATGGGGTGGTTTGCAAATAAAGAAGATTTTCAGTCATTAATCCAGGAACAGCACATGGGCTGTAATATGTCAGAAAAGCATGGTTTTGTTTTTGGAACCTAACCAGCAGGTCTCATGTTTTAGACTGATAAGAATGGTTTACACTGGTCCCTGGAACATAACATAGGAGCATAAGAACAGGTAGTTTGAGTGAGATTAAAAGTCATATCGTCAGTAATCTGTCTGTGACAACAGCAAATGCTTTAGGAAATAGAATAGCAAATCTGACATCTGTAAGTGACACTTTTCGTAGGTACTCTACGGTTGCAAGACTTCGCATTCGAGGCTGAGTTCATGTCACGCTTGGTAGACTTCCATCAATTTGTCTAACAGAATTTGGATTCAATGTATTACTTTTGGCATCCAACTATCCAATTAGTTCCACAATTTATTTACATGTGACATAAAAAAGCAGGTCTGTGCATCTTCTTGATTTCCCATATCTTTGCCATACACTCCTTCACTCATCTCTATCTCAAGTTCAGGAGTGTTTCTTTTTTAGAAACAATTCTATAGATCGAATTGTTTTGTTATTCTTTTTTGCACCTTTTCTTATACCATTAGATTCTTTGTGAGATCCAAATTCAGAAGCTGTTGGAGATGCAGGTACAGTATAGTCTTCTATGATGGCTTGACAGTATCTTCTGGTTATTAACAGTTACTAACATAACCATTTGTTTGTTTTGACCACTGCAGAGAACTGTGCTGATGTTTTCAAAGAATTATGTCTCAGTTTTTTTCCAGATCATTTATGAAAAATTTGAGCACAACAAGCCCCAGGACAGAGCCCTGTGGGTTTCCAGCAGGTTTCACCATAGTGAGTAGTACAGCTCTTTCACTAGGAAATTCCTAATTCCTAAGCAGGTTGAAAGCTTATGGTTAAGAATCAGAGACAGAGGCAACAAAGGGAACCTTGTGGTTGGTGTCTACTACAGACCGCCTGATCAAGGGGAGCCTACTGATGAAGCCTTCTTCCTCCAACTCCAGGAGGCTTTGCACTCACGGGCACTTGTCCTACTGGGGGACTTCAACCACCGCGACTTATGCTGGAAAAGTATCATGGCGAGCCGTAGGCAATCCAGGAGATTCGTAGAATGCATTGAGGATAACTTCTTGAGCCAGGTAATAAACAGCCCTACTGGGCTGGTTTTGGCTGAGAAGGGGTTAATTCTCCTCACCGTGGGGGGCGGCTGCCTTTCCAGCTTCCCGGGCTCTGCCGCGTGGCGGGGGGGGGGGGGGGGCTGGGAGGGGCGGGGCCGTGGCGGGGGCGGCTGACCCCGACTGGCCAATGGCAGGTTCATTCCATACCATGTGACACCATGACCAGTATATTGGGGGGGGGCGGTTGCGGCTCGGGTCGGCGGGCAGCTGCGGCACGTGCGGTTTGTTTCGGCGGTTCGTTCCCCTTCTCCCCTCCCCTCCCTTCCCCCCCTTCCCCTGGGCTTTGCGCCTCTCAACATCCTTCTTTACTTTGCATTTCTGTTGTTGTTTCTTTTCATTTTAGTTATTAAACTGTTCATATCCCAACCCACGAGCGTTACCCTTCTGATTCTGTCCCCCATCTACTGGTGGGGGAGTGAGTGAGTGGCTGTGGGGCTGAGCTGCCAGCTAAACCACGACACCTGCCCAAGGGGATGCAATACTTGACCTGATGGTCACCAATGCAAATGAGCTTATCGGTGACATCAAGATTGGAGGCAGCCTGGGCTGCAGCGATCATGAATTGGTGGAGTTCACACTCCTGAGGGATTTGAGAAAAGCTAGGAGTATAGTCAAGGCTCTAAATTTTAGGAAAGCGGATTTCCAGCTCTTCAAGGAGTTAGTCAGCAGGACCCCTGGGAAATCGTCCTCAGGGACAAGGGAACAGAAGAGAGCTGGCAGAGCTTTAAGGATGTGTTCCATACAGCACAAGAGCTCTCAGTTCCCAGGTGTAAGAAATCAGGCAAGCAAGGGAAGAGACCAGCATGGCTGAGTTGAGATGTGCTGGTCAAACTAAAGAGGAAGAGGGAACTGCACAGGCAGTGGAGCAGGGACAGGTATCCTGGGAAGAGTATAGGGACGCTGCCTGGTTGTGTAGGGATGGGATCAGGAGGACCAAGGCATGACTGGAGCTGAATTTGGCAGGGGATGCAAAGAATAACAAGAAAGGCTTCTACAGGTATGTCAACCAGAAAAGGAAAGTCAAAGAAAGCATATGCCTATGATGAACAAGGATGGTGGCCTAGTATCAACAGATGAGGAGAAGGCTGAGGTACTTAACAACTTTTTTGCCTTGGTCTTCACTGGTAACCTCTCTCCTCATCCCTCCCAAGCCGATGGACCACAGGATGGAGACTAGGGGGAATAAAGACCCTCTCACTGTAAGGGAATATCCGGTTCATGACCACCTGAGGAACAGGGGTATACATAAGTCTATGGGTCCTGATGAGATGCATCCCAGAGCCCTGAGGGAATTGGCTGATGTAGTCGCTAAGCCACGTCCATGATATTTGAAAAGTCATGGCTGTCAGGTGAAGTCCCTGGGGACTGGAGAAAGGGAAACACTGTGGCCATCTTTAAAAAGGATAGAAAGGAGGACCCAGGGAACAACCATCCTGTCAGCCTCACCTCTGCACCCGAGAAGATCATGGAACAGATCCTCCTAAAAGCTACACTAAAGCACATGGAGGACAGGTAGGTGGTCCGAGGTAGCCAGCATAGCTTCACCAAAGGCAAGTCCTGCCTGACCAACCTAGTGGCCTTCTATGATGGAGTGACTACATCAGTGGAAAAGGGAAGAGGTATGGATGTCATCTATCTGGACTTCTGTAAGGCCTTTGACACAGTCCCCCACAGTATCCTTCTCTCTAAACTGGAGAGATATCAATACAGGCTGGGGGATGAAGGGATTGAGAGCAGCCCTGCAGAGAAGGACTTGGGGGTACTGGTGAATGAAAAGCTGGATGTGAGCCAACAGTGTGCATGTGCAGCCCAGAAAGCCAACCATATCCTGGGCTGCATCAAAAGAAGCGTGGCCAGCAGGTTGAGGGAGGTGATTCTGCCCCTCTACTCTGCTCTGGTGAGACCCCACCTAGAGTACTGTGTCCAGCTCTGGAGCCCTCAGCACAAGAAGGGCATGGAACTGTTGGAGCAGGTCCAGAGGATGGCCACAAAAATTATACAAGGACTGGAGCCTCTCCTATGAGGAAAGGCTGAGAGAGTTGGGGTTGTTCAACCTGGAGAAGAGAAGGCTCTGGGGAGACCTTTTTGTGGCCTTCCAGCACTTAAAGGGGAACCATAGGAAAGATGGGGGCAATCTCTTTAACAAGACCTGTTGTGACAGGACAAGGGGTAATGGTTTTAAACTAAAGGAGGGTGGATTTAGACTGGATATAAGGAAAAAATTTTTTACTATAAGGGTGGTGAAACACTGGTACACGTTGCTCAGGGAGGTGGTAGATGCCCATCCCTAGAAACATTCAAGGTCAGGTTGGACGGGGCTCTGAGCAACCTGATCTAGTTGAAAATGTCCCTGCTCATGGCAGGGGGGTTGGACTAGATGACCTCTAAAGGTCCCTTCCAACCCAAACCATTCTATGATTCAATGATTCTAGTCCTTCTGAATTCTTAGGAGAACATAAGCCTCTGGTAATAGTTTGTACTGTCCACTGTCTGATTTACTCCAAAACTCCTACAAACTCTTCTTTCTAATGAAATTCCACAGACTTATCCACTGCCCCTCTTCCAAAAAAAAAATTAAAAAGGGTAGTCCATAATGAACAGAGGCAAAAAGATTTAATGGCTTTTCCCCTGTGGCTTTATTCCAGAAACACTCTTAAATACAATCCTCATTCATCAGCAGGTTGGTTTCTTGCTCTACTGGATTTTGCACTGCTATGTCTTTAGGCAGATGTTCCTCTAACTTTTTTTTTTGGCCTGCTTTAAAATTTTACTGTTTATTTGCCAAACATCACCCTTTCTTCTGTTTTCTTTATTTGTACTTCGTTTCAACTTTAAATTATGTCCTTTTCTGATGTGTACTGTTTAACCTTTTAGACTTTTTGAGGGGAAAGTGGTCTTCTAATGTCTTCTTTTGATAGGTAATATGTGTTTAATCTGATCCCCTAATATGCTTAAATAGTCCCAGTGCCACCTGCAAGCCTTTACCCTTTTAGCTGTTACTTTTAATTTCTTCTTAGCATCTTTCATAATTTATATGCAGCTCCCTGCTTTGAAATTAAACATTAACATAGTGAATGTTTTTAGCTTTTTTACTCAAAGTTGTTCACTTTAGGTATGTTGTAGTCACTGTTCAGCCAAATAATGTCCAGTCTTAGGACAAAATCAGGATCTGTTTCTTCTGTTGTGGATCATCTTATTAATTGTGCCAATAATGAATTATTAAAGATGTCTGGAAATTCAGTTACTAGTCAGTCTGTCATGATAACCGTCCACAAAAAAAAAAGTATTCTGTTGATGGTGTTTAAATTCTTCCTTCTCCAAGCAAGTAATGAACTGTGTGTATGTAGTGCATGCAGCTTTTTCTCATAATACAAGCTTCCTAGATTTCATGCCAATAACCCTTCCAACTGTGTAGTCTTAGTGGTGGCACTTAAAGAGAATTGATTCTTTTTCAATTGTACCTAACCACTGAGATGATGAAGCAGATACTGGTCCATTTGAAGCAATCCCAATATCCTAAGAGAATAAGTAATCATAAGAACACATGCATTAGTCTTCCCACGTAAAACAAAGTTGGTTTTCATTCTTTTCTAGATTCTGAAGCTTAAAGGGATGTGAAGATAATATACAACGTGAGCATCAACCTATTAATATACAATGTGCATTATGGTCTGTTCTCCCCTATATTTAGTGTCATTGTTATTAGATATCCAAAACTTTTACATAGCAAGTCCTCTTTTACTTACGTATACATCAGACAGATACTAATGAGGAAGCTTTCATTACTTTCAGATAAATTGACCACACTAATGCTGTTAACATCCATTGCAATTCCATAAATACAGTTGAGATCTTTCAAAAGAATGTCCTACTGGCTTGTCATGTAAAGTCAACTTTACTGCAGTAAAAGACAAGAACTTGGGATTAAATGCATATTCTATTTTGTGTTAAAAATTAAAGTATGCATATATTGGTATACATTCACAGATAATATGATATCCTAGTAAAATTTGAGATTGTGGGAATAGGTTTTTTTGAGGAAAAATTCTGTCTGGTCAGGAGAAGTCCTTCTGCAGACTCTAGAATCATTTCAGTGCAAATATGACTGACAGGTACTTTTCCACAGGTATGAATGTATCAGAAAATTTTCTTCCATGCTTAGGGAGTTTATTGTCTGACTTATTTTCATTTAAATCTTAGTTCCAATGAAAGGTTCTTGAATGAGTACGCTGAAACCTGCAATCCTTTGTAGATCAGATAAGCCATCTTGGGAATGTAGCTCTATGCCTTCATGATAAACTGAGTTCAGAGTTTCAAGGTCTATGAGGGAAATACTTGGACATTACCTTTTGTTCTTAAGAGTATATATTTCTCTTATGGGAAGTAATTTTCCCAGTCATAGCACTGAAGATGCTTTTAAAGTAAGGAATTCTGTAAATCTTACTTTATGATGGTGAAAAAGCAGAGAAAATGCTGCTGTATTCCATTTTTGTCTTGTTGATAGGGAGTTCTTCTTTGTGTTGAGCAAAAATTTGATGAGGCTTTTTTCTATTTTAATGATAAAAGGAAAGAAAATCCATTAAATTCAGAGCATCTGAAAAATCCAAAATAAATCAACATTTTAAAAAAATCTATTATCTATCTGTTTTCTGCATCATTTCCTGAGTTTCTAATAAAACCATAAAGTACTCAAATCATCACTTGGTTTGTAGAAAAAATACCTGGATACTTTCTAACCTTCGGAAAGAACAGCCCACTCTGAAAATAACAATTGACATAAAAAGCAAAACTTCATCTTTCTTGATGAGTTGGAAGTTTATGTATTTGCTGTACCCTAAACAATCCAAATTAATTATGTGAAAGAGCCAAATCCTGCTTTACAATGCCCATATTGGACTCTTTTTGGTTTTTTTGTTTGCTCTTTTCTTAACAAAATGGACTCTCCTGGGCATCCCACCCTTGATTTTTCTCCATTTCAGATTCCTTCTTTCTAAGGCTGTTCAGTGTCAGATATTGACCAGTTTTGCCTTATTTCATATCTGTTCTCACCAAATATCCAGTCTTTTGCCCTGATGTTAATGTATCTTGGATGTTTTGCCTGGTCTTCTATGATGCCTCATAAAGTCCTGTAACCCCTCCACCTTCTAACAGGAGCAACGACAGTGACAATTAAAACCCCACCTGCCCCCCTCACCTGTAACCACTTCACATACAAGCATCTGAGAGAGCCATTTCCATAACTTTTCTTCCCAGTTAACTGATGGGAATTTTGTATAATCTTTTACTAGTACAAGTAGCAAATGAGATTCAATTTCTTATGGACTCATTATGTGATCAGTTAACAGCTACTGGCATAAAAATTAAAACAAAGTATATACTGTGCCATCAAAAACATACATTCTCTGTGTTTCTTATCTTTCATTTAATTGAATTTTCTTTCATCCATTCATTTGGTCTTGTGATCAATTTCTGTAGTTTGTATAAACCTAAGACACGAACCATAGCCCAGATGTAGCTGTTCAAAACATCACTGAAATCAGCTATTGACAGTAGCCAAGCATCTTCTGTGGATAAATAAGCAACTCTTCTTATAAAGACACTTGAGTTTATAGAAAGAATACAAAATGGTGTAAAAAATAGATGGCATAAGATAATAAGCATGTTTTAATATCAAAGTTGTTCTAGTTTTCATGAAGACATATCAAACTCCTTTAAAAAAAGCTTCTCTGTAATACTGTAGTCAATTTAGCTTCTAACAGTATCTTTTCTCTTTCTGTGACTAAATGATATACAAAATAATTCTGCTGCAATGTTAGGAAAATAAGCTCAGTAATACTGGTATTGATTTTCTGCTCAATAAAGCAGTGCTTTTCAAATTTTCCTTTTATCCATGACTTGTCTCTCATTGACTGAGTAAGGGGGCAAGTTCCATCTATGTCTCTTTTTAAGAGAAACCAGAAAGCAACAAGATCCCCAGCTTTTATCTGGTACTCTGACAGATAATGCACTTTTTGTATACATCTACAATGCATTAGAACCTGTTTATCTCAGTTAAATAATGTAATGTAAAGACCACAATCATAGCCTCCATTAGTTTTCTGGTTTAGACCTCAGATGGAGATATTCATCTTATCCTAGCTGGGGAAGGGTGTGGTGGTTCCATGTGGTAGGAACGGGGAGTGATTTCCTGAAGTGCTGGGCAGTTGCAGCTCTCAGTCAGTGAGTGCTAGCCAACTCCAAACTTTCAACATCAAAGCCATATCTCCAAATATAGCCACTCCAGTTCTAAATCAAACACTAGTCACTTTTTTTTTTCTCCAAGATCTCCTTCTCTTACCAGCTCCAACCTCTCCAGCCATAGACTTGCCTCCTTAGGAGAATTAATGCTCCAATTTCCTCTACACATCAGAGCAGCAGAAAAGCAAACCGAAGACTTCCTGTTGCCTAAATAGTAAAACCATGCTACCTAATGGTTCAGCAACTGGGATTTTAATTTTACTATTCATTAACTCCTTTCTAACCAATATACATTCTGATTCATCCCTTTACATGTTGGATAATGGACCAAAGAGGATGCTTATATATTTTATAAGAATGAAGCATATATACGGGCATGCATGTTGTGTGTCTGTATACACACGTACATACTTGCTTGGTGAAACTTCACCACATTTTGAACTATTCCAGCAGTCATTTGAGCTTGCTGTTGTAAATTTGAGTACCTCCAAGACCTGCATGAATCAGTTGAACTTGTGGCCCTTTGCTTTTATCGGTCTGTCAGCACCGGCACTGTTGTTGCTCGGCTTTGTTCAGCATTATGAAGCACAGTGCGTTACAGCACCCCTGCAGAATCTCACAGCTTCCCTCTGGGTTGTCCTACAGTTTTACGATCGGTAGGGCCCATACGTACACTGAAAACAACACTGTCACCAACAATGTAAGCAGAGCCAATACAATCCAATTACCATGATCATCACGTCCCAAGTCATAGATCTGGTAATTCTTATCTGTCCTACATCTCCCATATGTTATGCATTTGGGCACTTTTATCTGAGCCTTTCTAGATAGGAAGCTCAAGAACCCACAGAGTGACCCTAAGTCATATTATACAGCGTAAGATCCTGTATAGAAAAATCTTTTTGGGGGAAAACGGAGAGTAGAATGGGTCTTCTGTACATTTATATTGCTTTCAAGGTGAGTCTACCCAACATACACATGGTAAGCGTATAATGACAAATGTATTCCATACAGACTGGAAATTAAAACCTATATATCTCAGGTAGGATATACCACCTTGCTGTCTCTGCTTCATGGCTGCTTACTACTCTCCCAAACCCAGATTTTAGGCTTTTGGGGAAAAAGGTTGGAGGGGCGTGGGCATAGTTAGCATTGAAAAGCATATTTCTTGTCAAAACTGTGTTTGGCTTGTAGCCATCTAGTGACATACTTTGAAATACTCTCTGGTTCACCTGTTCTCCTTGGCTATTTCTCTCTATAAAATATGTAAATAATAGCTAAAAGCATTATTCTCAAAGAGAAATCTAATTAGTAAATTGCCCATTCTTCCTGTGACTTAGCCTGCAGTTATCAGTCCAACAGGGCTGTGCTGAAGTGGATGGAAGCGCTGGATACACAATGCAGTCGGAATATTTTATTCTCCTCTAGAGATTCATAATTCACATTCTTGTATGTAGAGCCCTGGAGTGAAGGAAGGTTTCTAGGGGCTGAAATCACAGAGTCTAGAACTTTGGATTGATGTTTCTTTCTTGGCTAATTTCTTCTGGCTTTTTTTTTAAATTAATTTTCCTGGATTCTTTTGTCAAGATTTTAAGACACTAATTTACACTGCTGTTCTGGAAACACAGCAGAGAAAAGTAAAATCTTACATAAATTGTTCGTCAGTGGGTCATTTTATTTCAGTAAGGTTTAGTTTAATATTTAAAATTAGGATACTGATTTTTGGAAACTGGCTAAAATACACTATATGGTCACAGTGTTAATAGAGCGTGCCACGTACATTTGAAATGCAGACTTTTCGTTTTTCAGAAACGACCAGAAAGCCTTTCATTTTAGTCTGATTCACTGGAAACCTGGCATTTCAGAAATGCTTATGTTACATTCAGAAGTCTGATTCTCATTCTCTGTGAAGAAATCGGATGGGTTCTTTATATGTCAAATGCAAAGAAACCATACACTGTGTGACATTCTCTGCTGTAGGGACCATCTCAAAAGGCAGAGGATCTACATGTGGCCGACACCTTTTTCCATCCAGAGCCCCGATACAAAGTGCTTCTGCAGCCAGTCTCGTTCGAGGCCACTAACTGCACAGGGCAGGCAGCCCCAGGATGATGGGATGCGTCTTCTCTGCTACTGCGCTGAGAAGCCTAGTGAGAAAGGAGAGAAGTTTCCTGCATACCCTCCTTTGAGTGGGAAAATGCTGCAGCGGTACCTGATGTACGTGCCATGTGAAGACCATTCTCTCTTGTGTGTACCACGGGAAACAGTCCAGTCCATTGCCTAGCTGCTGTTCAGAGCTATCACACTTTTGGGTATAGGTCTTAAGCTAAACAAAGAACAACAAAAGTTGCATGGATTTCAGTGGCATAGGGCCAACTTCCATGACAAAGTGTATGCAGTATATTTAAAATATTAAACTCATGGGTAAAATGCAGTGACACACTACTGGTTTTAAATTACAGTTTACCCATTTGTAGAAGAATTATGTTATAGCTGTATAAAGAGGCAAAATGTCACCAAGAAATACGTCACTGTACTTTTTTTCAGTGAATTAAGCATTAGTTCAGATCATTTCCATGTGAAATCCGAAGTTTCTTATTTGCAATTTGGAAAGCATTAAAAAGAGTTATGTTTGTTTTCTGGTACACATTATTTCACAAGCACAGCTTCTTTTTTTTCTTTTTTTTTTTTTCCTTCCTGGTAGTTATGTTCTACAATTTAGAATAACAACACAGAATGAACTAGCTTTTTCTTCCAAAGCAAATTAAGAGTGATTTCCAGCTGTTGATCACCTCTCCCACTGCCAACGTCAAACTAAACTCAGGGTGAAAAAATAGCAGGAAGAACTGCTAGTTTAGGATAAACAGGTTTTGTTTCCAACTGAATCTACAGGGGGTGTTTTACGGGCGCTGGCTGGCAGCGAATTAGTGCTTCCACCTGAAGGAAAGCCTGCCGTCTACTGAGGCACCAGCAGCCTCTGCGGCAGCACCCGGCTCCTCTGACAAGTACAACCACCCTGCTGCCTGGGAGAACTGAAATTAAAGGGCGTGTGCTGGTAGGTGTGCAGACATCCATCACAGCTTTGTTTAAAGGCAAAGTTTTAAAAAGTTTTAAAAAAAAAAGTTTAAAGGCAAAGTTTAAAAAAAGGAGATAAAAAGAAACAAACCCAGGCTTTTCAGCAAAGCTGAGTATTGGATATGAATCACTGCCTCTTAACTTTTGCTTCATCATGTCTGATGTTAAACAAATCCAACAGTAGAAAGTAGACTGACTCTCTGTTTAATCTGACCATACATAACAATACGCTTGGGTGAAAAAGGCAACATAAGATTATGAGATTTAAACCACTTCTTAGGGATTGTGAGATTTTAAGTGAAGCTCTACAAATAGCACCGTGTGGTATCATGGGGTATTTTACTGTTTTGACAGATGTTCAGTTTCTGTGAAAAGTTAAATACGCTTATAAAGAGGTTTCGTCCTTCTTTTCCCTGTATGTGCATGTAAAACATTACCAAAATTAATATTTGCATGTTTTCTTTAAATGAGGCCCACTGGAAAGTAAAAGAAAATAAACTGTACAATTGTTAAAGCTTTTCACAAAATATTTTAATAAGGATGTAACAGATTTCACATTAGCAATTTTCAAACTAAAAGGAGCTGACTCACAGTCCATTGAAGTGAATTAGGATTTTTTCTCTTGTTTCAATGGGCTTTGAATCAGACAACTTTGAAATACTAAATTTATACATTCATTTAACAGTACCTAATTTTTGGTGAAAGAAATGTACAAAGTAGTATCCTGCTTTTTTCTGCTGAGAAAAGTTAAAGGGTAAAATTTGACAAAAACTGTAGTAAGTCCACCACCGCAAATGCTAGATGCCTTAACAGTCAACCTTACACTTAACACTGTACTTAAGCACTGTAGCTGCCTGTACAATGCTACGGGTATGCTGCTACTAGAGATTTTTTCCAATCTCTTGCTTCAGATTGCCAGTAGTTATAATTAATGCAGCCACAGTATTGTGCTAGAGAAGTAAGTAATTTGTCACAGCTACTGGGACACCTGCCACTCTGTCACACTGTTAACATAGGCAGTAGGAAACAAAAACATAGCTGCTTATTTCAGCATGGTCCGTCCTGATTCTTACGTCTGGGGTAAGAGGGAGCAGGGATAAAAGGTTTTGTTTAATCAGCTGTCATTTTTCAAACACGAAAGCTTCATTTGTCTATACAAAAATTGTTCTGTCATAAGAGGGGAAGAAAGAATTTCTGTGGGGGAGACAATGTAGATGAAAGAGTTAGGAAAAGTGTCAACCTTTTTATCCAAAAAGGAGCCCTCTTGAGCATCACCCATTTTAAATGCAACCTTGCAACTAGCCACCACAAACATAAGTACACAGTATAAATTGCTTCAGAGAAACACATTCACAACACAGTGACAAGAATCAAATTAAAAAATCAAACAAAAAAGATGTCTGGCACACACTAAAACCAAGAATTCTCAGAAATGAAACATTAAGAAGCTCTGAGCCAGTATATTACATTGGCAACATATGAAACCTTTTTTTTTTTTTTTTTTAGTGCAACAGAAGAAACTGGAGCTAGGGTAATAGCTATTATCAAACAGCTACTTTTTTTTGTCAAGTATTTATTTGAGAGCCTGATGGAGATTTTGAAATGAATCCCTCTTTTTCCATGTAGGCTAAAGTGACTTTGTGGCTACCTAGGTCATTCAAAACTGTCTCAGCTCCCTTCGTCGCTGTTTCACAGCTGATGGAGCAGGCGCAAGACAATAGCTTCACAGTCTAGCGCTCCCTTTAAACTTTATTATTAGCACAGTTTATTGTATGTATGGACACATTCAAATGTCTCCCAGCTCAGTGCTCCCCCCGAACTCCTGGCTCAGTACTCTGCTCCCTGTGAGTCACGGGACTGTTTATCTCCTGTTATCAGCAACCTGCTGCGCAGCTCTGAAGCACAGCAATAATCAGGTTTTTTTCCTGAAGACCTTTTCTGCCCTGCTTCCCCTGAGCGTAGCACAGAGCACCAGAGCCCCAGTGAGGTGCAAGCTGTCTGCAAAGCAAAAGATGGCACCATGACTGTGCTGCTGCTTTTCTCAGGGCCTTTTTGCTCCCTGCTTTCTTTTGTATTCCGGGGTGGGGGGCAGAGAGAGGCTACTTGCTCCTTCCTGGTGGAGGGCAAGGTGTGTGTTGGAGGGGACTTTTCCCAGCATTTCTACGCTCTGAAGGGACGGTGCATACTGACAGATGCTGAGCAGGGTTGCTTTCAGTCAGAAGGAGTCTGAGCCTGAATGCTGGGGCTTGGCAGGCTCAGCTCAGTGGCCTGGGGGGGTCCCGTCAGCCGAGGGGGAGGGCAACCTGTACAAAAGGAGAGGGGAGAGTCGCTGTGGGACCCATACAGCCACTCGTCAGACACAGAGAGGGGTGGCAGAGCCTGGCTGCCAGACCCTAAGTTGACCCACAAGTGCGGCAATTTGCTAAGTGGGTGTCAAAGCATCAATACTCTCAAGGGAGGCAGATGGGGGGGATGGGGCAGCAGACCAAGGACGTGGAGGTTTCTTTGCTTCTTCTTGTGCCAAACACCACTGTTGGTGGGCAGGACCGAAACCCCCTCCCTCCCAGCCTCCCCATGCCACAGCCCTGGCCTCGCTCACCCTCCTGCTGGGGGGCAGTAGGGGAGTGGAGGGGCAGGAATGCTTCCTCAGAGGGTCGTAATCCTGGAGGTGCAAGTGCCATTCCTGTACATGCTCCCTGACTCCAAGTTGTCTGGGGGAAAGTCCTCCACGCTGTATGCCCTGCTCTTGAGGGCAGTGGCATAGTAGTCGATGGGTTCCTCTGCAGCATTGTCCATCCAACTGAGGCAGAGCAGCCGCTGGAAGGACCGCTTGAAGTTGTCCGAGAGAAAGCCATAGAGGATGGGGTTGGCACAGCTGTTGGCATAGCCCAAGATGACGGAGAGCTGGCTGATGGTGGCATCATCCTGTTCTACGAAGACATTGACCAGCTGCACAATGTAGAAGGGCATCCAGCAGATGACAAAGACCATCACCACCATCATGACCATGAGGGTGATCTTGCGCTCCGAGCGTTTGCGTTGCTGCCAGCCAGCCTTCAGGGCCACCATGCGCATCTTGGCAATGATGAGGATGTAGCAGAGGCAGATGGCCACCACAGGCAGCAAGAAGCCCATCAGAAAGGTGTAGACCACAAAGACCACCAGCCACCTCTGGGTGGGCTCTGGCATGAGCATGTTGCAAGCCACCGTTCCATCACTGTTGGCTGCTGTGTTGGAGAAGATGATGATAGGCAGGATGATGAGGATGGAAAGCACCCAGACACCCAGATTGACCATCTTAGCCACGGTGGGCCGGCGGTACCTAGCCGCCTTGATGGGGTGCACCACAGCAATGTAGCGGTCCACACTGAGCACGGTCAGGCAGTAGATGCTGGTGAACATGTTGATGGCATCCACGCTGAGCACCAGGCGGCAGAGCAGCGAGCCAAAGGGCCAGTGGTGCAGCAGGGTGGAGGTGACCAGAAAGGGGACGCTGAGCATCAGCAGCTCATCTGCAATAGCCAAGTTGAGGATGTAGATGTTGGTGGCCGTCTTCATCTTGGCGTAGCGTAGGATCACGTAGATGACCATGGAGTTGCCGCACAGCCCCACCAGGCATACCACGGAGTAGATGAACGAGATGAGGATGGCGCTGCCCTGAGACTCACTCAGGGTGCTGTTCGGGGCGCCGGAGGAGTTCCTGCCGCCCGAGTCCATGCCCCCCGCCGCCGCCTCCTCCGAGGCGCTGCCGGCTCCGCCGCCACCTCGGTCGCTGCCGCCGCTGTCGCTGTCGCTGCCTGCACCGCCCGGAAGCCTGGTGCAGGTGCCATTGGGGAGCATCCTCTGCCCGGACCTCCGCGCCCCCGGCTCAGAGCCGCCGGCGCCTGCCGCTGCCCGGGCTCGGCAGCCCGGCGGGGCTCCGGGGGCGGCTGCGCCGGGGCGCTGCCATCGGGAAGGAGGCGGCTGCCGGCGCCGCTGCTCCGAGTGCCGGTAATTGCTGCTCCCCGGCTGGTGAATGATTAATAGGCAGCGGCGCGTCACTAGCTACGAAAAGGAGGAGGGAAAGAAAAAAAAAAAAAATGCGGGAGGAGACGTAAGTGGGTGTCCCTCCCAACCCACCCCCCACCTCCCATCCCGCCCTTCGGCTGTTCGCAGCTCTGGCAGCTCCGGGGCTGCCGGAGCGCAGCCTCCCCCCTGTCTCTGCTGCCCCCCGACCCTGCAATGCTCCCCGACCCTGCGCTGGTCTCCCCTCCCAGCCAGCATCCTCTCCTCCCGCCCTGTTCCGCACTGCTCCCCCTCCACGGCACATGGGTCTGGGCCAGGGGCACCCCAGGCAAAGGGAACATCTATTCTCCTTTAAGAAAAAGCCTGGGTCATGGGTGGCTGGGCAACGTTACCTGGGCAGGCGTGCCTCATGCGTACACAGCTGCCGTAACCCTCTTCTCTCACCGCACCATGTGCATTGCTCACCCCATGGCACTGGCACCAGGCATGGCACTGACTACGACAGCCCACATAACCTTCAACCCTAATTGCACAGCGCTGCCTGAAAGGAGCAATGCCCATGCCTCCTTCTGCCATGCACTGCCATGCCCTCCACCTTGTCCTGGCCCAGCACCGCCACCAGACATCACACACTAGCAGCACCCAATACTTTACAGCCCTGTCCCTCTCCACACACTCTGTCCTGAAACATGCCCCCTATCCCATTCTGACACCCCAGCACGTGCTCTGCCTCTGTTCATCACACATCCAACAGTGTAGGCACCAGTTTGAACATTTCAGCTCGCCACCACTATTTACACCATGACAGTGCCAAGACCGTCCTAGCTATGCTGCTATGCAAACACACCATCTGTACACTCTTCTGTCCCCCTCACGTACTGCTTCCACTCACAGGATCACTTCATGCTCAACCATTACATGCTGCATCACCAGCACTACAACCCCCTCTCTTAATATTGTACTTAAAACATATGCATATCCCTGATAGGGTTGTGTCCACACAGGGTGAGGCTATAAACCCTCCTCAGCACTATACAGTGACACAAACCATTGATACCATCTCCATTCATACTAATTCTGCATATACATAGCCATCACTACATGAATGACTTATCTTATGCTACACCCATATACCCACAAACTGCTTCTACACACCGACCCGTACTGTGCTATTTAGTACACACACCCTGATCCTAGACAAACGCAGTCGTATACAGTGATAGCTACTCATACTGTCATCTCTAGACAGACACTGCTGCCTTACATACCTCATCCACACCACCAGTTCCAAACACACCTGAACACCAGCAGATAGTCCTAATACTGCATCTCTGTACTCCGGCAAACATACATTTTTGTATGTTTGGGGTTTTTTTTTTAAATGTATGACTTTCATATATGCTTCTCCTTCTGGGCATTATGTCTCTTATCTCCCTATATGTTATTGCTCCATGCAATAACATGCTCTGTCCTTACATACTTATACATAACCACTTAATCAATTTGCATATACCACCACCACCTGCCTGTTCTGTATTAACCAGACATCGTTACTCACTAATGCACACACCCTCACACTTGCTCACTGCCTCAACGCTCCCTCAGCACAGGCATACATACAAAACACTCAGTAATTGCTTATTCTGTTGGCTGTAGCCACTCCTATGTGAGCTGTATGGATACCAACCTGCTTCTTCACATGAACTGTCACCTTGTCCTGGTTTTGGCTGGGATAGAGTTAATTTTCTTCCTAGTAGCTGGTATAGTGCTGTGTTTTGGATTTAGTATGAGAATAGTGTTGACAATACACTGATGTTTTAGTTGTTGCTCAGTAGCACTAACACAAAGACAAGGACTTTTCAGCTTCCCGTGCTCTGCCAAGTACACAAGAAGCCGCGAAGGGGCACAGCCAGGACAGCTGACCCAAACTGGCCAAAGGGATATTCTATACTGTATAGTGTCATGCTCAGTTTATAAATTAGGGAGAGCTGGCTGGGGGGCAGCGATCGCTGCTTAGGAGCTGGTTGGGCATTACTCAGCCGGTGGTGAGAAATTGCATTGTGCATCACTTATTTTGTATATTATTATTGTTATTATCATCATCATCATCATCATCATCCCTTTGTTTTCTGTCCTATTAAATTGTCTTTATCTCAACCCATGAATTTTAAAATTTTTTCCTCCCTGATTCTCTCCCCCATCCCCCTGGGTGTGGAGGGGTGAGCGAGTGGCTGTGTGGTGTTCAGCTGCCTGCTGGGTTAAAGAACAACACGCCTGTAAGCACCACCTACTACTGTCAAGAACAGCAGGTCCACACTGCGTATATATCACCACAGTGCATATGCTGCTATATGCTCCCCACAGCACCGCTAAGCATCACACACGCATCCTTACAACCTACTCGTTTTACCATGTATACCCATCACCTCCTACAGTTCACACATCTTGTTATCACTGTCTGCCCACCATCACAATTATACATATTATCACTACCCAGCACTTTAATATGCAGATACACAGAGCATTACCAACTCTTTATAACCTATCATTGGAAATTTATTCTCTCTAGCACCATATATATCCCTATTCCCCTTATCACAACCAGCAGCTATTCCAAAACATACATGTAACCTCTCTGACTGTATGATTTTCCTCATGTCAGTCATCACCTCCAATCAATATACACCTGGACACTCCAATGTGGTGAGCATGTTCCCTTTGACACCTTGTCAAAGGTATTATATTTAGCACATGCACACTTTTGCATGACCCAAACAAGCTGTCTCCTTTTCTTCCGTGACTAAAAAATAAACTGTGAATACATATATATGTATATATACAACCCTGTACCTAAATTCAATGATATACAAAAATAACCCTATTCAATTTTTAGTAATTTCATGGAAGTTCTCTTTGGATGACACTGTGACTTTTGAGGACTTCTTGAATTTATGTGCTAGTATAGAAATGCATCTATTGAGCAGCCTTTGGAAATGAGCTTAGTGTTCTTAGGACTACTGATGTATATGAGTGTTTTAGCTAGATGTTAGAGCACTTGGGGATGTCATACAAATTTTTCTCAGAAAATTCATCCTCACATTTGGGGTTTTTGAGGTTGCATATTATGATGTGTTAGCATCAGAGCTTCCAGTATACAGTGGAAAAAAAGAAGATTTATATTTAACTACAACATGCACAGTCTTTACTTGGCGTGTGCTATCTGAACCTGAACCTCTACAATTATGTAAATTCAGCTGGAGAATTATTTTCTTTAAAATTTATATTCTGGGAGAATATGAATCAGCTTTCAGTCACTGATATGAGAAGGAGCATAAGTCAATAGCTGCAAACCCATCAACAAGAACATCTGGTTGACTGCAGCACTTTAGTCTGTTTGAAAACCTATAGTTCAAATATAATCCAGTTTTTGTTTATGTGAGCATTTGCTTTAAGGGACATTTAGTTATGGAGCATTGATTGAGGGGTTTCCTTCTTTCATATTGTTATAAATTGGCATTTAACAATAGTATGACTAGAAATGGGAATGCCTTTAGATTGCTCTTTTCAAACGTGGGAGCAAAAAGGATTGGTTTTGAAACTATTAATAGTAGCGTCATCACCACAAAATTTCAGTTCTTGCCTGCGTTGCCCTCCACAGTAGTTGCATACATATAAACACAGTCACTCATGGAGGCATTTTAGACATTTTGTTCATGCTTTGGCCCATTTTAATTAATTATTTTGCGCTGCTAGCATTTGGCCATGCCCTGCACCCAAAAGGGTCAGTAAAAGCTCTTCTGTTGAAATAGATGTGGGTATAGTGTTCTTTCTTACTGCAATGATTCAAAATAAATTACCTGCAAATTGTAACTCCAGCAAAGGCACTAACCTCATTAGGCATCACACACGTGCCTGCTTGACGAGTATGCCCAGAAAAACCAGAATGCCATCACAGGCATAATTATAATGCGGTAATATGTGCTATATGTCCTGCTTAGAAGGTTAGAGGATTTCTGTATCTCCATTCATTGAAGTTTCCTTAGGGTACGGAAAATTACATTCACGTTAGAGAATTACACCATTTTCCAAAAAAGAATTGTTTGAATGCCTGCCTAGTCTCTTAGGCCGATTGCTCTAACATAGCTTATATGTATTAATTTACTGAGAAATTCTAGCTACTGATCTTCAGCAGTGCTCAATTGCCTGTTGCTTATGATTCAAACCCATATATTTCTAACCTCAATTACTTGATAAGGTAGCAATGCTTGATTAGAAATACTGCATTTTATTATCCCAATAATAAAATAATACCATTACAAAGACCAGCATTGGCTCATTTCAACCTCACGAAACAAAAAGCATAGTTCCGACAATCAAAATATCCTTTAAAGAAGAAATTCTGATATAAACCAACTCTAATTTGGGAACATGCTTAGACATTTTATTTTTGTTACAGTTCATTCTTTTACCTAAGGACTTTGCCTGTAAAGAAAAGGCTGGAGGTCTTAGCTTGTGTTTATAAGCCACCTGTCACAAAACGAGGAAGGGCAGCCTGACCCTCTCAGCGTAGTCTGCAGGATGGCCTAAGACACTTGTAGATAGCAGTGCAAGTGCTCAGACCACAAGTGCTCAGACCACACTGCCCAAGTTGCAGAAGGCAAAGGCAGGGGCTGGGAGAATGAAGAACCACCTGCTGTAGGAGAAGGTCAGGTCTGAGAGCATCTAAGGAACCTGAAGGTGCATGAGTCCATGAGATGCATCTGCAGGTCCTGAGGGAACTGGTGGATGAAGTTGCTAACTGTATTTGAGAACCTGTGGCAGCCCAGTGAAGTTCCCACTGACTGGAAAAGGGGAAACATAACACCCCTTTTTAAAAAGGGAAAAAAGGAAGACCTGGGAACTAGAGGCCAGTCAGTCTCACCTCTATGCCTGTCAAGATCATGGAGCAGATCCTCCTGGAAACTATGCTAAGGCCCAGAGAACCTCTCCTATGAAGACAGGCTGAGAGATATGGGGTTGTTCAGCCTGGAGAAGAGAAGGCTCTGGGGACACCTTACCAGAGCCTTCTAGTACCTGAAGGGGGCCTACAAGAAATTGGGGAGGGGCTTTTTACAAGGGCATGTAGTGATAGGACAAGGGATAATGGCTTTAAACTGAAAGGGGGTAGACTTAAATTAGATATAAGGAAGAAATTCTTCACTCCGAGGGTGGTGAGGCACTGGAACAGGTTGCCCAGAGAAGTTGTGGATGCCCCATCCCTGGAAGTGTTCAAGGCCAGGTTGGATGGGGCTTAGAGCAACCTGGTCTAGTGGAAGGTGTCCCTGCCCATGGCAGGTGGGTTGGAACTAGATGGTCCTTTCCAACCCAAACCATTTTATGATTCTATGATTCTGTGATTTATTTCTACAGAATAGCAAAATATTATGTAGTTTGGGTAATCAGTTGAATTGTAATCTGTTATAGTTTTGTTAAAAATAATTTCAATTGCATATTTTTGGAAGTCATACATTTTTCATGACCTTTTGATTAAGATAGAAAATTTTGGACCACGTAAACCACTCAGATGTAAATTCTGTTCTTGCTTTATGACTGACATCACTGGATGTGCTGTGAGTCAGCAGAGATTTTAAGTTGTCATTAGAATGTTAACAGATTTTAAAATGTTTCCCTTTTAATACAGTTATTGTATCTTAGATGTCATGATTCTGCTTAACATTTTGCCTTTAGCAGAGTGCCTAAACTTTACATCAATAATAGTTACGGTTGAAAATGCAGTGCAAATAGACAGATGGAAGTGATTCATTATAATGGTATGTTAGAAAGCATTTTCTCCTAAAAGGAAATTATTTGTCATCTGAACTTTACAATTAATTGTGAAATTAACATCTATTCTGTAAAAACAGATGTTTTAAACCACATCCATCAGAGAAAGAGTCAAGCGGTTGCTTAGTGAACACATAAATGATTCTTTGTCTCTTGATCCAGATGCATTTATTTCAGACTTAGCTGCTGAAAATATTAAAATCAGATGGTTGACAAAAGCTGCATTACATGGCAATTCTTCCCACTTCGTCATGTTTTCTGCTGCAGTAGTTAATAATTGACACAGAGTACTATTACTGAAATCAATTTCTGGCAGAATCATACAACAAGCTGCTCTGTGCCATTAATTTTTTTCAGGAAAGCTGACGCCTGAACACATGTGCTGACAGCACACACCCCAAGTTCTCAAGAGCAAGGTTGCTGCCCCAGCAAATGAGATAAGACATAGTGCCATATTCTGATCTCAGATACGCTTTTCCAAATGTGAGTAATTCTATTGACTTGCAATTAACCAGGTTTGTATTGATGTATCAGTGGTTGGAACCAGGGTTTTCAATCCTTGCCTCCCTTCAGAAAGTTACTTGGCAACAGGTGTCATCAGCAGTAGGTGCAGCTGAAATGCTACTGAGCATGTTTTGGCTGTAAACATAGCCAAGGACACACTGTATTTAGCAGATTTTCATCACACCTAGTTAAAACCTTCCTGGAGCAGGACAGAGAGTTGTACCGAAAATCTTGTTACTGTTTGATTAACTTGAATGTTTGAAAAGACTGAGGGAATTGTATATGTTGTTTTAACTGGATAAATAATATCTGAGAAGTAATGCTCCCCAAATAATACTACCTTGTTCTATGCTATAATGCATATCCCAGTAGGAAAACCTGATGTTTTAAAAAAGTAAGGCAGCTAGTCCCACCGGTTTGAAGGGCAGAAACAAAACAAATACCCATAGCAGGAAAACTGTATGCTTTATTTCTTACTTGGAATTAGGGATATCTTCCAAGGGGGGATGTCTTAATCTAGTGGAAATTGCCATATTTCTATTGACTCCGCTGAGTGTGGACCCTTATCTTAACTGAGCCTTGCCTCTGAGATTTCACAGTGGTACGTATTCCATCCTGAGGCAGAATATTTACAACTCAGTGTCGAGTCATTATTGCAGCATAACTGAACAGACTGGATCCCAGCTTTCCTCATAGGGAAGGAAGGGTGGAGTTGTGGTTTGATACCTATGGACCTTTCAGACATCTGAAAATGTCCAGACTTCACATTACAACGTTGGTGTCAGAACTGATTTCACACATAACTATGCCTCCTTGGTAAGAGTTGTATAATTTTAGATGTATATCTTGAGGAGAAAATTAGGATCCAGTTACACTTTTTGGGTAACATTTATAAGCCTCGCTAGCCAAAAGCACTTTATAATACAGTAAAATAGTTGCTGTTTGTAATTTATACCTATCAGCTGTCTTGATCTTGGTCAAACCAGTTCTATGCAGCCCTGACTAAGGAGATTTGTCTTATAGACAAATACAGTATATTATTCAGGGAAATGGTCATGAAGCTTCCACAGGTATTTGAGGGAATTTCATGTATTATCTTTACATTTAGTCCCTATAAAATTACAGCACTTCAAGACGCTTGATAGGTATCACTGTATTTAAACAAAAAAAAAAAAAAAAAAGGAAACAATTTCATTAAGCTTGACACAAAGATAATCTCAAAAGACATTTCACATGGTAAAAACTTGTGGTGCTGTTTACAGCAGTTTCCTTTACTTTGTGTAGCTGTGCAGGATAAAATGTTTCAGATTACTCATGGGTAAAGGGGCAAAACTCTGTTGAAACCAAGAGGGGTTCCATCCATTGCCCCTGAAGAAGATTCTGAACGCTCCTGTTATTTCACATGTAGAACAGAGTTGGTTTTACCTAGTATCTTTTCACTGTAAAAGATAATAATGAAATTAAAGTAAATGAAAATTTGTTAAAATTGTCATTGCCAAATGGAAATGTCAGAAACACCTTCTGATGGGACAAGCTTGCAATTTATTCACAAATTCTTGTAATAATTCCCATACCAAGTGTGTCATATAACCACCATTTTAATTCTGTGGACAATACTATATAATTTTTAATACTCTGTTTGCTCTTGCTTCTTTCTAAGTGTTGTTATAATTTTACTGATCCCCTGCTGTGTAATCTTTGGGCTCTGGGAATTATTTCATGTAGTACAAGTGACTCACTATAAACTCTGTTTTGAAGAACCACTTAATCTTTAAATAGCTGCATTATATAAGTTACAAGAAGAATGAGAGTTTTTCATCATTCAAGCAGAGATGGAAATATGCATTCAAAGAACAGGCAAACCCATTGAAAAATATCTGTAAAAATGAACTTTCCCAATAATTTGATGAATGTAGCTCCTTGAACCATTTCACGACTGTTTTAAACAAAAGCACCTGTGACATTTATGTTGGGTTGTGTCCATCAGTAAGCACAAGTAATTGTGAATAATTATAACAAAAGCTAGCTGAAGAGGTGTTATGTCTTCCTTCTGCTCCTTGTCTTGTAGTGAAGTACTTCCTACAGCAGATACTGTTCTCTGGTGCTTGGTCCAGCCTAGTTTTGAAATGGCTCAGTTACTAACCTTTGCCAGCCTCTTTACAGTAATTGTTACTTTTAAATGTATGCTGATTGGCTACGGTTTGCCAGTGCTAAGTATTTATTTAGGCAGGCCTGGATACAGGCAGAGAATAAATATTGCGCTAAATTTATGAGCAAAATGAGGGGGTGATCAGTTATGAATGAGGTGGGCTGGGGTGAAGGGGAGGTGCTGTTTCCATGAAATAACTTTAAACAAATCAGCATAGCAAACAATTGCTATGATTGCAGAGAGCAAAGTAAATTTATAGGATAACCATATCTGTGTATGATACCCAGTTAAATTTTATTACTTATTTCATCTAGCTTGTGGAAAGAGTTCTCAGTGTGTGAGTCTTCATTTAAAGGTTGTATGAATAAATGATACAGATCCTCCTGATGGATAACTTCTCAGCCTTCTGAAACATATTTATACAGCAAACAATCTTTTAATTCACAGTAAATCTTATTAAAAATTAATGTCTCATCATAATCTGTTGTGTAACTCTTTCTTTTTACTTGGGAGCAATGTGAAGCTATTTTTATCATGAAAATGATAACAAGCCATTAAAGGAAAAAATGGCTACTAACAACTCAAGTAGCAGTACATGTCATACAGTGACAGCACAGGTCTAGTTTGCGTTGTTTGAAGTTCAAGTCCACCTGCACAAGATTGACTGAAGAAAAGCATAAACCTAGAGTTAGCTTTGGTTATCTATGATACTTGTATATCTCTGACAGCAGTTCAGCATTTGGGACACACTATTTTGTACAT
Source organism: Phalacrocorax carbo (assembly GCF_963921805.1). Classification (NCBI taxonomy): domain Eukaryota; kingdom Metazoa; phylum Chordata; class Aves; order Suliformes; family Phalacrocoracidae; genus Phalacrocorax; species Phalacrocorax carbo. Next base: position 11,707,110 of record NC_087521.1, on the reverse strand, counting down.
CTAACAGTCACTGAAAATATTTCAGATTTTTCTTTTTTTATCTGTGATCTTCGATATTCTGATGTCCTGTATTTTGAGTAACCACCAATGCCACTGGAAAAGGCATATACGAAAGTGCTGTTATGATCTTAAATATAGCATACCAATAACCACTTACAGTGTGAAATATTGGAAAATCAGTGATGAATACATAATTGTCAGCATATCCAAATGTGTTTCATAGAATAGGGTGTGCTGTCATGTTTTTACAGGGAAAATACTGAGTTAAAAATTACCTCACAGGCTCTAAAACTGTAAAAGTAGAATTTTCCATTCATTGAGGATGACCTGCAGACACAAGATTTGTAAATACTTACACCAAAGGGCAAACCTAAAATTCCCACTCCAGCAAAACTCATAATGTGATTTATTACTTTGTACAGACACCTAGTTCTTAAATTTCCTTATGATTTTTATTCTTCTTTGAAACCTGAAGATAAGTTTACATTGAGAATTGCAGAACTTCAGTTTCTGCTCCGTTAGGATGCAACAGAAGCAAGATGCAGTACTAAATGAATGTTTTTAAAATATCCACGTTTTTCTAAAGTAGCCGAAGATACTGAAGTCTAATAAAACACCAACGATAATCAACCTCTGAATATGATTAAAAGAGCATTTGATGATAAAGTGGGGTTTTTTTGTTACAGAAACTTTTCACTGAGCTCTTACACCAGAAAGCTATGCTGAGTGTGGTGCTGAATTTTGTATTTAATAATTTATCTTCTTTTAGCATTCAATCTCACTTGAAGAAAATATCTTATGTAGTTCTTCTATTTATTTATGCAAATGGTTCTCATTAAGGGTTTCTGAAAGTTATGCAGCTTACAAAAATTAGGAAGTTGTATCAGCATATGTGTGACATCCTATGATGTGTATATTGTATTGAGCAAAGTAAGTGCTAGAAAGTATGTTTGAGAAAATACCATGATGCAACAGAAAATCTCCACTTCCAAATCCCACTCCAATTAAGATGTTTGATGTAGTCCCTGATGGTATATCATGCGGAAAAACAGAAGGCCATCCCTTCCAGTCTGTCATGATCAAAGATTTTTTGCAGTTTGATCTTGCATATTTTATTAAGTTGAAGGACTTTTGTTTAATTTTCTAGATGAGCAGAAAAAAGTCAAAGGCCAGGTTTTGGGTTTTTTTAAGTAACAATATCTTAAAATGAAGTTGCAGAGTAAAAAGTTACAGCTAAGTAAATACAGTTGTAAAATAGGTTTATTGCAATAGTCATCTATGGTCAGTATTTTAGGGAAAAAATCCACCTTCAAACAAACAAAGAGAAAATTCCAAACAACAGCAACAATAAAAATATTTCAGGTGATGCCTCTCTTCTGAGTTGAAACTTGGCCCCACGCAGATGCTCCAGGACTAAACTCATCAGTAATTCAGCACCTTCATTGATCCTTCCTGTACTGAAAGACCACGTGGAGGCTGTGGAGCGTGAAACAACAGTGTGTCATGTTCACACCTACGTTCACATCACTGCCTCATAGCGTGGACAGAGGTCAAAGGGAATCTTCATGAAGGCTGAAAACTCCTCTGTATGTCTTGAGTGAAGGTACTATTAGTAATTTCCACAGCCAATTTGCCCAAGGTAAGTGTCCAACTCTATCTGTAATTTTATTTTTGCCTCTATTTAAAACACAAACTACTTGTTTTTAATTTCTCACCTATGCATATCATCTTCTTTTAACAAAAGAAATACAAATTCCTGTTTGCTTCCTTCATGCTATCTACTATCTGCCATCTTATTTATCCAGTTGCTGTAATTTTCAGATGGGAAAAGCATTTTGCAATATTCAACTATCTGAAGGAGAAGATGATTAGGTGAAGGTCATGAAGCAGGCAGGGATGGTAAATGGTTGTTTCACCTCTGTGTCATGGTCAATAATGTACCTCATGTCATCCCATCATCTCAGAATGCAAGCTGAGTATGATAATATACAAATGAAATACAGGATAGAGAGAGTTTTTAAGTATATGCATTTGCTTAGAAAAGTTCAGGCTTGAAATCTTGGATTAACAAGAGTGCATGCAAAGAAAATAAATGTTATAGGCAGCATCCATGTTTACCTTCCTATATTAATAATGACTCACATACTTTTTGGCCTCTTTCAAACCTTATCTTTTGGTAGCGGGAGAAAGACTGCATATTTCTACTCTGTTTCCCCCAACTTTTCTGAGAGCTTCAGAGCATCACTCTGCTAGTCTTTTTGTGAGCCATGCTTGTAGGACTCCTTCTGCCCTCTCCCCTTGTCTCTCCCTCCCTCTTTTTTCTCTCTCCTCTTTCTCTCATCTCCCCTTGTTGGCTGAAGCCAGACCACTTTAGTAGCCTCTTTCACTTTATCAGCATTTGCTAACAGTTGCAAAAAGTGGTATCTGAGGCCAAGTTTACATTAGCAAGTAGTGCAGACCAATAAGAGTAGATATATAGGGTGAAAGAGTTAGTGCTGAAGTCTGGATGTCACATTGCAGGTTATTTTAAATTTTGGAGTAGCACAAATCATGGATTTAGTGCCTATTTGTGGTGGCAGTACACTTGGTCTGCCTCTGGAGCATGTATTCAGTTCCTGCGCTCAGACACCACTCCAGAATGTGAATCAAAGAGGACTAAATAGTCATATTAGGAGATATACTTGAAAATCCGAATTGAATCACTGACTCAGACACATCCTTGAGAGCGTCGTTATGGTATTTCATGCACTACTTCCCTCACCAAGATTAATGGATATTAAAGGGCTATCCCTGTTTTTTATACCAACAGAACACTGCTTTGTGCAGGAAGTTTGTTAGCATCTAATCAAGGGATGGGCCACCCTCTCTGTTTCCCTCAATCTTCCAAATACCGTATGCTGAGAAACAAAATTTTTACACCACCATCCAGATTTCGCTTCCTTCATTTTTATCTGTTTTCCTGTTTTGCTCCCACCCTGTGCATCACTTCCCCGGTATTTTGCATCATTCCCTTTATCGTGTCAAGCAGTTTGTGGCATTTGTATTGTTGGATCTAATGGGTTATAGGTCAAAGCATATATTTAACATGTTCCTCATCCTGTGAAACCTGCTTGTCCATAGGATGCTATGCCCTCATTTCCCCCAAATGCCCTTGTTACTGCTGCTTCTGAGATCGAACACATGAATAACTGAGAAAATTAAGAACTGTGCTGTGTGTTAGCAGCCTTAGGAGTAGTCCACCTAATCTAATATTTTGATATTTTCCTCTCTGAATGGATAATGGCAACCATTACTGCAGTGGCTGAGAGCTGAGCCCTGGGGGTTGTTTAGGCACCTAATTCCCACTGAGTTAGCTGCCTAAGCTGTGCGCATACCTGGTGTGTCAGTCTGCATTTTAGTAGACAGTGCTTCCTGTTCTCAGCTGCTGCCTAGTGCTGCTGCCTGTCTCTAAGCTGTAGGGGAAACCAAACGGCTGGACTGTGACAGCAGGGGTCTTTCTCTATTTGTTCAGTAGGCATGGCCAAGGCTTAAATTTTTCTCTAGAGCTCACACACCAGCAGAGCTACGTAGGAGATGAGAACTGGGAGACAGCTCTGGGTTTTAAAATGCAAACAGACATGCCAGTCATATCCAGATCACACTCATGTTCTGGTTTGCATTTTTTCAGCATTCCTACAAGGACTCAATGTAAGAGGAGGGGAATAAATCTAGATGTGGTTACTTTCTTCCCTTATAAAACTTAGAATGACTAAAAGATGTTAATTATTTTAAGGTACTCAATGTATGATATGCTGGTCCAGCTGTGGTAAAACTTCCACTGAACTAAGTGAAGCCAGTATTTTATCTGGGGGAGACTGTGGAGGATGAACAAATAACTTAGCATTCCCTGTACTGACGGAGATAAACACACCACACTGTGCCAGTACATGATTATCAGATAATAAAACCATGACTATAAAGATGGGGGTTTCTAATTAGATTAAAAAGAATATAGATGATGTACACTACATTACAGCTCTTCTAGCTTCCATAAACTGAACAGCTATCTGTAAATATGAGGAAAATGTGTGAACATAATTCTTAACTAGACTACACCATTAACAGTGGTGAAAAAACAGCTATGAGTGCAGTTCCTTCCCATTTGTATCTCGACATTCATTTCTGGAACAGTTTTAGGTAACAGTGGGCAAGATCCTGGTGGCATGACAGACAGAAACGTTCTGAAATTTTTCTCCTCAGTAGTCACAGTGGATTAAAGATGTAAAATTCATCTTATGAGCATTATCATGCGTGCAGTGGGATAGGCAGAATTATTTCCAGACTTACGAATTTGAGTTGATCAGCCGGTGAGGATTTTGTTTAATACTAACTACAGAAGAAAAGGGTGGGGAGGATTTTCTGAAGGCATTGCTTGGCACTGTTTTCCTTTGAATGCTCTTCGTCTGTTTCTTTCTGCCACTGTTGCCTCTTACTCATGTCAGCGCTGATGCTGAGATCTTCATGCACCTCAGGTGTCACCTAATGCCACAGAAGCTGGTCTGAAACAGATTTTGAATGTTTAGCCTGAGTGTTGGTTGCAGAATTGGCCCTTTTGAAATAGGTATTTGGCATTGAATATTCCCCTGATTCTGAAATTAGGCCTTCCAGAAAAACTGAAGGAAAATGTTCATTATTGACTGTGCGTCATAAAAACCCTTTGCTCATCACTGGCTTTGACTTTATGCTCATTAGCAAATCTTATTGCAGGTTTAGGTGTAATTGAATGGGAACAATTCTGCTGACTTCAGTCAAAGCATTATCAGACTCATTTTCTGATGTGGAGAGAAAAATAAACAAGATAATTTTGGAGACTGCTAACATTTATATGATGTGACCATTTTAAAGCTTTTGTCTTATCATCTTAAAATAAGAACCCTTCCACAAAATAGACAAAATAGTTTCAGAAGACTATTACAGAAACCTGTCTCATCCTTTAATTTCTCGTAAGTTGCAAACACCTAATTTGCCAAAAATCTTGCCTGAAACCTGTGTTGTTTGCATTCTATTTTCAGGAATAGTACACCAGTCTTAAAGATGCAGCATCGTTATTTTAAGGCATACAGATCTGTGGAGAAATAACTGTCTTCAGTATCATCAATGTTAGCTATGTATTGATGGATGAGTCACATTCCTGCTGAACAGTGATTTGACACCAGAGGCAAGTTAGTACTTGATATCCTAACGGATAACGTTCTCATCAGGCATCTGTAACTTGACAGGCCTATCTAAGCTCCCCAGTTTGGGCCTAGTTTTTGTCTACTCTGCTAAGATTACATGGCTGAAGAGCTCCTTAACTATGCAGTCCACTTTGTTCCTGGTCTGCTTAATTAAAGCTCACTGTCAGTCAAGGCTATTTCTTTCTGCAGCTATGCAGAGACCAGGTGAATACACCTGGGCTCTCTTCTGCCAGGGTCCAAGTTTCTTGCTCAAGCACATTTCAGCAGTCATAACTCACACGAGCTTCCCAGTGAGCCGAGGGCTTTCCATCCTCTCTGTGCATTGTCGTTCCTTCAGAAAAACAAGGTGGAGGTAGCTGCAACAACTTTTCTTGCTATCCTGTCTCAAGAATGAAAAGAGGATTTCATCTGCAGGTTCTGTCAAATTTTTAATTAAAACTCCAACATATTTGTTGCACTTGTGTGTTTTTAATCCTGCAGCCATGATATTTGTGGACCTTATTTTGAGCTGGACTGGGTGGTAAGCTCTCACTGACAACACTTTAGGGTGCATAGAAACAGGCTGGTGAGATAGAAGGATATATGCTGTAGTAACAGCTAAGGATATGAAGAGTTGTTTCTGAAAAAGTTATGAATAAAGTAAAAGGGAAGTAGGTTTTGCAGCAATAGCCACTGACCTTCTTTCTCCTTTCTACCTTGCAGTTTAATGAAGTTGGTTATGAATCAGCTGAACACTGTAGTAGTGAGTAATTTATGCCTTATCCATATTTCTTATATATTTGGTCCCTAATTTGGGGATTTATTTTACTCTTATGATTTTATAGTCTGCATTAGTTTATTTTCTTTCTCATAAGAAAAGTAGTAAATAATCCTCCTAAGTGTGGCTTACATTCACACATAGGTACAAAACCATGTTAATATTTTCCTGTTGTACTTGTCTGAAAGGCTTACTCAAAAGAATGTCATCTTTACATTGAGCTAACTAGTCTAAGATGAATGAACCACAAACACTACAAAACAATATGTCAGTACCTTCAAAGCACTTAAAAATAGATGTAGGAAATGGTATTTTTAATTTTTTTTAAGCTTTTAAACTTTTTACTTCACGTAACAATTTTAACTCCTACGTTGGTGAACTTCTAGATCTTCTAGGTGTGTATGTGGATGCAGGAAGATTTACTGGTTTTTAGAGACCAAGAAATATACCCCAAAAGGCTTCCCCCCTCCGCTTTATAAGCTGATAATGCATTGAAGTGTACCCTGTATTCTAAAGGATAGGGGAAAAACAGGTCTGTGAAAAATGTAGCGTAAGTTGTCATGGAAACTGTCGCTTTGGTTCATCACTCATCCTTCTGACATATTCAGAAATCTCTACGTTATAGGAAGGTCCTCAGCATCCAATGTTTCTTGGGCAATGTGAAAAAGAACATAGTCCAAAAGATAAATTAGTCTTGTGTATTTTCCACATTTAGAGTCAGGTTACAAACAAGGAACATGATCGAGCTGGTCTGAGAATTGCCATCCTTCATTTTTTGAGACTGGTTCCTTGAAGGCCAGAGTAATACGGATCCTTTCATGACCAAAACTGACCAAAACTTCTACAGGTACTTTAGTGAGCAGAAGCCATAACTGTCCTGGAACTGATTACAGATATAGTGCTGAAAAGGCTTGTTTGGGACAAACAGAAATTTGAAGCTACGGTTTGACTACTGAGCTGATTGATCCTGACATTTGTTTTAATTGTTTTGGTTAGACCAGCTGAAAAAGCCATGCTTATTGTTTCACTATGGTATCGTACCAGAAGTCTCCCTTGTTCTTCTATTAAAGATGTGAAAACACAACTCCTGCAACACTGCAAGAGCAGGGAGCTTAATGACACCAAGACTGCTTTGGGCATTCAGGTTGCCAGCTTTGTGTGGTAGTATGCATGTTGTTTTGTGTATTCTTGTCAACCTCAAAATTTGATCAAGTTTTCCATTTATTAATCTTCATTTGTTCCTTGATAGTTGACACTCTGGGAGAGTTTTAACCTCATTTTTTATCAGCAGCTCTATTGGTTTTACATTCTACATTGTGAATTTGGTTTTACATTCTAAATTCCTAGTTACTAAGATCTGACAGAGAGCCTTCTTTAATCACATACTACCCTTACAGACTATTAGTTTTACAGTAGCAATAACCTGGTGAAATTGATTTATTACAGCAATTATGGCCAATTACAGGTTTGCTACCAAGTCAACTGCTGTCAGCATGGCCTTATAAATGTTTCACCAAATCCTTAATTATAAATAACAATTACAAAAGAGAACATGCTTCAATGTTGATAAAATGTGACTGTACTCTAATATTGTGTTATCAATGCAGGGGCAGTTGGGGTAGTTAAGCACTGCCTGATCATTCAAGTGACCCTGATGACTTGTCAATGAAATAAGAAGTTAAATGTATTTTTTAAATGCCCTGAAAAGCTTAACTCTCACCAAGCCCCTCTAGGCAAAAATCAGAAATTATGGTTTTCCCCCATGACAGTCTACATGCATTCTAAGATTTTTTCCCCATGTTTCTGTAAAACACTAGGCCATCTCTCTGTAGGCAGACATAGACCATGGAGTAGAACAGCCCAGCTCTCCCAAGACCTGAGGTTACAAGCCTTGTTTGTGTGTCCTGGTCATACCTGATGAACTGACATAGTATTTTCACAGAAGTGGCAGGAAAAAGGAAAAAGGAAAAGTTCTCATTTTTCTCTGTATTACATGCTGTTGTTCCACTGCTGTGACCACCTGAATACCTCCCTCCTACAAAACTATTGTAAACTCAAGTACTGGCAGTGTTTGGTGGTCTCCTATTCCTGCCATAGCATGCAACAATTAACTCTTCCAAGAAAAGACAGACTTTAGTTTAATTATGCTTTATGATTTGAATATAAAGAACTTATTTGCTTAGCAAGAGGTCTGATTGGATGGTACCTGTGAAATGTAATCGCTATGAATCTATAAAAAGATCTTACTGTGCCTTTTCCAGTAGCATCACCTGTCCCTTCCTATGCTGAGCTCCTGTCACAACAGACCCAAAAAGGAAGGGGAGGAAGTGGGTGAGAGAAGTACCTACGTTTCCTCCTCCCCTTTCACCTTCCACTGCAACACACAGTCCAGATGAAGGAAAGTGAGCAGTTATCCATCACAGCTTGTATTTGTGGTCTTCCCTCGGTTATCTTAGCAATGACTATACTAGCGTCCAGTGAGCCTGAGAAAAATCATTGTCCTGTTATCCTGCATAGACACAAAATAAAACAGAATCCTCAGCCCAAACAATTTACAGTCCAAAATGACAGAAAGCAGAAGGGAAAAAATGCATTACAACTTCCTCAAGAAGCTGGAGAAATGAGAGAATGAGGACTGGATTTTTGAAGATATGTTGATGTTTATACATTGAAATATTGGTGGGCTAAATATCCATAGGAATATAAGACTTAGAGCCATAATTTCTCTAATTACTGTAAATTAATTGCAATTATACTCAGAAATATTACTAGCAATTTAAAAAAGCTTTTAAATGAAATAAGTTTAAAGCAAAGGATTGCAGTAATAAAACTTAATGGTTCTGTGCACTAGCTGTTAATTGGGTGACCTTCTACAGTAAGGACTTTTCCATATAGCCCATTCATATGAGCTTTATAAATGCAAGGCAGAACAATAAAAACTTGATGAGGCATTCCTTTGTCTCAATTTCGCTAAGCAGAAAAAGGACTCTCAACAATGAGTCACAACAATGGCTCTGTGGCCAAAATACTTAGAGGGAAAAGGGCTGTTCTGAGTGTTTGTTAGGGGAGATTAATTCAAGCTAAATGAAATAAAAAAGATTACAGCTTTCCAAAGCAGTTACAATTAAACCTGACTAGCACCAGATGTCACCAGTTAAAGGGAGCACAGAGCAAGTGTGCTCAGCTTCATGACATACAGAAGGGACATTTAATAATAAAACTCACTTAACCATAAATTTTAGGCTTCTTCAAGGCTAGGCACCAACTGAGCAGGGTTTTGGTTGTCTGAGCTTAGTGACTTGACAGAGGAAAGGGTTCAGATGCTGAAACTGAATCTAGAGCAGAAAAGATACCACCAAGACCAGACTTGTAAACTGAGTTCCCACAGTTGCTCTGTGGCTGTCTAGGGGAACCACAGATCTGTAGGTACTATCCAAATCGTTATTAAAATTCCACAGACACATGGAACCTTCTTCATGCAAATGTACAGAACCACCCCATCTCTTCCATCCATTGCCAAGCTCATTGCCGAGGCTGGCAGGGATCCACAACTCAGCCATTCTGCTACCTAGGACTCCTCCGATCTCTGGGCAAGGACACAGTCATTATCTCAACATGACGAGAGAAAAATCGAATATGTGCTGATAAGACTGAATTTCTTTGGAGAGACCAACTTGCTTTAAAAAACAACCATATAGAGAAAATTCTTGCACAAGAAGTGGAAATCCTTTATCTTGAGCCTAGGCTAATATGAGCTACCATCTTCTAACAAGACATCCATGTGGATATCTGCTATTTTAGACAGGGCAAGTTTCATCTCAGATTGTTCACTCAGTTTTAAGGATGCTTGGAAGCAAATGGTTAAACGCTGCTGTAATCTCAGTTAATTTCAGCACAACCTATAGGCAAGAATCTGTGAGGGGGCAGTTTGCTTTATTTCTGACACAAAGCCTTCCCTCTTCTGTATATTAATGTGTTTCAGCTTGTAAGGTGGATGTGGGATCAACACAAGTGCGAACTCATATCTGTCTGCATTTCCTTATCGCTCTTTATATAGGCTCTCAGCTTCCTTAGTTGCTGCTATTTATATTTTTAGCATACCTTTGTGTTTGTATGCAACAACAACCATGCTAAATAAAGATTTAGGCATACAAAGAGTACTTGAGAACACCTGAAGAAATAGGTGTAATAAACAGCTTCTTGATCTTTAAGGCTTTGCTGTTGCAACCATTTAAGCACGTCTTTTATTTTAATAAGTCCACTGTTTTTACTATGATTACAGGTGTGAACAACATTAACCACTTTTACATTAATTGCAGGACTGAGGCTGAAATCTAGAAATGACACAACTGCAGTAGTATCTATCATTGCTTGCAGAAGAAAGGTATGGTATATGTAAGGCATTCAAGGCATATTTTGTGCCCTGGCCAAAATAATCTTCAGGTACAGTCATCCTTTTGTTGTGTCCAGTAGGTAACATTTTTGGTGAAGTAAAAGAACTGCTGGATGGCATAAATGTATCAGACACGTCAACATTAGGCTTTATTGGGTCTCCAACTAAAGCACAGGAAAATGCTTCTTTTCGCTCTCTGCTTCTTTGAGACATTTTTAGAACACTTCTTAGCATCACGTCTAGCTGACCTCTTCAGAAAAAGAGCTGATGGTATGTTCACCAGTGACAACACGGGGCTTTCTTTAATAGGAGAGTAATGAAAAAGCTGTCATAACTGCACATGTAAGAGAATTTTGCTGGCTGTGTTCTGTAACAGGGAAATCTGAATTAGTATATTGCAGTCTGAAAGGAAAAAAAAAGATGAACTTGGGAAATGGGAAGAAGCAACTGGTGCATTACACCCCTGCCCCGTTCATCTTTCAGTCTAGAGCTGAAAAGTCTAAAAAATTCATCAGCTGCAGCCTTCATGTAAGCAGGCAGAAAATAGATGTTCTCAGAGTCATCTAAATCTTAAGGCTTTAAAGATAAGGACCAGTGCACTGAATTAAAATCAGGCTCCAATGGGTGGCCAACGTACAATTTAGAGATTAGTACAATGTTTTTCGTCCCTCTGTTCTGGCAGACCACTGCATTTTGAATCAGCTACAGTTTCCAGGCCTCCTGCAAACTTGGTCCTAGCAGGCATCACCACCTCCTGTGGCAAAGATGTCACCATCAATCCTGGTATGTAGTCTTGCATCTGAGAAAAAAGGCTGCAGCCTTTTAGCCTGATCAAGTGGCAAAAGTCATTTCTGGCTACAGTTGCTATGGGAATCAGGAGCAAAAATGAATCAAATCACCTTGAAAATTAGACCACTAAAGAAATATAAAAATTTCTGAAGCTTGAAATATCACCCAGTGGTGTTAAATCTCACAACTGTGCTGTTATTTTAATATCTGAATAACAAACTGTTTCTCAAATATCAAGGAGGAGTGTAAAGGGCAGCAGCAGCATCTTACTGTGAAGATGGCATTGACTGTATTTGTGTGGAAAGTGCAAATAGTAGTAATAAGACTTCTATAAAAGGACACAAAATGGAATGGGATGAGAAAGATTTTTTTTCTGGGAAAAGGAGTTGTACAGATGTATGTATTTTTCTACTTCTTGCCTTTGCCTAATTAGGTACCACAGCTCAGTATTGCCAATATTAGACTTTGCAACTACTAGGAGAGTAAAGTGCTGCGGATTGACTATACTGAAACTATATGAGGTCTAATTGCAATTCCCAAGGGAAAATCCTCTCTTTGGTATTCCAGATGAACTTCATTAATCTGCAACTACCTATTGCACATTATCCATTTATGCAGTGTACCTGATGGAGGAGGCTGTCTAATGATTTAGTTACTACTCTCACAGTTCAAGAAGATATTGAATAACCTGACTCCTCTGGGGATTTTCTATCTTCCCTTGTAGGGCTGGACCTAGACTGCTCTGCAAGGAACCTGGGTTTAGTTTCTCAGGATAATATAGTAAGGTGCTTGAGACCAACAGAGCTGCTGTCCTGGTGTTTAGTGGAATTCAGGATAGGTGCCCATGTGCCTTGGACAACAGAGAGTGAAACACTTGCAAATGCAGTGTGCTGAGGAAGAAACACTGACATTGCCAGTGAGGGATGATCAGGAGCAATATGGGCAAGTTGTGCATCAACTCCAAGCCTGTGGGATATGCCTGTTGCTGCTCAAGCACCACCTACACAAGCCCTTTTATGGAAGGAGAGAAGCCCCTTTTCATAAGAAATTGGGATCCACACCAGAATATCCTGTTTCACAGGGATTAGAGTATGTCACTGGAAAGCAAGACACGCTCTTTCAAACCCTCCAAACTTTATGTTAAAATTCAGTCCCAGTCCCACCTGGTACTCCGAGACCAGAGTATCTCCTGCTATCCCTCTTTGTGTAAATAATGAACTGCTCCAGCTGAGTAGTTCATTGTATGTGTTGGCTAGGATACTAACCAAGCGACAGCCACGTTCCAAGTCACCCATTTAATCAATCTTTGATTGTTTCTTACAAATCTTTTCTTTCCACCAAGAGCTCTGGAAGAGCGAATTTAAACTCTGGGGACAGAGTGAATGGGTAAAAGAGCCTACACTGTCCTCCTCATTAATCGTGAAGGGAATCAACAAAGTAGTATGTATCTGAGTGGTTATGTAGTTTCTGGAGAGCAAATCTCAGGAGCCAGCTCTCACAGCCCTTTACAGGGGCAGCTGTGAACACCAACAGTATTATGCCAGCACTGAGGGAAATGCAGTGCCAGTGAAAAGGGGGCAGAGGTCCCACGCTGTTGGGAATTTTTTAGGAAATGCTGCTTCACAAATCATGTTTACTTCCTTAAATAATTGCTGAAATGTGAGCTCATTCCAGGCAGTTTCTGAACGTCCTTGCTCCTGAGATGGCACTGCAAATCTGAGTCCCTCTATAGAGGATGAGAGCCAGGGCTGTTCCCAGGAGAGAAGAACATTACAGAGAATCTAAAGCAGCTTCCTGGACAACAGCATCTAAGAATCAATATAGCTATTTCTGTTCTTTTAGAGAAATACCCCAACTAATCAAATAAATTATTTGACTTCCCCAAAACAAAGCTCTTCCAGAAATTCGTGCCTGTGGCAAATTTTTAAAAACCGATGCATTTGGTTCCCAAATAAGCTATACTTTTGCTAATGTCAGGATTTCCTGGAAATGGAAACTAGGCATTCAAAACAGCTGTGCCAGCTGGAGCCCTCCCACCTTTACACTGCCAGGAGTGTGGTTTTCCAGTGGTGTTAAAGTGTCAAATACATGAGTGTTACAACCCACATAGGGCAAGGTAAAGTTTTTGCATTATACTAGAGGACCTGAGCTCCTAGAGTCAATCAAACAGTTTTCAGCTACTGTCTTTGTCTCTGAAAGCAACAGCTTTGTCAGTATTTTGAGCAAAAAAAAAATGTGTTAAGTAGGAAATAAGAGAGAAAACCTTGAGGCAAGTTTGTGAGCAGAATTTGTCCTTTTCAATCACAGCCATAGCAGTATTGCACTTTGAAGCCTTTAAACATTAACCAAGAATAAAGAACAGTTTCTGCTGTTTGGGGCACTTGTGTTACACGATCAAGGTCTCTTAGCTGTTGAGAGGATTATCCTGATTCTCTCTTTCATCTGCCTCTGGTTTGCCAGGGACAGTATTATCACATGCAGGCTCCAAGTCTCAGTAGTGGGTAGATTGCCTTTCCCTTGAGTATTGGACATTCTTGATGTGCTTACACTCAGCATTTTTTCCTTTTCTGAGTATTATGTACAGATCACACAGCAATTTATGAAATCAAGAAGAAAAGATTTGTCCTGTCTGGGATTGTCAGGGAGCAGTGATGACAGGCTGCTCCTAAGGGAGGGTGAGCTGGGAGCCAAGGGTGATCCCAGCGCAGGCGGTGCCCTCACTGACTGAGACACTGTCCTGCAGCACCTGAGCACAGCAGGCAGAGATGGGTGCTGGAGACAGGGTCCATCCACAGCCCCATCCAGAGAGTCCCATCAGGAGCAGCAGGAGACAGGGCTGCAGAGAGGAATGGAGACAATGGCTGCAAACAGGTCCAAGGGGTCCATGTGCGAGACAGGACTGAGGGCAGACTCCCCAGCAGCATGGCTTGGGCAGGGACTTGGGGCTGAAATGGGGTTCCAAGGCCCATGGGCAGAGGGCATAGGTGGGAGTCCCAGGTGAGGCTGGCCAGCATCATTAAGGTCTACTGGTGCTCTCAGGACTCTGACGTTAATCTTTTGTTAAAGCCAATAGACGCCTAATTCCACACGTATATTTCTGCTCCTCTGTTTGCTTATTGCATCTGTCCTATCAGTGACTTCCTTCTTCTGAGTTTCACATGGCAATTTCTCTTCCAAATGGTCACAACAAAAGTTTTCCCACCGCCACAGTTTTTGATCATTAAAAATTTCCACAAGGCTTGCTCCTTTTGAAGGTTCCCAAGTGCTGGAATGCCTCAGTAGGGCCACAGCGTCACAGCTCTCAAAAGTAGTGCAAAGTGAATAAAAATAAATACAGCAGAAAAAGATATTTTGTGAAAACATTATTCTACTCAAATTATGAATTGTACAACTTTATGTGAAGGTCCCACAAGGTACTATTGGATATTCCACCTATGGTCAGGTATAATCCATCCATTCACAAATTGTAATTAATGTCCCTTTGTGTAAAAGCTTTAAATAAACATGTATTTAATAGGTGATTTTCTTATATACACAACATATTTCAGTTTCATGTAATTAAAAGCCTGAAACTCTTTAAATGGTGTTTCTGTGCTTTTTAAATTGAAAGCCAAATTCTGTCTACAAAAGTCCACAAAAGGTCTGATTAAAAAACCTAAGTGACTGATGAGTGAAAAATGACAGCGCATAGAAGGAGAAATATATTGGACCTAATAAAAATGCAGGTAAAAGCTATTAAAGGGCTGTGACCTTTTTATTATTTCAGTGCACTTTTTTCTAAATCTGCTGTAGCTGTTGTCCTCCTTAGGCTTACAAAAACAAAAACTTCAGTTTGATTTTTGTCTCATTCAGGGAAATTCTAAGATAGTTGGTAAACAATAAAAAACTCGATACCTAGGAACGTGGCAACCCTTAAAACTGGGGCACTGGCACAGTTTTCAGGACGCTAGTGCTGCAACTCACTCTTCAACAGTGTGAAAGTGATAAGGACAAGAGGGTTAACACTCCCACTGCAGCTGTGTAGTTTGGGAGCAGGTAATGTAGGTGTTAGTGGTGAAGATATAACTTCTCATGAGTAGTCCCACCTGGAATTTCACTGGCAGCCAGGAGGACAGGGAAAGACTTTTCTGAAACTTATAATTCTCAGAAAGTGTGTGGCAGTCACTTGGATACAGGGAGAGGTATGTATGTTTGTTGATTAGCACGAGGAAATTCCTAACTTGGTGCAAATGTAATTGTATTTAATCTCCATCTGACAGTAATTAGTGTTATTCCAATCAAAAAAAAGAACTCCAGGATATCCTAGGACTATAAAAGAAAGGTACACCTGCAAAACAAGATTAAAATTGCTTATTTAACTTAAGATTTCCTGCTTACCGTTTTGATAGAAGGTTAAGGTTGGTTATTCAAAATACTTTGACAGAAATCAGTCCACCTACACAGGGTCCATTTGCCAGCATTCCTCTTTATTGCATGTACAAGCTTTCATGTTAGCAGCTGAAGGCTGCAGAAGGGAAAACAGTCCAGGAGTTTAAATGTCATCCTGGAAAAGGTTGTACCATCCTCTTTCCATTTTGGCAGCTAAGACCTTTGTTGTTGTTTTCTCTGTTTCTGTCATTAATGAGGAAATATCTGTATTAAGAGTATTTTCTTGAGATTCCATGCAACCCATGCCTTTTCTGTTGTTCTAATGAGCTAGCAGGTCACCTCTGTTTGCAATGATACCCTGGAGAGGAGAATGAGGTCTCTAAACAACTATTTTAAATTGTGAGTTAATTCAGTTTCTCAACTTGAAAAATTCAAAGACTATGCACTATTGTCCTAATTTGCTTTGCCAGCCAAACCTAGCTTTGCTACAAGGTTGAAGTCTGAAAAACAGGCAGAAAGGTCTGAGGAGGATCCATTCTCTATATTAAACATGTAAATGTAGAATGGATATTGTCCATGCTCCACAAAAACCTCAGTGATTTTGTGTGGCACTTCCTAACACAAAGGCAGATAGAGGCATCCATTTATGAAAAGCTAAACTAACCTTGCAAACCCCTTTTAAGAAATTCAGCTTGCTTTAAAATAAAACTTAATGCTTTGACTTTTACAGTTCACTATACAGTAATAGTGAAACTAAGCAACGAGACACAGCACAGTGCGCATCCTGGCCTCCCATGATTTAGAGGGGAGGAATTCATTCCTCGAAAGGACCCTGCAGATCAAAGCTGCCAGTTCATATATCAGCAGGCATAAATTATTGCAGAAATAATTTGAACCCCTAAGCATCATACAGTGATTAGATAAGATTTATCATGTGAGATTTTATCTTTTAAAAATTTAATGAGAGAAACAAATGTTAAGTGCAAGAATGTGCATTTTATAAACATTAGTCAAAATTTCAGTTCTGTGTTAAGCAAGGAAGCTGAAATTCAGTTTGCAAAGTGATTGAGGTTTAGACCCTGTGCAAACAGGCAGCAGCCACCACAGCAGCCCCTAGCAAGACAGGTATGTGCATGGAACATAGCAGTCTTCTCTCTGTATTTCCTTACCACTCTGCAAGGGGAGGGATGCTGTGGGGCTCTGCGTAGTGGAGGGCCAGTTACCTCAACTTCTCCGCAGAGTCCAGGTGACAGCTGGCCCCAATATGGGCTGTACTCAGCCTCCACAAAGCTGATCACCTCAGTTCCAACGCCAGCATTGAAGAAAACTGTCCATACTGTACATCCTTTGCCCATCATTCACATACATATGCGACAGACTTAGTACTAGCACTGCTTCCATTTAGTTTGTCACCCTTCTACCTATTCATAAAGAAGAGGAAAGAGAGGAGAAGTTACTCTGTAATTTGTTGTTCAAAGACCTCAGAGGGGCTTGTGGACACACTAGCAGAACTAACAAGACCCTCATGTGGCTGTGGCTTATTGCTGCATGTTCCCAGATATAAACTGAGCACTCACTCTGTCCCTAAGGTCAAGACAAACAAAGAGCAATGGCACTGTTCTTGTGACGCCAATTTTCTGAGCCTATATTAATTACTTGTGGAGTGTATTTTCTTCCATGCTTTTTTTCCACAGTTACAGGTCTGTCTCCACCCGGGCCTCAGGCATTCTGTACCCAAGGCTTCTGTTTATTACAGGCGGTCCGGAAAAGAGGGTAAAAGTGGAACATCCACATGAAACGGCCCAATGCAACTGAGTGGGATGCATACATCCTCAAACTTTTTTTTCCATGCTGGGCTTTGGCCAGTCAAATGGAGTCTCCTACTTTTACTTAAAACAAAGGTTTTAGTTTTAGGCCATGTTTTCAATGGCATTGACATAGAACTTTGTCACAAACAACTTGCTTGGTTTTGAGTTCAAAGAAACATCTAGGCAATCTCAATCACAGAAAATAATAATAGTTTTAATGTTGCCACCTCAGTTATCTAAGGACAGCTCAAAGAACCTTATGAAAATCTATCAAGAAGCCCTTCAAAGCAAGAAAAAGTACTAACTGTTCCAGCAGCACCCAAAAAGTAATTTTCATGGTGTTCTGAAGCTCCTGAAAATGGAGCTGTAGACTGTAAGTGCTATCTCATCCATGTGTACATATTGCCACAAATATGAGTCTGAAATACTCTAAGCTCTTCAAAATCAGCCTATTTCTTCATAGTATGTAAGACAATTTAGAGTTGTTCTTCTTTCCTTTTTTGCTTCTCTAGATAACTATGAAATACTCTTAGAGACTTCACAGTGTCTAAAGCCAGTAAGATCTTTCACCAAAGTTCTTTAGATAATTGGAGTAGTATCCATCTTCTTTACAGTGTTCACAAAGCTGTTCATCTCAGAAGAAAAGTAAGGGTATTTAAAGCAAGTATATCTTGAAACAAGAACTTGTCCTTACTGACCCTTTACTGACAGTTCTAGCACATCAGACACTAAAATGTAAGCTCCCATGGGCATGGGGCACTGTGAGATCCTAGATTCTATTTGGTTTCCAAATGTGTAACTACAAAATCACAGGGAAAATTATCAAGACTTTTCCCTGTTATTTTCTACACTTTCATCAGCAAATTCAAAAGAAGGTGATTTTTACCTTCTTTTGACCAGATAAAACACTGCTTCTTTCAAGTACTCCATTTAACTAGTGTTCTGTTACCTTCAAACTTATAGCACCGGCATGATGTATGTTTGCTCTTATTATCAACGAATCTATTACTATGGGGTAGGATTATCAAATTGTGGTGGGTTGACCTTGGCAGGACACCAAGTACCCACCAAAACCACTCTATCACTTCCCTCCTCAGCTGGACAGGGGAGAGAAAATATCATGAAAGGTTCATGTGTCAAGGTAAGGACAGGGAGAGATCATTCACCAATTACTGTCATAGGCAAAACAGACTTGACTGGGGCAAGTTAATTTATTGCCAATCAAATCAGAGTGGGGTAATGAGAAATAAAACTAAATCTTAAAACAACTTTCCCCCACCCCTCCTTTATTCCCAGGCTTAACTTTACTCATGGTTTCTCTACCTCCTTCCTGCCAGTGGCGCAGGGGGACAGGGAACGAGGGTTGCAGTCATTTCATCACACGTTGTCTCTGCTGCTCCTTCTTCCTGTGGGGGAGGACTCTTCACACTCTTCCCCAATTCCAGCATGGGGTCCATCCCATGGGAAACAGTTATCCATTAACTTCTCCAACATGAGTCCTTCCCACAGGCTGCAGTTCCTCAATAACTGCTCCAGCGTGGGTCCTTTCCATGGGCTGCAGCCCTTCAGGAACAGACTGCTCCAGTGTGGGTTCCCCACAGGGTCACAGCCTACTTTGGGCATCCACCTGCTCTGGTGTGGGGTCCTCCACGGGCTGTAGGTGGATATCTGCTGCACCGTGGACCTCCGTGGGCTGCAGGGGGACATCCTGCCTCACCATGCTCTTCACCGCAGGCTGCAGGGGAATCTCTGCTCTGGTGCCTGGAGCACCTCCTCCCCCTCCTCCTTCACTGACCTTGGTGTCTGCAGGGCTGTTCCTCTCACATATTCTCCTCTCTTCTGAATGCCATTGCTATTGCAAAGCAACTTTTTTCCCCCTTCTTAACTACATTATCCCAGAAACACTACCACTGTCGCTGATGGGCTCAGCCTTGGCCAGTGACAGGTCCATCTTGGAGCTGACTGGCACTGGCTTAATCAGACATAGGGGAAGCTTCTAGCAGCATCTCACAGAAGTCACCCATGTAGTGCCCCTACTACCAAAACCTGGCCATGCAAACCTAATACAAAAATAAATTTAGGGTTTTACTGCAACAAAGCTCCTAGTGATTTTGCTGGGAATAGTTAGCCCAAATCTGCCTGCAGTCAAAGATGGGCCAGTACCTTTCTGACAGAGATGTATAATATGGTTAATATCTCTGAGCTTTGCCAGCTTCAGCAGCTTTCCAGTCAGGTGAAGACTGCAGTTGCAGGGAAAGCAGAAGATAATGAATGGTGATGGTGGGTGAAAAGAGGTGGTTGTAGAGGGACAGTTTCTGTGCATCAAAATGCCTTGTTATCATTCTGTTCACCAGTATTTGCTAGAGGTAATATGACTTGCAAATCAGAAGTCTGGCACAGTAAGCATATTTTCTGCTTCTCCTTTGCTCAAGGTTCTTCCCTTAATGGGATTGTTTTTGGTGAGAGACACTACGGCCCATTCTTAGAATCATAGAATCGTAAAGGTTGGAAAAGACCTCTAGGTTCATCAAGTCCAACCATCAACCCAACACTACTGTGTCTCATAAACCATGCCCTGAAGTGCCATGTCTACAGGTCTTTTAAATACCTCCAGGGATGGCAACTCTACCACCTCTCTGGGCAGCCTGTTCCAATGCCTGAACCACTCTTTCAGTGAATAAATTTTTCCTAATATCCACTCTAAACCTCCCCTGATACAGCTTGAAGCTGTTTCCTCTTGTTCTGTCACTAGTGACCTGGAAGAAGAGACCAACACCCGCCTCGCTACAACCTCCTTTCAGGTAGCTGTAGAGAACGATAAGGACTCCCTTCAGCCTCCTCTTCTCCAGGATAAACAACCCCAGTTCCCTCAACCTCTCCTCATAAGACCTGCTCTCCAGACCCTTCACCAGCATTGTTGCCCTTCTCTGGACACGCTCCAGCACCTCAGCGTCCCTCTTGTAGTGAGGGGCCCAAAACTGAACACAATATTCAAGGTGCAGCCTCACCAGTGCCGAGTACAGGGGGACGATCACTGCCCTGCTCCTGCTGGCCACACTATTGCTGATACAAGCCAGGATGCTGTTGGCCTTCTTGCCCACCTGGGCAAACTGCTGGCTCATGTTCAGGCAGCTGTTGACCAGCACCTCCAGGTCCTTCTCTGCCTGGCAGATTTCCAGCCACTCCTCCCCAGGCCTGTAGCATTGAATGGAGTTTTTGTGACCAAAGTGCAGGACCTGGCATTTGGCCTTGTTAAACCTCATACAGTTGCCCTCAGCCCATCGATCCAGCCTGTCCAGGTCCCTCTGCAAAGCCTTCCTACCCCTGAGCAGATAGACAATCCCACCCAACTTGGTGTCGTCTGCAAACTTACTGGGGGTACACTCAATCCCCTCATCCAGATCATTGATAAAGATATTAAACAAGGATGGCCCCAACACTGAGCCCTGGGGAGCCCTGCTCATGACCAGCTGCCAACTGGATTTAGCTCCATTCACCACAACTCTCTGGGCTCGGCCATCCAGACGGTTTTTTACCCAGTGAAGAGTACACCCATCCAAGCCATGACCTGCCAGCTCTTCAAGAGCTGCTTTTTGGACCTGTTCACATGAAGAGGCAGCTCCTGCATTAAACTGTGGAAAGCCCATGGACCAGCCTGTCTTTTGATTCCTTGACAGATTCTTGGCGAAGCCTTGGATAATTTTGCTGGGATAACTGTCTTCAAAGGATACAGTTATCTCCACAATTGGAGTTTATTGAAATCACTTCCAGCAGTCTTGTATGAAGATAGTGAGATACGAGCTTGATAAAGTCTGCATTCAAAAACAAGGATTAGTTACTTCTGGACATTTCAGACAGATGGAATGCAGGCTACTGCTGTTGTCTGAGTTTACCAGGACATCGGAGAAGTAGAAGGATCCCACATGAGGTCGTTTCAGTTCTTCACACAATCCCCTTCTAGTCAACACAATGTCCTTGAAGATATGCTAGATGCACATATAAAATGTGAAAAGAGCTTTATAGACTTGATCTGACATTATCAGTTAAATGATTATGATGATGTCCTCTCTTTAGTGGGTGGGCAAGTAAAATCATATGACATTTGAACAACAAACATACAATATAAGAAAATTACAGGTCTAACAATAAAATCCAGAAATCCTAGCCCCTAAACCTTAGCAATGCCACCATTTTCTGCATAGGACAGTTAAAACCAACAACTATGCTTAGTAAGAGTAAATTTAACTGGAATTAGACAGTAAAGGCTCCCTGGATGCCAAGAAGAAAGAAATGGGAAATAAAAGAAACACCACTCCCAGAAGGGCCAATTATCCTAAGAAAGAAGTCATTAGCTAATCAAAACTGATAAGCATTTTAAGCAAGTTTTATATTTTTCACTTACATGACTTCAAAGTGGATAATCATTCTGGTCATCTGTGAAGAAACAGAATGAGTCTGGTCTGTTTTTTCTGCAGGTTGGTTTTTCTCTCTCTGTTACAGTGAATAGTTCTCAAAAGCAGCATTATCAAGTGAAACAAGAATGGGAAAACTTGTTATAAGCCATTTAATTATGCCAGACCTTCTCTCTACCATCATTCTGATAATGTGGCTTTTAAAAAACTGCTGACATCAGTAATTAAAGAGAAAGAACAAAAAAGTACAACTCCCTTAGAAGTACTTTCTTGGGAGCACCACAGAATCTATAGCAAGTCAGAAAAGATAAAAAAGCAGCGTGTGTACGTGTGTGTGCACACACTTGTGAGAAAATGCCTTGGCTTTCAACGAGTTTCTTCTTCACCTTTCAGAAGCCATTATCACCGATGAAAAACAGCCACATAGCACTGTACCCATGATCACTGCAGGCATTCTGGCCTTTCTCACACATATTGGTATACCAGGCATTAGTTGATGATTTTCAACAATTCCATTGTTTGCTACAGTGGACAGGAAGAAACATTACTGGTATATTATTCTGAATGTATATGAAATAAATGTCATCTTCCAGTCTGCATTATATATTTATTATACATTAATAGAAAATAGCAAAAATAAAGATAAGACTTTCAACACCCAGAATTTGTGCACAGCCAAATCAAAACTGGTTCTCAAGATTCAAAGTTTATAAACTAAATATTTCCTTAGTTTATTGGCTGCACTGATTTACTTACTCCATTTTATATGAATGGTGGTGGTATCTACTTGACAGAATGACGTAATAGCTTTTAAACAGTAATGGTATTTAAAAAGCCCTTGAGACCATGTCATTGATTTCACAGAATCGCAGACTCACAGAATGGTAGGGGTTGGAAGGGACCTATGGAGATCCCCTGCTTGATTGGGATCACCTAGAGCAAGGTGCACAGGACCGTGTCCAGGCAGGTTTTCAATATTTCCAGAGAAGGAGACTCCACAACCTCCCTGGGCAGCCTGTTCCACTGCGCTGGCACCCTCAGAGTAAAGAAGCTTTTCCTCATATTCAGGTGGAACTTCCCGTGTTCCAGCTTGTGCCCATTGCCCCTTGTTCTGTCATTGGGCACCACTGAAAAGAGCCCAGTCCCATCCTCTTGACACCCACCCTTCAGATATTTATAAGCATTGATAAAATCCCCTCTCAGTCTTCTCTTCTCCAGGCTAAACTAACCCAAGTCTCTCAGCCTTTCCTCGTAAGGGAGATGCTCCACTCTCCTGATCATCCTGGTAGCTCTCTGCTGAACTCTCTCCAGTAGTTCCCCATCTTTCTTGAACTGGGAAGCCCAACGCTGGATGCAGTATGCCAGATGTGGCCTCCATAGGGCAGAGTAGAGGGGGAGGATAACCTCCCTCGACCTGCTGGCCACACTCCTTTTAATGCACCCAAGGATACCATTGGCCTTCTTGGCCACAAGGGCACAGTGCTGGCTCAGGGTCAGCTCGTCCACCAGCACTCCCAGGTCCTTCTCAGCAGAGCTGCTTACCAGTAGGTCAGCCCCCAGCCTGTACTGGTGCGGGGGGGTTTTCCTCCCCTGGTGCAGGACGTTACACTTGCTCTTGTTGAATTTCATGAGGTTCCCCTCGTCCCAGCTCTCCAGCCTCTCCAGGTCTCACTGAATTAGCACAGCCTTCTGGTGTATCAGCTATTTGTCCCAGTTTTGTATCATCAGCGAACTTGCTGAGGGTATGCTCTGTCCCTTTATCCAGGTCACTGATGAATCTATTGAATAGGACCCAGCACAGGCCCCTGAGGATCACCAGTAGTTATGGGCCTCCAACCAGACTCTGTGTCATTGACTTGCTGATTTGTCTACTTTGTCTTTAAATGAAGACCATTCTGTAATGTTACAGATAGGCTGGAAACGTGCTCAGGCCTAAAATAGCCTTGTTGGTTTGGGCATTAATGGGCAGCCAGACAGTCATCTTTCTACGGCCCAGACAGGTACCTATTCACTGCAACCTGGAAAAGCTGGAGCTAGATGGCAAGGAACAAAGGAAGGGTGGAAGGGTTAGTTAGGCATGTAGTCCAGTGAGTGTTTTATTCACAGATAGCCAGGCAGAAATTGAAGCAAAAGATAAAAGAGTTAAGCTCTGTAACTTCTTCCAGGTTTCCTCTGCAGTAACAGGGAAGGCATTTCAGACAAGTCTCAGACAATGACACATGAACTGATGCAGTTATTACCATAAGTAGAAGGTGTCCTCCCTACAAGGTGATTATGACCATTCCTACAAACAAAATAATATTAATGGAAAGGGGCCTGCTAATGAAGGGGAAGGTTGAAGTCAGAATGCAGCAGGATAATTCTTACTTGGTGATCTTGCTTTCCCCTATTGTTTCTATAGTGCTTCTAGCAGAACAAGACAATCTGCCTGCTTGGGTTTGTCTATAGAAGTTCCTTGCCTTACTATCCCAGCAAAGTCCTGCTGTGCAGCCTTATTGCTGCATGTTCCTTACAGCATCTGTTTCTGTTAGGTCCTAACCTTCACTGTATCAAAAAGGCATTTAAGGATTTAAAAACTGGGAGTGTGTTGTACATGTTCCTTCCAATCTTTTAATACTTTCCTTTGAAATGACTGTATTAATATTAATTTTTGCCTTCCACAATTCATACTGATTTATGAACCAATTTGCCTTGTATGGATTATTGCTCTTAAGACGTGCAGATTGGCCACTTTTGATAAATCCAGCACACTATCTTGAGGATAGTCATTTTTAATTCTGAATTGTTGCACACAGCTTGCTTGCTTTATTTCTTGTCGTTGAAACAATCTTTCTGAACATCATACTAAACATGTTTGTCCCAGCATACTTGCCAGGAACTACAAATTGCTGTTGGCCCACTTCTAGTTTGGTAATTACACTGCAGCCAATATAGGTAGAATAAATAGCTATTGGAATATCCCTGACATTCATGTGCTGTTGTAGCTTGACAAGAACGGAATACCTAGTTTCTTTTTTATCTCTCTGTGCTAAGTTACGATGACCACAGATCCTGACAGTTTTGGTAAGTGGAAACATGAAGTTAATGATTATGTTTCAATTTTTAGAATGCATTTGACCTCAGTGTCTTGATGTTGTTTTGTTCTCCTTAGAGCTCATGCTTTCTGTGGGGAAACTGATATCTTAAGATGAGTCAATACATCATTAAATCATTCCTACATGCCTGCTTGCCAAAAGCTACTAACACAAGAATGGTATGTCACTGTATTTCCTTCCCAAATCCTATTTACTTGAGGGAGGAGCTGATTTGCTTTGATTTGTTGGGAACTCATCGTTACTCTACCATCCTGACTTTGACCCCCAGCATATTCTTAGACTGTGCACTGAAAACAGGTGAATATTCTTAAAAGATGGCATTTTAAAATTGCCTTTCTTCTGAGTTGTAATTATCACTCACCATCTTTCAGTCTTATCACTTTATAATTATAGACACATTATCTAATATGTATCAGGGGCTATTTCAAAAGTGGGCTAATGAATGGAGTTTCTCAGTCTCAACAGTACTGCAGTTCTCATACAACACAAGGACGTTTTCTTCAGATATTTGAAGTCCAGAAATAACTGTTACAGCAATTAGTGTGTGAATCTATCAAATATGCAATAGAATTTCCTTTTTCTTCTCTTAGTTTCCTGTATTTCATCTCTAAGAATGTAAGGACTCTTAAATGGATTAAAGTACATCACTTAAAATAACCAATAAAAAACACCCAGGGGAAGACAGCATGTGCTGAGAATTAATTCTTACAGAATACTCTGTTTCTCACATTTGGCCATTTCAGCCTGTGATGGAAGTCACATGTGGACCACCACAATTAATGGCCCTTGATTAATCTGTCCTTCATGCCATATGTATCCCCATCTTTTTTGACAGATACATCTTCCAGAGAAAGCAATCATGATTTTAAAGTAACCAAGTAATGGAGACGCTACCACATAGCATTGGTAAGGTGGTAAAATGACTAATTGTCTCTCTTGTTAAAATGCGCACATTATTTTTACCTCAAATTTGCACAGCTTCAACTTCCAGATGCTGGCTCCTCCTGTGCTTGCTAGATTGGAGACCTTTTTGCTATCTGTAAGCTTCTTTCTTGATAGATGTCCAGATACAATCATTATGTACTTTTATATTTGCTCAGGCAGAAGCCAGGTGCTTAGCAACAGATCAGGCAACTTTTGTTTTGTTTTCTGTTTCAGTTTTTGTTTTGGATTTGGTTTTTGGGTTTTGTTTTTTCTTCCAGGAGACTAGAAAAAGAAAAGAAATCCTTTGGGACCTGCAGATTGTAACTTTCCACTGGACTGTCAGCAGGCTTCCTTTCATTTAGGGTGCCTAACTGTTTTGGATCTCTTCCCAATTTTGTTAGGAGCACTTACCTCCACTTTTTCTTCTGTTGTGGGGAAGTATCGGGACGGTCTAAGACATTTGCTTACCTTTCTCAGGTTCTGACTTGGTGTGTACTAGGGGTCAGGCTCTTCCAAAAACCAACAAGGTCTAGCAGGATTTCCCCATGAAATCATAAGTACCATGTGTGTTTTTAATGTATGAGTGCCCATTAATAAGTGGGTAAGGGTGCAGGAAGGAAAGGAATGGGGAACAAATAGTTTCTCACTTTAAAGATCGCTCTAACATGATGTTGCTTTTATACAAAACATGGACACATGAATCATGTTATGATTCAGACTGAGCTGTAGTGTGGGATACTATCACATACCACTAAAAAGAGGAAATGATTAAGAGATGCTACAGCTACACAATACACCTGAAAGCTTCAATAGTGGATTCAGATGAAGGATGTTTAGAACATAAAACCCAACTGCTAAGCAGTTGACTTCTGTAGAAATATGAAGTTGACTTCAGTATGAGCTGCAGCAAAAATTTAGTTGATATGATAAAACCCGAAGATCTGATGCAGATCTGACGTTGGTAAAAACCATCATATTTATTGGTCTGATACAGCCATGCCAAGTTACCGTAGCCAATGACCTGATTGTAAGTGCATTGGCAGATGCTGCGTTGAAGCTTTAAGCAGCAGTAGTGAGAAGTGATTAACAATGTTAGAAATAACCTCCAAAATAAAGGTGTAACACTCTTGAAAAATCTCTGGAGATGATTTAGACTGGTTGTTTATTTCAATCTGTTGCAGACATCTGAGACTGTGAAAGACAGATACAGTTTCAACCTCTCACAAAGTCTGATTTCAAGTGCTATCAGATGTGAGAGGAGGAGACACCAACAATAGGAGACTTCAGTTATACTCCCCTCCTCATATATATCTGGTAGATATGGGTAAGTGTGTTCTGATGTGATGGCAGGTTAAATTTGTAGTCAACATTAGTGACATTAGGGACTAGTAATTAACATTAGTTGCGTAATCCACAGGAGGAGAAGTTGTTCTCACCTTAGTCATGAGCAGTGCAGGGAATCCAGTTCAAATGCCATTATCGAAAAACCTCTCTTTGCACAAAACCTTCGCAGAAGTTGCTCTGAAGGGTGTCTCTCAGATTCAATTGACAAGGGGTTTAAAATAATTGAGGATGAAGAGTACAGTCACGAGCAGTAAAATTGAAAGTCATCTGAATTGTAAATAACTTCACAATACAAAACTGAGAGCAAAGGATGATGCTGCTAATTGTTGCTTTTAAAAGAACAAAATATGACAAAGCCAAAAGCCAGTGGGAACATTTTCTGAAAGTGGAAGAGAATCTTTGGATTGCCAGAGTCAGCTGAAATTTAAGGGATCTGGCTGCAGATACCCAAGCATTTACAGAAAAGGCAGTCGGATGGAGGAATGAGGTCAAGAAAAGGGAACATAAAATCCAGATGTTGGCCTTGATAAGAACACTCAAGACCAACAAGAAACTGAGACAAGGAATCAAGACCCAGAGTTTTTTAACTGAAATCTATGTTTTGGGTCATTGACCAATAAGAAATTGTTTTCACTGGAATTTCAAATTCAGGATTTTTTTCTTATTTAGTTCCTCAAAGACACGTCCCAGAAGAAAACAATGTGAGGACCCATGGCCTTGAAGCATTAGAGTTGATCTGTTAAGGCACTGGGTGATGTAGGAGTTGGCACTGCTTTTAGGGCTAGGGCAACTCTTCTAGAGGGTTGCTATCACAAAACAGAGAGCAGGATTAACACCGCTGATTGAGCAAACTAAAATGCCAAAGAAGCAGACCATGCTGGGAGCCCTCCATCTCTCTGAACACAGAGACTAGATATTTGATAGGATACAAAGCAATACTTGGTCTGCTACATGTTTCTCAGTTCAATAGTTGATTCGTTTCCTGAAACCATATTATCATATTACCATATTTATCTCAATGCTTGGCCTTCTGAAAAGGAGAGATAGCTCTCTCATGCTATCAAGGAGACGGCAGAATCATTAAGAACCAAACAAAAATAAGTCAATTAGAGAACAAGACTAAGTCTATTTAGCTAAACGTGTCTGAATTGCAAAAACATAGTGCATGCAAAATAATTCAATTACTTCTTGGCATAATAGCCAACATTCACCTGTAAAGATCAAAACATATGTGCATTTAATTGCAAGACAAAATGAGTCAGCCAAATATAAAATTAGTCATAACTGAAAGACTGTCGCAGAACAATTACTTTAATCATAAAAAATTGTGACATTGTCACAATATAAATTTGTGAATAATATTTACTTATAACATTTATGCAGTGAAAAAGGTAAATGGTGCAAGAGAGTTTTGTTCCTTTGTTCTGCAAAATGAAGAAAAGTTTCTTTAATCCCTTTCCTGCTTCTGAAGAAAATAGAGACCTGAAATAGCAGGCTAAGAAAGAAGAAGCATTTCATTCCATCCTACACAAACACGCTTCTATTTTTTTTATGAACATCAGCTTGCACTGTATGTCAATTACAAGCTAGAACATATCTTCCTGAAATTCCTGACAGAGAATTTTTTTATGAAAGAATTTGCCCTGATCACAACCTGCATCATAAAATAATACCATTAAGATAATCCACTATTTTAAAAACATGCAGGAAAAATTAATATACATGTGATTTCCTGCTTTCAAGCCACATGCAAAAAAGCTCAACTGTCACCAAGGACTTGCCCATTAATTCAGGAGTCTACATGCTGTCTAACATTCCGCCTTGGGGCAAATGCCGTTATGAAGTCTTATCAGAAGAGAATGGCAAAATCCCTGATTTGATGACTCTTAATCTTCAGGCAATCCATCACCTCTTGTGGTTAAGGGCACTTCTACACAGCAGGTACAGAAAGCCATGCTGTGTCTCCCCGTGCTAATCCCAAACCCACATATAAATGGGAGCATGATGCAACAAATTCTGAGGCAGGATGGGGCCAGAAGCAATAGATAATCTCCTCAGCGAAGAGAATATTTGATGAATGACTATATGATCAACAGCTCCTTTGACAATAGTTCTGCTAATGGAGATCGGAGCACCCCGGTATTCCCGCTCTAGGGGAGAAACTTGTCTTAACAGCTGTGCCAGTGGTAGCGACTGTGTGAGGACTCCCATATTTGCTTCAAGCAAAGTCAGGAATATGATTGTGAACAGACAGAGAAGATGATCTAAATGAACCTGGCTGATTTCTCAGAGATGAGTATGTCATTTGTTCTTCTGGCAGATCTATATGGACAGTAATGTGCACCTTGCCAGCAATAATAAGTAACTGGAAGAGGTAAAACCTTCAATTAACATAGCTGTTTAATGCCAGAAAGAGTGCCTTTTTGCTCCCTAAGGAGTTCATACCACTGAAAATGGTGTGAGGAGATAAGCCTAATTGTCTCCTCGGTATTTCCTTTTAGCTGCTTTTGCTGATCCTCTTCTTCAGGTAGTTTGATGCATTGTATAGGGACCCTCATTGCCCATGGGGCTATAGGTTGTACCAGGCAGCCAGGCATGGAAAAGTTGACGTACTATCACTACTAAGATCTTGTGCGGTTCTAGCTATAAATTCTTCAGAAAATAAGCTCTGTGAATATATTTTTAATGTTTTCGGTATCTGAAATTCAGTAGTGTATTATGATTACCTTATTAGAGTTCACTTCTAAATGATAGCTTTGCTCATACAATAGGAATGAAAAGAATTGTTAAAAGGTGGAAATTGGAAAAAAAAACATGAAGAAAAAAGGCATTTTACCTTCTTTACTACCTCGTGCAAAGCTGTGCATGTCACAGTGAAGTGTTTTACTTTTGGTTGGTCTTTTAATAAATACAGTGCAGAACTTGTTGCCTGTATAAAAACTATCCATTTCTCTACAGACCACAATCATCAGTGTCCCCTTCAGGTGTGAATACTTTAATCAGCCATTTGAAACAAGTAAGAATTAAGCTGATTCTTAACAACACATTTGAGAGTGGCATGGTATAGGTTCTTCCAGAACTCAGTACTTCTCTAAGCATCCCTTCAGATATTATGATTTGAAAAAGAACATCTAAAAATGAAATTCCATCAGGATGAAGGTCAGTGGGGAAAACACCACTGATTTCACTAGGGCAAGAATTTCTGCGTTTATTTTTGGCAGCATGATTTTTGGCAGAGTTTCTCTGTTCAACAGTATCTCCTTCCTTTGTATATATGCATATTTGTGAGACTGAAATTCATTCTGCTAACAGAAAGATTTCTAAGGAAGCAGGAGCTAATCTGAAAGTGACACTTTTTAAAAACCAGACTTCATGACTCCGAATAAAATTTGTTAAATATTTCCTACATGCAAGCTTGTCATATCTGGAAACTGGTTTTTGTGCAGGCAGGCTGAACAATTAAACATGCTTCTGTCTGCTTGAGATCAGATGCCTCTTTGCGCATGTAAATGGTCACAAAATACGTCATTTCAATGTTTAGACTTAAAAAAAATGTTTTCCAAGGTTTTTGCCCCAGAGCCTGATCTTACCTGTGCTGATACAAATATCTTCAAGTGCATCTGTTACATTTGCGTTGAAATGCCATTTCTGTTCTCCTCAGATTTTATTTCAGAAGGGGCAAGAACTTATAAAATTTTACATGTAAGTGCCGCTTTGTATTATTGGCTTGTGTACTGCCACGAAACTTTGGCTTTATTCCATTTTATATGGTGCTACTGTTTGAATTTGAAGCACCTTATTAAGTACAACTGGTGAGATCTTGGGTTTGAGTTGTTGAAACTACAGCATGTTAGTGATGATATGACTGTATTACATGCTTTCTAAAGGCAGAATAAAAAATTAGGCAGCACTGTTGCTATATAGTCTACCTACAATTTACACCTACTTTGATTCTTCAATCACAGCTTTCACCTGCACTTGCATGTACTTTTTTTTTCAAAATACATATAAATCTGCGTTCCAGCCACTAACAGACACACCCTAGGTCATCTGCTTGGACAGACAAAGATTTCAGTCTTCAGCTACATCAGATGAAAGTTAATAACAGAGAGAGATGATGGAGGAGGTGGTGCAGTCTAAGAATATATTCAGGGGTGTAGGACTGCTTGTGCAAGGCTGTGTTGTAGCCTGCACTAATCTTGTCTTTGCTGTTGTTATCACCCTTGCTAGCCAGAGCAAAGGTCTGGTGCGTAGGCCCTCCTGCACTGGCACAAAAACACTTAAACAACTCACTGCATCCACGACCATGGCCTATCTGGAGAGTTCAGCATGGCTAAAGTTGCTGAAGTGGCTCCAGGTTGAGCAGAACACCATGCATTCTGGTCTGGCCTTCGCTTACCCCTGCATCTCTTCATTGTGTACGTTTTTGCTAAGGTAGTTCCTACATGGAAAGGAATGAGAAGTGCCCTATAGATGGTTCTTAGCTTCTGTGCTATGGAAAATGCTGAGCTGCCAAGAATGAGTTTCTCTTGCAACCTCAGTGCGGAGCTGCATACAGGTAGCATAAGGCCAGCATGAACGCAGCTGGAAAATTGGGCTGTTCTTAGAAGTACTGATTCAAAGAGAACGATTTCATGTCCAGTCTTCCAGTATTACTATTTGCAAATGTGTCCCTGACTTTTGCTCTTTGTGTAGCATATTGACTGTGGAACTTCATCACCAAGCAGGTCTAAAATGTGATACTGAATTTCACTCTAAGATACTTTTATACGTTATCTTATCTGAAGAAACACTTTGGATGAAAAAGACAAAGTACAACGACATAGTGACTATATGAGAATATCTATTAACATGTAGACAGAGTATTTATACTTTTTTTCTTAATTTTCAGTACCTGTTTTGTTGGGTTTTTGTGTTGGTTTTTTTTGTGATTTTTTTTTTTTAATTCATACAGCTTTAATCAGTCAGTTGGAGGGGAGAAGGAGGGATTGAAGACAGCTATCAAAAAACTCATGTTGCAGATCTCTTCTAAATAGTTTCAACTTTCTGGCATATCTAGTTCAAGTGTTAAATTGATATCTGACCGTCTAGCACCAATGCTTCTTTAAAGTTGCTGATTACAGTTCAGATGGAGGCAATGTTTATATTGGCACACTGGCATGACTTTCAGACACAAAGGAGCTTTTCCAGTTTCTCAGTATTGTGACTGAGTCATGGCAGAGGGGAATACACATTACTACTGGCATTTGGGTGAGAAGTGGTGGAAAAAGATATTTTTGTGAAGTGTTTTGCAAGCAAGCAGAAAAGGAGAAGAAACTCACCATTTATGAACATTGTAATGAACTGGAGATGAAAATGGGAAAGTGTAAAAACCCTGCATAAAAAATAGTAAGACTGGCTTGTAGAGTTTTGTTACAGAAATAAAAGAATGGTATACATGAACTATGAATGCAAATGTGCACGTGAGAGCACCAGAAGAAACAGCAGAACAAGGGTTAAGAGAATTGCTTATACTGATAATGAATGTTCCCCAGACACTGCTCCAGGAAACCTTTCCCAGAAGCAAACCTGAGGCATGTATTTTGTCTGCCAAGATCTGAAGGCCCGTGCACTGATAAGACCACAGCACAGATGACTTGTCAACTGGATGACTGCAGCTGGGCTGCAGCAAATGACATACGCTTGTCTTATTAGTCCACCAGGAAAACAGACACAGATTTCAAACGGACAAGAAAGAGCAGATAATGAGACATGGCTTTGCTTGCAATTTATAGGGACTGAAGTAAGCAAGATTCCGAAGCAAAGGACCATCCCATAAGAACTCCTAAAGTGTGTAAAAGATCTGTCTTTGAAGTGTTTCACCATTGCCAATCAAAAGAACATCAGAGATGTAACAAGGACGTAGTAACTCGTGTCGTTTATGCAGGTATTCCTGGCCAGACCACTTGGGCACACATATCCTGATACCTGTGGGTATGTGGATGTGAGAATGTGAGTGAATGGTAAAATCAACTTACTTAGAGACCCTATAAATAAATACTGCCTTCCCCTGCACAAGATTTCACATTTACTTTTGTTACACTACTTTCTTACGTACAGCATAGACTCACTGCTTCTTGCAACTTCAGAATACTCTCTACTTTACTATTTCTATCTGAAGGACAAAACCAGAAAGGATTAAGTAAGTTTTTCTATATTCCTCTGCTAGAGAAAGTATACCACCATTCCCTTGGTGTTTGAAGGCTGCACACAGAACATAGAAGCACAAGTCCATGGCCCCTCACAATGGCTCTGTGACAACCCTCAAACAATTGAGCTGTTTTCCTGAATTAGAATGTTAACTTCTGCATCATCATAATATTGGTTTTGGGGTTTTTTGTTTGTTTTATTAAATGGCTTTTTGTACAGGCTGAAAAGACTCCCTTTCAGGGGAATTATACAACAAATACATGATAACCATTTAGATGTTCTCTGGGACTCTGTGCCAAGTCTTTTAAAATGAAAGTCTGCCTGAACCCCCCATATGCTCTGTGATCAAATATAGCCTGATGTCTTGACAATTCTCTTGGCCTTGTATGACTTAGTTTCCAGAACAGCTGAAGCATAAAACCACCAAAAAATGCCCACAGATTTATGCGAAGAGAAATGCTGAACTCACCTGTGCACCTGTGCATGCTGAAGAACTGTATAACTGAGTTAAAGTAGCCACAACAATCTATAACTAGGTGCTGTGCCCAGCTGCACAGATAGATATTTTGGTAACAATGCTGGCTCTGAAATAGAGGAATAGATACTGTTTAAGGTAAAGAGAATTGCTTTTGTGATCACCAGAACAAGAGATAATGGTCCAGTCATGCTTCCAGGTCCTGCTGTGCAGCTCTATTACTTTTAGTGGGAACAAATGAACTACATTTGCCTGACTGCTTCTAACATCAGAAACGCATGTTGAAAGCAAGGTTCTCTACTGTTAAACTTCATGGATCCAACTCAACCCACACCAATCTGAACTGGTTAGTAACGATGTCAGCTGCAGCTGGGAGAGGGGGGAATCTTCATTAGTTTAGGCTCTCAGAGACTATGGTCTTACTCACTGTTTATATGAAATAGGAGCAATAGTGTAAATATACAGACGTCATATGCACATTCTCTCCCTTGACCAGGGGCTTTCCTGCCTTACATCAAAATATGGATGTCTTCCAGCAGTGGACGACATCTCATCTGACCAGATGTTCATTTGTTCCTTAGTCGTATGGCTGTCATTGACACATCTGTATCATAGGGTAGTCCAATGGCATGAGGTGCATGTCACCTGGTGGACATCTGTTCATGTGATGTGACACATAAAAGCGTCCAGTTACCTAGCTGAGGTAGATGTCATGTTGCTTGTAGGAGAGGTGATCATCTGACAGAACAGAGCCTCAGCATGTGTTTTTGAGCACCTCCATAAGCTGTCTGTGATCCATCCTGCACTTACTGAAGCTGAAGTTTTATCTATGATTTTTACCCTGTAAAGGAACAAAACACTTGTAATGAATTACATCCCACCTAACGTTGCAAAACAGACCATATACTTGATAGACCCACTAAATTGCAGTAGTTGTGAGGGCAAATAAAGTAGCAAGTCAGATTTTTATTTTTCTTGAATTAGCCTTTCTAGTAAAATATTTCATTTTATTATTGTACTGGTTAACAGTTAAAGGCTGGAACTTATCTCGATTACTTTGATGGCAAGTTACTCAGTTTCCTCAATAAAAATGCTCACTAGAAGCCAACTTTGCCTGGACCAACTGTACCAAAAAAGCATTTTTACGATGTCATAAATTATACTTCTGACTTTAATTCTTAAAATGTATAGGTCAGGTAATGAGGTCACATCTCTTGAGCTATAAACCAGTGGAGAGCCAAAAAGACACTTTTTTTTTTTCCAATTAAATGGCTCATCTGACTGCACCTACTTCAGAAGAGCTATGCTAGGGACCAGCAATTATGGTGAGCACAGGTACTCCAAGAAGTATTAGTCAAAATAGGTAACGGCCTACTCTAGTTGAGAGGCACATTTTCCAGTGATCTACAAGGACCAATCCAAGGCTTAGTAGCATGAGGTGCAGGACCTCCTTAGAGCGAAACCTCCTTTGGCAGATGCAGCCCATGTCTGGTCATACATGGGGATTAACAAGGCTCACATGAAAGAGAACTGCAGAGAATGAGCTCTGGAACAGATGAATAGTTCTGCAGTGCTGTACCCAGACATAGGTACAATTCACTCACACGTATAATTGTTAATTACCAATTTTCTTGAATCTATTTTTGCTTTTTTCATTTCTGGTCAGCTCTGCATATTTATTTATATTCTGAGATTCCCTAAATTTTACCGTGTCTTTGCACTTTCACCTTCATTTTATCTTTTTGTCTGTGATTATCTTAAACATTTATTTTCATCATGCAATTTCTTAAGATTTTGAATTTCATTTGATGGCAGTATGTTCCATCTTTTGTACTTTGATTTCCAGTTACTTCCGTGTGGCAAGAACTTTACAGCATTCTCAGATAGGAACTTATTTTTGGATTAAGCAGCCAACAAACCTTCAGAGATCTCTTTTTCTCTTTCAGTTCAGTTTTCATGATATTAAGAGATGACAAATTGTAAGTTCACCTCCACTATTTAGTTATAATCTGATCTGTCCAAGTCTGTATCATCAGTTTTTACTTCCTAGGTTTTGGCTTTTGGGTCTGCTTTGTCCACAGCATACAGATTTTCTCTTCTTTGTTTTAGGAATTGACGTCTGTCACCTGGAGTGAACAGTCTGCCATAAAATGCTGGAGGAAGTTTGTCACTTTGGCACCACTCCTTTCTAATCACGAAGCAAGCCGGTCTTGCTTAGTAAAGGCAAAATTATCTCCTCTCTCTGATTTTAGCTTCTAAAGGGCAGCATCTGCTGAAATTACAAGCCAGCATACACATTGCCCATTGTTTTCCACATTCAAAGACAGCCTCTGGCTACGTAGCACGTTAACCATCCAAAAGTCTGCCCCAAATAATTTCTGCCTCACCACAGCTATTTTATATCACACTGTTCTTCCCTCTTGTCAAGACTCACTGGATTGCATCCGACAAAGGAGATTTCCTCCCACAGATGCAGCATTTGGCATCATCAGGCCTTGAACTTGTTCTTGCAGTTCCATGGAAAATACACAGCTCTTTACAACCCTGTTACCTATTTTGGATAGTCACTCCTCCCAGAGCCATCAGTGATCATCCAATGTTCCCACAGCAACGCAGTCACCTTCAGCCTGACATAGAGGCCATGCTTATCAGCAGACAGAGCTTACTTGTAGGATTGCATCCAGTTTATCACTGTAGAAGGTCACCCTTTCTACAACAATATTGGCAACTAAGTTACAAAAATTTTAAAGATAATTAAACCTGGTTTTAGTGGCTACCCAAAAATTTTAAGTCCACTTTCATGCCTCCATCAGCATTTGTCTCCCAGGCATCCATCAGCCATGAGGCTAAAGATGAGACTAAGCGTTCTCCCTAACAGCAAAATCGCTGTGGTTGTGGATGGAATTGAAGGAGTGGCTAATGAATGCAAACTAACTGTAGAGACTTGCCATTTCACTCTCCTTTGTATAGTAACACCAACTAAAACATGAGTATTGTTTTATCTGGTTTGTCTTGGACAGTGACATTTGTAAATGCAATCTGTCACCTTTGATTTGCTTCTTTTTATAAGAAACAACTTTAGTCAGTAAAAACACTGGAGGGAGGTTTTTCCGTTCTCCCAGGGGCTGAATCTTATAGTTTCTCTTGTGCTTGTTACTGCCCTTTCAAAGACAAACCATTTTCTTCACTCAGTTATGCATCCTTTTACATGCCATCTAGCTCAGGACACAGTACCCACATGTCCTGGTATCACTGCAAAAAATCATCTTGTTCTGGAGTTTATGGAGTTAAAAATGGTCCATAAATGCACTAAGTGATGAAACTTGAAATTGGAGATCTTGACTGAAGAGCAACTGCATCGTAAAGGTTAGAGAATCTTATTACAGATATACAGAGAGCTGCTCTGTCTTTGCTTGCTGTTCTCATTAAGCAATGAACACCAAGTGTCCTAACTGAGCTATTTTGTTTTCTAATTTTTTGTCTGTGCTGACTCCTTATACATGTCAGAGAAAAGTACCAGCTGAAAGATTGAACCATTCTTTTCCAACAATCACTGAGGTTAAAAGCTATTCATTTCAAGGTGTTGTACTTAAAAAGCTCAACAATGATAATCACACTCTAGAAATATTCATAGAGGCATAACATAAGTCTTAACAGGTATTTTATGTCTCCATTTGCCATCCTTTGAGAATGTTAATATCTTACTTTGAATATGTTATAGCACACTGAGCTCATTGTGAGATGATAATTTTCTCTCTGCTTCCTCTTAATCATCAGTTCAAAGGTTCTTTCAGACTGACCTTTTGAAATGTCAGTGTCCAAAGCAAAATGTAAGGGGTGTCTTAATGCATCACTGGACTTAATATGCACAAAAATCCTGACCCATCATCCTTTGAAACCCATTAGAAGGTTCCCATTGACCTAATAGTTTTAGGTCAAGTCAGTAATTACCAGAACTGAGGCTAACTCAGGATCTTACACCTAAGCACAGACTGCCTTTTAAAAAGATCAGATCCAGAGGTGGTGCTAAGCTAGGAGCTCAGTCTCATCCTGAATATTTGCATTCTGTAAGGGAATAATAATTTACTGTTTGCATTTTTTTATACAGAGAAGAGATGTGTGGATCTAGAGGGAGGGTTGAGGTGAAGGTGCTAGTCAAGATCTGAGACTGCACAGAATGGCTAAGAGGAGTCAAAGAAAGAGCTTTTAAGAAGGAACTCCACTCAGACTTCTGGTGGTGTTTCCTTTATACCCCATACCTCACAGACAAAGGGCTTTCTGGCTCTTCATAGTCTTGAGTGAGTCTGTCAGTCCAAAGAAAAATGCTGCATTTTCACAGACCAAAGCTAGCCTTCTTTCTAATTATTCCCAGAAAGAAAAAGTACCTAGAAGAAAATTACATACAAGGAATTGCAAAAAGAAAATGGGGTGTTTTAATCTTTCCCCTATTATACTATTTTTGAGACTAAAGACAGTGAATATAAAGTGCTCAGCACTCAAAATTCTCTCTGCTTTTGTCTTTGAACAGCTCTGCTGATCTTGTGTTTTGAAGCAGAGATGTGCAATTTGGCAATGGGTTGCTTTAGTATCAGATATGTGTTTTTCATCTCGCTCATGAAAATCTGGCTGTGTCTTAGACCTACTGAATAGCTCAAGATGATGGCAATTCAAGCAATAAGGCCTTTCAGATAGCTGATATGTACAATCCCAAGTACAATAAGTGAATAACAAGTTTGTGCTGCATCCAAATTTGCAAGTCCAATCAGATTATGGAAGTGAATGCTATTGAGTGATGGGGCTCTGCACAGCTGCAGAGACTGCATGGGTGACTGACTCTGAGATCCAAGAAATGGTGCACAGCACTGTCCTATTGCTATACCACAAGGTAAAGGAGAAAGTGAATATGGCACTGGAAATAAAATTTTGATGACCACTTTGTCAGAAACATCAAAAATTTTCAGAGAGCATAGCTCTATAAGCAAAGATGGCAATGAAAGGATGGTGCAACTGAAACACAGATCACATTCAGTTGTGCAAGTGATCATTAAAGCCTCTATAGGGGGTCACTGTACTAAGTATTATTTTGTTTTTTGGAGATTTTAATATAAGCCATGCATTTCATACCGGCAAACTTCTAAAAAACCAAAAGGCAACTTATTGTTCCTAAGGAGTAATTTTTGTCTGCCTTGGGAAGTTTTGCCTGCTTTGTGAATCCAAACAATCACTGGGGTTTTTTTTGTGTGTGTGAAATACTAACTTCAGCCCAGATTCCTTAAAAAAAGTTCAGGATGCTCAAAAAAAAAAAAAGAATAACTTTCCCAAATTGTTCATATTCCTCAGAAAACCCTAAGGCCAACCTGTCCTCATCACAAGATTGCAATGCAATATCTCTTTGGTCTGGCTTGCATTACAGAAGTGTTGTTTTGTTGTGGTTTTTTTTCCCCACAGTTCTATTTCTAGCCCATTTTAAATGTCAACACAATAAAAGGTTTTTTAAAAAAATTGGTTTTGTTTAGACATAAAACAGCACTTGCTCTGTAGTTGTTCACACTTTTCAAAATGCTTTGGCATGGAAAAATGATCGTTATTATTTTTTCAGCTACTAAATTGATCCTAAAATGTAGCTACAATAGATCCAGCACAGAGAATGTGGTTATTAAAAAGGCTGGAAGGTATTTTATTAGAGGTAAAGGTGCATTTCAGAGACATTTTATTCTAGTGTGAAAAAACTGTTAGGCATTTTATTGTCTTTACTTGTCTATGGTGAAGTGTTACTGATTTTTCCTTTTGAGATACTAATCTCATAGCAATTACTGAATAAATACAGTACAAAGAAGAACACTTTCTAAAATTCTGCTTAGAAGCATTAAATATTAAATACATAAAGACAATATGTTATACTTTTAAAATTAAACTCTAAAAAATGCTTTCAAAGAAAACCATTCCCTCCAAGAAGGCATCTTCAGCAAGCAAAGGTGGGTCTAATCCCCACAGCTCTGTGTAGCATAGGATGCCTGAACTTGTGTGGTATCCAGAGCCAAGTCAGTGGCATCAGCACAGAATTCAAGTTGGCTAAATTGGTATGAAAGTCTGGCTCAGCTATACTGCACCATGCTATAGACATAGGCTAAAATACTGCTAAAGGATTTAAAACAGGTTTTTGTTTAGTGCTTAGTTTGACCACAGACAGGATCCAGGAAGGCAGATGTATGACACAATAACAAGTACCTTTATTGTTTTTACCTCAACAAGCATTTGTTTGCAGACCAACAATGGGCTGAAGTGGGGCCTATGTGAAAACAGAGTGCATGTCCAAGGTAAACCTGCCTGGCTGTGAGGAGAGGGGATAGCAATGCTGTCTTGTCTCCTGCCTTGATTCCCAGCTTGAGCATGTTAGTTCCCTTTTGCAGAAGCCTGCAGAAAAGAGCAGGGTACAGGTGAAGAAGGACAACATGTTATCGTGTTATCAAGCCTTGGAGCGATTGAAGGAAAGTCCTTTGAGTAGTAGCTTTGTGCTTTGGGAATAGATGCTTATTGTCCCTTGTATGTAGGCTTTGAGGTTCAGGCAGAGGCAATTTGCAGAGAAGTCCTGAAAGCCTAAGAGGTCTGGATCCAGCCCCCACTGATTTGTTTTGAAAATACTGTCATATAACACCGAGCATTCAATAGAATCCTTGGTACAAGGCAGTGAGATGGGAGGTCACAGTTTGGACTAGTCAGAGGTGGGGAGGAGTGGTAGAAGAGCTTTGCCTGTTGGGTACAATTGGATGGACCTGCTCTGTGGAGAGGTTGTAAGGGTCTACAGTGTGGCTGTAGGGAACTTCTGATTGGAATGTCTTTCCCAGGGCATTCCTCAGGAGCTATCGTGTAGAACAGTGGACATATGAACAACATGACAGGACTCTCCATCTCATTGCTTGAAAATAAACCTGAGGCAGAATGCCTGCTGGATTGGGTTTATTTAGCCAGTTCTGGTAACAGAGTTTTCTGTTCTATCTACGAAGAGTTCTGGCTGAATCATAGAATAAAGAAATAAACCAGGGTTTGGTTCCACTTTCTTTTTAACCTCTCCCAACCTCGCTGCTCCATTGTCTTCCTCATTTAGATCTACCATTGATGTCTGGGACACCTTGATAAAGCCTCAGAAACTTAGAGGTAATCTGTTTGCTGCTTTGGTTTGCTGCATCATCTGTTGCTCACTGTCTATTAAACAGACAACAGAACATAAAACCACATAGAATGACATTAAACAACAGATTGGGGGACAAGTGGAATAGCTTTTCAACAGAGAAGTCTTTCAAGGAAAAAAATTAACCTGCACAAAGTGTTTAACCTGTTCTTGCACTCCTGCTCATTTGTACTGGTTTTATACTTAGTTCATATCTGTAGTACCAAAGTGAGGGCTTGTGTTTCAGCCTGCCCCCTCTGTCAGACCAGCAACTCAGCAGT
The DNA here is from genome assembly GCF_963921805.1 of Phalacrocorax carbo. Lineage (NCBI taxonomy): Eukaryota > Metazoa > Chordata > Aves > Suliformes > Phalacrocoracidae > Phalacrocorax > Phalacrocorax carbo. The sequence goes on along the minus strand of NC_087521.1, from coordinate 11,665,891 downwards.
TAGCATCACTGTCATACGAGATGACTGGAGGTCACTGATAGCACATCCTTTAGAAACTGTAGAAATACTCCCTGTGCAACACTCTACACTCTGGTAAGAACAAAGAGGTGTACAGAAACAGATGAAGCTTCAAGGAATTAAGTTTGATTCCAATATAAAATATTTCAAAATTTAAGGAAGTGCAGGGAACTTGTCCAGGTGCATGACATTGGAAAATCTGACTTACAAAAGAATTTAAAATAAATGACAGCATCGCTGCTTTCCAGAGTCAGGGAGTACACAGTTCTTTGGGACTATAACGTCTAATTAGTATCAAAAGATATAAAACCCAGAGAAACCTTGAAAAGCAAAGTAAGTAAACCACAAACAAAAAAAAAACAAAAAAAGAAAAAAACAGCTTTAGTCTTAAAATGGAGGACTGACATTTCCATAAAACAAAGCTTTGAGGAACTGAGACATATATAGTGTAAAGGTAGAAGTACATAAATTTAACATATCAGCTGCACGTACGTACCTCCAAAGAAAATTCATTGGTGTTTTTCATATTAACGCTGTACATAACACAATTTAAAAGGCTTACCCTACAGGCAATCTGCTTCTCATCACTTCTTGCCAGGTAGAGTGTGACCATTCTTGGGGCTTTTCATGAAGATGGCAGTGCAGCGGTGTAACAGGAGCTCTTCATGTCCAGTTCCAGGAGGACTTTCTGTTTTGGGTTAAGCACATTCAATTCCCTCTTCTGCTGATCACAGAGGTTAATCTTGCCTCCTGCTGCTTTGGCACTCATACTTTGTCTACCATTTTATGCTCCTACTAGACATGCTACTGAGCTGTGTATGAGTCCTTTTGCCGTTGAAGTAGTTAGGGAACATTCTGTCACCCACAGTCCTTATTGTTTTCCCTGCATTGTTTTGCTGCCCAAACTATGGTTCTCTAAATTATTTTAGGTAGTTTCTAGTTAAAAACACTGGTTTAAGTGACTATTTTGTTGTTAGCATGGTACAGTTATATCGTCCTTCTTATGTCTTGCTTATACTTCTTTCTCCCTACCACATGTTCATGCTAATTCAGGACCATATTAAATTAAAGCAGTAAAGGGACATAGAGTGTCTCAGCTCTGTATGAGAGGAATTTCACTCACAGAGGCATTGCTGGGTAGATGTCCCATGGTGATTCTCCAAATAACTGCATGTGTCCTAACTCCAGCTCTTTGCGTCTCCCATTTCCCCCTCCAGTATCTCTTACCTTCTCACCAAGCTATTCCAGAGCCACAGATCTCCCCAGTGCCTCCCAGGTCACCCAGAGCTCTTCAGACTTCCCAGAAGCGCTTCTGAGTCTTCCAAGAGCAGTCCCAACTTCTCAAACACCTCTTTCATCGATACCCCAAGTCCCTATTTCACTCTCTTCTGATGGAACAACCCCACTCCCAAAAAACCTGTCCTAGATCACTTCACCAGCTCTGATGTTCTCCACTAGTCACAACCCCTAGGCCCATTTTTATGTCCCAGCTTACCTTCAAATTTAGTCCAAAACACATCTGCTGTATTGCTCTCTTACAGCTTCCCTTCCTCCACCTGCTGCTTTGCCCATATGTAGTTGATGGAATTCTAATTTCACAAACACACAGACTTGCACTTTTCTGTTGGTTGCTCGTATCTGCTGCCATCTCCCATTGCCTGCTGCCAGTCCAGCTGCTCTGGTCCTGACTTCCCCAGGGCAGCGAAACTTCCTGTAGACAGCCAAAAGCCCACTATCAACATTTACCACAGCATTGATTAGGACTTTGAGGGCAAAAATAAAGGCTTTACACACAGGAAATAAGTTTCTGAAGGGATATGATGTGTAGAAGAAGAATGACTTTCACCCTTTCCCACTCCACTTAAAACATCATGAGCCTTGGCAGCTGCAGCCAGAGCAGTGAAACTATCCCAGCTTTCATTTCAATGTTCTTGACCAAGGGACATTCAGCATGTTATGAGAGCACAGTGAGAGATGTACGGTGAAGTGTATCACAGCACAGTGTGGTGCAGTACTTATTTGAACACTTGGGCCTTCCTCTTATAATTACCGCTACTGAGAGTTAATCAGCCACCAGATCCAATTCCAACTGTCCCAGTTATCCAGTGAGTATGCTCAGAGGTGTCCCAATTAAACACATTGTAAAGACTTAAAATATGTGCATAAGCTTGGCTCCTAGTGAGACCTCTTGATTAAAAAGACATCATTATTTCACACCTCTGCTAATTAGCACTGACAGTACCTCTGATTTCAGAAGTTGATTGCTTCCAGCATATTACCACACTGACAACTGGTGCAGTCCTGTACACTGCTCCAAGTGTCAGCCTTGAGAACAATACTGTAAAACGACCTCACATCACCTCTGATAGTTTTGCTAGGAAAGACTTTTGTGGATAAATATTCAACATAGCTAGAAGCTCTCATATCAAAGGAACATAACTATATAACTGCAGATAGCAGAAATTTTGATTCTGCCGTTTATATAATTTTCATTTCGTTATTGCCCTGATTCTGTATAGCCTGCCCCAGGTCTTATTGCAAGTTAATGACAATGTGGCTATTAATGTACAGTGTAAAAGAAAACAACCAGTAAAACATTAAAACTAGAATTATGGTTGAAACTTTATCACACTTTTTTAATTAAAATGTGCAAACTACTTCAGAATTACACAAAATTAAGAGAAACCAGGAAGTTCTATTGGTTGTGATGTCCACACTTAGACTCCACTAAACCCAAAAATAATCAAATGGCACAGATTACCTCTGTCTGTAGGTTGCTTAATACTAATACGAGCAGAACAACTGAACACTGATAAGTGTTCCTGAATTGCAGGCCCATTACTTCATCATATTTTTTAATACATTAAAAAAAAAAAAATCCCCTTCATTTCATGTGTAAAAGAAAGAGTGCCACTATCTTATATACAGAGCATTATCCACAGAAAATCCAGGAAGTAGGGCACAGCAAATTATTTGTATTTCTATCATATTCACGGTTCAGGCCCTACTGAAATCAGCACAGAGCATGCAGTGATGCCAAATATCACATATTAGAATATATATCCTGCTGGGAATATTTAAAACCTCTGCTGAAGGATTGTTACAAATGTAAAATCCATGATGGCTCCATCTAACTCCATGGTTTTTCATCTCATGCAGTTTTCTGCATACAGAATGTGCACATAATTTCTGCCTTAAGATGAAAAATGCACACAATAGCGTGGTTTGATTTTTTTCCTCAGCTTTGACTAGAGGTGAACAAATCTAGGTGAACTGTAGCTTTATGCAGTGAAATAATTCAGGACTCTTGCAGTATAATCCCCCAGTTGCTAACGTTGTCTTTAAAAGCTGAGTGGCACATCAGCCTTGTGAAGTGCCTTTGGCAATAACATCTTACCTAGACTGGCTGCTGGCCCTAGGCACCACCAGTCTCCTACATTATACCTCAGCAAGCCCATTCACAGCAGGAAGCTCTGCTATTACACCAGAGTTTGACCCACTGTGTGTGAAAGGCTGATTGATAAGACCTACTATACTGTTCCAGCACACAATACTAAATATACACAATTACTCTGAACCATTTAAAGCATCCAAATAAGTGAGAAAGCTCTTTATGAGAACGATGCTTTTAGCCTTGTTGTGACTCAAATGATGTGATTCCTTGTCAGCTTTCTGTTTTTACAGATCTGTGCTTTGAAACACATGTTTGAAATTGCACCATTTCTTGTAACTGCATCTTGCCTGAGAATGAACTTTAAAGACCAAATCCTAATTCCAGGGTGTTCCTCCCATTTGCTATTTGTCTTTTGTTCCGTAGGTACCTGAGATCATTTTCCATATAACAAGCAAGCATTTTGGAGGGAAAAAGATGAGGCTTTCCTTAAGTTTTTTAATCATGGGGCTTGTTTCAGCCACAACGAGCTCTCAGAGTACAAAGTACAAAGGAGAGTCCAATATAGTTTTTACAGAATTATGTGGCTTTTACTTGAAGTTTGTGATGAATCAGTTATGTATACAGTACCAGTAGTTGGAGATGGAGTGCATTCATTCAAGCCAAGCAAAATATGATAATCTTCAGCCTCCAATTATTCTCTTAAAAGTCTGGCAGCCATACAATCTACTCTGCAATCATTTTGTGAACAGTGTGCTATTTATATAGCAAAACATCTTAGTATTTTATCGCGCATTGCCCAGATTTCAGATAATGTGGTTTTCCACACACTCTGACCTGGGAATAGTGGAACATTTCCAATTTTGTGCAAGTCCAGAAGGGATGCAAATCCCTGTGACTCAGATTCAGACTGAATGTGAAGCTAAAAGAAAGCTGCAGCAACTAAACGGCTCTCTATCTCCTTCCAGTGACTGTAAAAGAAGTCAAGAGGATTAGCCCAGAAGTACATGCCTTCATTGCAGAGGTCTATAGTTAGATAATAAGAGTTCTAGTTGACTAGAAAGAAAAGAAACACAGCTAACTAATGCTAAGAAAACACTGATGTGACTGATACCCGAATTATGCACAGTCAGGTGAGCATAATAAAAGAGAAACTTAAAAGTGGTAGAGGATGCAGGGAGGAATAGTATGAGGGCTTGAGAAAGTGGTTTGCAGTGAAATGCATTAATATACATTATATCAGTTCAGACTGCATGTTCCTATAGTCCGTTCTGGGCTGCAAGTCCACATGTGTCTCAAAGAGCAGCAGCTTTGCGAGTGCATGTACAGCAACACCGCATTCTCTAACAGCTGCCCCAGGCTCCATCTCCGTGCAGGTTTCTGCACATCAGCGGTCTGGCCAGATGTGTTTAGTGGCCCTTTATTCTGTCCAGTGGTTAAAAAAAAAAAAATCATGGGCTTCAAATAGTCTTTCAGGCTATGCTGGGTTGCTTGACTGCAGTTTCATTAGCATCAAAGAGCACAGCAAAAAATTTTACACCATCAAAGATTACGTCAAGCTAACTGCCCACCTCTTCAAACTGCAGCCAAGTTCTGGAAGAACAGAATTGTTTCACAGAGGTAACAGTAAGGATGAAATATATGATTATATTCAGTTGAATACATTCTGTTGAATAATTAAATTGGCTTTTATTTAGATTGCAAACGCTTACATCAGAGAGTATTTTTACACCAGGCTTAAACTACAGCCAAGGTGCTAAGCAAATAAGCTCTAAGGGAATAATTGGTATGATCATCATTCAGAGTACTGTGTTTTTCTTCCAAGACTTGTGGAGGACTTCAACAATATCAATTTCGTATGCTTCACAACACCCTGCCAAGGTCAGCTCTACTGAGAAGCTATGACTCTGTGCTGCTCTTTGTGTCATTATCTACACCAGATGCAAAGTATATAAAAAGTGCAAAGCTCTGCCTCAACAGAATAATCTTATTTAGCAGGTGCCCTGCACAGATGAGAATTACTGCTGCAGTGGCATAGCCTTGCTGAATGCTGTAAAACTATCACTGGCATAAATTAGTTCTGCACCCTAACAGAAGAGCAGGAGGAAAAACTGTCTCCTAGTTCAGTGGCTTAACTGCAAGATTTTAATTTTTTCTTTACATTATATAGTCACCTCAATACAGGTGGTTGCACTGGAAATATTTTCAAGCGGAAGAGTAGTCCCAATGGAACAATTTGTGTTCATCAGGTTAAATATATGCACATAGTAAATCATAGGATGGGAACTCCCAAGTTGTACCTGCATTGGGAGGTACTGTACCGTCAAGGTTTTTAAGCAGGATTTTCCTTTGTAAACAGTGAACAGTTTTGATTTATAACTTATTTGCATAGTAATACTGAAAGTACTCAAAGCATGCCACTGAAATATATGAAACCAAACCTAGGTTGTATATATTCCAAAGCTGAATAATGAAATAAAATGTTAATACTGGAGGCTGTAGAATGCGCAAACACATTACAAATGTCCATCTGAATATAACCTGTAGTAACAAGTAGGAATCTTGGAAATACAATGGGCTGTAATTAAAATAAAAGCTTTTGTTTGCCTAGGTTGAAGTCATAACTTTGAGCAGCAACATCCAACTTCAGCCAATTATTTCAAAAGGGTCTGGCATATGTGCTGAGGTTTGCTGCTCTTAGTACTTAGGGAAGCTTATGCTCCTTGGACTGAAAATTCAGGGTGGTCCACAAACATTGCTTTGTGGGTTTTGACATATTTATTTACAAGCTTGCCTGGTAACCTTTATCTTTGGCTCAGCTTTGTGAAATGGCAGGATGGGTAGGAGCAAACTACTTCCCTTTAAATTCAGAAATTATAAACTAATGATGTCCATTCCTCTTACCATTTACCTCTTTAAAATGTTGGGATCACTCATTCTGTTTTACAACCATCTATATCATTTACATGTTACCTATCGGTCACTTGATGCAATGACAGGCCAAGATCAAAAACAAATACAAAAAAAGAGGTTTTGGCAGTTAACTGAGGACTAGTTGTTAGTGACTCTAAGCAGTCTTGGAAGGATTACAGAGACTTATGAAACAGTTACAGGGAAAGAGGAAAACAATTTTAATAAATATTAAAACAAATGTTACAGTCTTTGGACTGGATTGTCACAGGTTTTACCCAGCATGAAGGGAGCAAGGCCTTTCCCATTTCCTGCTCAGACCACATTGACCTTCATTTTTTTATCTTGGACCATTTTCCTGACCTAGTTTACAGCTGTATCAGTGCAAATAATGCAGTAGTAAAGAGCAGCATGGGCAAAGAGAACAAAAAATGTTCCAGCTGACAGGACAGAAGGAAAGGGGAGGGAACTCTGAACCAGATTTACAGCTGAAGAAGATGGGTGGTAGAACTGCACTCTGTGAGATCTGTTTGGAGATACAGGTGGGCTTTGGTTTCTGAACATTTTCCCCAACATTGAAGAGACCTAAAAATGGGGAAGGGAGTATGTGAATCATGTAGAAGGAAGAAGAGTGTCACAATTTTCCATGTGTGTCTGCCAACTAGCTACTCATTCTACTCTAACCTTGGCCATGTCCATGTACCCTCACATCAGGACTGGTTGTCCCCCTACCTGTCCCCCTTTAGGCTGCTGTTATGTGCCTCTTCTCTTTCATTCCCTTCTCTGAGACCTAAGTAGCAGGGGAAGGTGGAGAGGGTAGGTGTCCATGCCGGGGGCAACTAACCCCCAACCCAGTCTGCATATAAGAAGGGGAGGAAAAAGAACCCAAAAGAGAGGGGAGGCAAAGACTCAGCGAGCGGGAGAAGGCAGCAAATCTGCAGCACCCTTTCCTGCTTTGCATTGTCCTGAGAAATGCCTTCCTGCAGAAGCTGAAGAGAAAGCTCTACCCATGCCTTAAGGACCCTTGACTGTAGCAGGAAGACACATGAATGAGAAAAGCCTCAGAGAGCCTGGCTTAGATTTTAAGGAACTTCCTTGCTCATTGGTGATAAAAGGTTTGTCATAAACCCTTTTTGACTCCTGCCTGGCAACATGGATTCATTGGGCTGTGTCACATTCAAAGAGCAGCTTTAGTGTGAAACATTTAAAAAACCTGCTTACTGCTTTAGAGAGTCGGCAAGTAAGGATAGCCAAAGAGGCTTTTCCGCTCCCTGGCTGAGAGTAAAAGTGGGCAGCCATCTGCTTACCTTCTGAAAACATTTCTGTCTCTACCTGTAGTACAATGTGCCATTAAACAAATTCTTTACAAACAGAAAATTTCAGGTTTAAACTGATGTATGTAAGAACTCAGCTAGTGAAAGGCTTATTGCAGTCTATGTAGTCTCCTATTTATAGGTCCCCAAAAATAGTCTCTAAAGTATCAGAGAATTAGAAAGACTCATTTTCTGCCAGACTGTCCCACCCTTATTCATGATGAATGGTGATTTATTCTTCTGAAATTACAACCATCTTCATTAACATTTTCCCCTGTTTTCCAACCTATTCTGTTGAGGTTACAACTTGGCTTTCAAAGTGGGGAGCATTGTGCTTCTAAAAATATTTATCTTTTTTTCTGATGTCTATTTTACACTACAAAATTACATTTGATAAAATCCCTAATTTCTGATGATCCTGTGGAACAGTTGCACAGTTTTGTCCTTGGTTAAATAAATGCAAAGTCTAGGATGTTGCAAGATAATCATTTATTGATGGAAAACAAACATTCTAACTAATCGGTGCCAACCCACTGATTAACTTCAAGGTCTCAGACATGACTCCGAAACAGCAGTTTTCAAATGACAATACCTTTATTCCAGTATGACCTTACATTCTCCATTTCTGTGAGGAAGCCACAGAATAGGTAAAACAGTGGCTCTGCTGCAATTTTCACTGTTTTTCCATGCCCCACTTCCACCTGGCCTTTAGACATGGCAGTGTGAGAATCCAACAGAACTGGATAACTCACCATGGGGGTGGGTCCCTTTTCTGAAAGCCTCCTCAAGTTCATGGAGACAGTGAAAGGGCTTGGATTTGTTCCTTAGTCATCTGTAGGCTTTGTCTTCACCCTACTTTGGAATCTAGATCTAAAAATTGAATTATATTGTGCAAAGGAAAACGTATCTAACCTGTAAAGGGACGGGGAAGTGTTCTACTGGTCCCATGGCAAATGGTATGAGCATCACCGCTGTACAGAACTGCAGCAAAAAGTAATTAACACTGTGCTCATCATTAATTTTTCAATTCAGCAAATGAACTAAAAATACTGAAAAGCTTCATTCCAAACCACATTTTGCTTTTTTGAGGAAAAACAACCAAAATTATTTTGGTTTGTTGGCACTTTTTAAATAAGAATCATTTCAGGTGTACATGGGGGAAAATAAGCAAATGAATTCTTGCATACCATTCATTAAACTATTGAAGGAAATGCTCTCTTTTGCAGTTAGCAGTCATCTGAGGCTGAGCAAGCTTACCTAAAGAGGAAGAATTTTGAGTTGGTCTAAATACAACCCTTACTGCCTAACCGAATGCCCTAACCACTAAGCAACTGGGTAGAAAGAGATGGAACCCAGTCAGTCTCTGCTGCCACATTTTTTGTGATTTGTACGAAATACTGACTTTCTCTCTGATACAGATCAAAAGGATGGTGGTAGTCTGGAAGATCAGCCACTCAACAAGGAGATAAAGCACCCAAGTACTCTAGGGAATGTTTAACTGTTTTACTAAATAAAACAGCTCAGACAAGAGACAGTGAGAAACCATCTATTTTGTCTGATATTAACACCAGAATACTTGTGGCTTAGCTATTGTTCCCTGGAGAAGAAGTGCAGACAGGATTTAGACCTTGCACTGAGTCCTGAATTCAATTTTCTGCTGGACAAAAGGAAGACAAAAACTTCCCTGTCATTTTTGTATTTTTAGCCCAGAAAATATATTCCAATTTACATAGCAAATGCCACTTTGATCGCAGTTTTAGAGTAACTAAACATCAAAGCATAAATTTTGCCATGGGCTTAGTTTTCACTGAAAAGAAAAAAGGTTCAACTTTAATGATAAGAATGGTAAAATTGCATGAGGGTTAAAATACCATTAAACAAAGGACTTGTAAAATAACAGTGACTAACTTACTGAGCAGAAAATGTGTGGGAGTTTTTTATTATTATTAACTGTAGCTTTCTGCAGTCATTTTAAGAACCTGTCTTATTTGAAAAATGTTTAACTATTTTCATGTAGCTATCTAAAGCATATATCAAATTCAGCAATAATAACTTGAAGATGCACCTACTATTAAGGCATATTGTGGCCAGATTTTGATCTCCTATATCATTTGGCATGGAAATGGAAAATGCAATTTAATGAAAACAAATGTGTAATATTAGGTCTGAGGTCAATAAAGCTAATAGACAGTATATACTTAATGGCATAACTATGGAGAACATTGACCAGTAAATGGATTAAAAGTTATGCTATAAATAATCTTTATGCCACCATCTCAGCTCATCCATCACAGAAAAGCAATCCATAGGGGTACTAGGAAACCAGAGTACCTCCAGCTTCTTTCTTTGATAACACCAATGATCATCTGGATTTGGGAAATGTAGTAACCTAAAATGAAGTCAGTTATTCATTTAATACAGGGCCAGAAAATCATTAGCAAAACTAGGAGGGGAAGGATTAGTGCAGAGACTGTAAAGCAGATCATGACCTAACTGGGATATAATGAGAGCCTACACAAACATAGCACACTGGTTAAAATGGTGTTCCTTTTGATGTTCCTTCAGAGCAGATGAAGGCACTGAGTCTCTTTAACATTTCCTGTAAAGACACTGGCACAAAACACTGAGTTGACAAAGTTTCCTGAATATTCAGTGATGCATGTAAAATCAACACAGGAGCCAGAAGGATTATATTACAAGGAATATAACTAATCTTGAAGATTAAAGTGATAGGAACAAGGTTAAAGTTAACCACAGGAAGTACAAAATCATGTATTAAAAGGCTGTTTACCAGGAGTTCAGGTGTCAGAGGCAGCCACTTTCTGCCTTCACGTTGTTCCCAAACTGGTAGGCATGCTTTGATAGGCACAATCAGACCACGCCTATGTAGTTCAGCAGCAGACAGCATGGCAGTCCAACTAGCAGCCTGTGCTCGGAAACCTAAGCTAGCGTAGCGGGCACCCAGAGTCAGGCCCCACTTGCTAATACACAAGATTGGCACCCAAAGCCATTTGTAACCCAACTATTGGGATCTCTTGTTGGAGCTGTTTTGTCTTCTGTGAAATAGTTTCATGCTAACTGGAAGAAGAACAGGAACTCAAGTCCTCTCTTTTGAGACAGATGCACCCCTGCTAATTTACAAGGTCATGACCGCTCTTTCTACAGTTCCATGAATACCGAATGACTGAATAGTTTATGTAACATTTGATGACAATTCAACAACTTGACTGAGAATTACCTCCTACACTTATGTCATGGATTGCAGCATGACTTTCAGTGATGGCTGACAGATTAAGCCTATAGTTCATAGAGAGGAAGTCCTTGAATCTATCTTCTACATCCTACATTAATGCCAGCAGCACTGAGCTCTGATGAGTACAATGCTGCTGACCTTACTTAATTTCTGGGGAAAGCGGAGCTCCAGGTGAAGCAGGGGTTTTCATTTCACACAGAGACATCTAGTTACTTCTGTGCTCATCTCTGCAGCACTTTGTATAGGGCAGGCTGGGCAGCATCCTGCTCAGTTTTGCAGCTCCTATGAATTCCTTTCTCTAGCGAAGGTAGGCCACAGAACATACAGATGACCAAACTTGCAAAGGCATGCTGTATGCCAAACAGCCATGATACCAAAGGATGTACAGAGCATGTGTGTTTTTGCTCCTCCTCTATTTTTCTCTGGAAATAATTTCCAGAGCATCAGTTCCAGCAGTACTCCTCAACACATGAGCCAGTGAGCAGAACAGTTACAGGTCTTTCAGTATAATTCTTTGAAGGCCTCTTTTCTGTCTTGCTAATGCTAAATTGGATTCAGCTGTACTTCTTTATCCCATTTCCTCTTTTCCAGCTAACAAATCTAACAATGCCATCTGCACCTGTTTTCCCTTCTCCCCTCCTGCTCTTCCCTCAGTTCTGCACCAAAAAAAAAACCAAGTTCAGTATTGAAGTGCCAGACCACTAGTCAAGGCATCTGCAGAGCAAGTTAGCCCTGTTATTTCTCTCCCTGGCCTTTGGTCCTTACACCCCATTTCTCTACTGTTTTCCATCAATACCTATCTTTCTTTATATAAAAATAGAAGCCTCAGTTCACGAAAGGTATGGGTGAGCAAGTCCCTGAAACTCTGTGGTGTCCTACTGTTCGCTACCAGTTCACACCCATACCCAAGGGGATGTCTACACTTCGGTCTTTGCAGATCTCAGGTCTGTTGACTCTGAACACTGATTTAGAGTCTTGCAACAGGTTTCAGTCTTGTGACAACCCTGAAGCTTATTCCATACCTCACTTATTTACAGTACAGTGTCATGGTCACTGTCCTACTCCAGGATCCCAAGTGCCAGTTGCACTTGGCTGGTCTGATTTGCAACCTACTGTAGAGTGTGGAGGAATGATCTTCTTAGCACATCTCCATGTTCAAAGGAGTCACTCCCAGCTGCAGCCTCCTCCTGTCCCAGGACTGACACTCACTCTCCTGTTTGAGAAAGAAAATATCTGAGGTCTCTAACTTAGAAGGATGGGCATCACAGCTTTATTCTTGTCTTTGTCCTGGAAAGCACTATGCACAGACTCTAACTGCAGCCTGAGTAACCAAATAAGAAGTAAATCATTATTAATGACACATGCTGCCCAGCATCACTTTTGAAAAACACCCAGGTGGAAACATACAAACCTTGCCTTACACATTTTCTGCTTTCAAAGAGGCCTTTAAATTGCCAGTTTGTCTTGAACATAAAAAAAATTAACATTGCTTTCCAGACAGCTCCCAGAAGTGTCTGTAAGCTCTGTGGCCAGATATGCCATTGCTCTGCATCCCAAATACCTAGTGTGGCTGGGAGGCAGGAGGGGAGAACAGGGCAAACATTATGGGTCAGAAACAGATGAGAGAGCTACAATTTAAGCACACTTAATTTTTCTCTCCTTGGATTTTGGGTTGTGTTTGGGTAGTTTGTCCAAGCAAAAATTTCCTCTTGCTTCAGGAGTTTTCCCTAGAGAAAAGTCAGAGTAGGACACACTAGTTCAGGAGTGTTCTGGAGGGAAAGGATGTCTTCCCTCATCATTTCCTCAGGCTTGATCCATTTCAATTTTGCACATGTTGGTGATTACATGGCATTTTGGCAGACACCTCCAGGAAGAAGGTTTGGAAAGGCCTTATCTGACTTCTCTGGAACAGTCAAATAGATACTGATAAAAACATGTATGCTTTTCTGCATATGATAACAAGGATCACTCAAGTTGTCCAGCAAAGTACTGTGTGCATTGGCCCAGCCTCATGCCTTTCCCACCATTAAAGACCAATGCACTCTACCTTTTAATGCTTCTCAGTCCACAGTAGATGCTCTGCAAAAACACCACAAGAAAATACAGAAAAGTAATCAAGCTGGACATAAGAACTTTTCACTTAGAGTCTTATTTATTAATTTTAATAAGCATTAGATTTATGCTGATTACTTTTATCTTATTCATGAATATAATTTTATTGTATTCCACTATCTTTAATAGAGACAGATTTATCTCCCTTAGGTCTTGTATTGGCCACACTACAATCATGGAGGTGAAATAACTGGAAATGAACTCTCAGCTCACATCCTCCATATCAGTTAAACTCATGTACTAGCAGTTTGAGCACTGTCTTAAAGATACCATTTCTGTAATTTTTCTGTATGGTTTGTGTTCAGACAGGTTACTGATGAAGACTGCTGTTAATAGGTTCCATATTTCTTTACTGTCTTCAATAAATCAGCAATATTTGCCAAAAAGTACAAGACTCAGTTGTAAAGATACAGCTGTTCAAATTTGTGTTTGGACATAACGTATCCAAGAACACAGGATGTTACATGACCTTCTAGTAATCAGTCAGGACAACGAAACCTTTTTTATGTTCAGATTAATAATGAGAAAGTCATCATGGTAATGTGTGCAATGTGTTACACTGAGATAGGAAGTATACCACAGTAAAATAAGGATTAGTCCTGTAATTGAAGAGCTGTTTTCATACTCCATTTGGATTAATCTCTTTCATCTGTAACAGATGTGCTGTGTGACTGGGCGCATGAGCACAGTGATATTTCCATTCACCTGCCATCACGTCTCCTTAGATTTTGAGTGCTTACATACAGAAGTCCTCTTAATATGCACAAGTGCTGCCTTTCACATTGTATGGTCCTTTCTGTTCAGTGGATTATATGTCTTGCTATATATGTACCGTCAAAGTAAAACACATACAGTAATCAAATACCTTTGTTAAAAACATTATTTTAGAAGGCTCTTGCAATCAGTTTCACAAAAGAAAATTTCAAAAGATGGCAACGTTTCCCTCCTTTACAATGAGAAAAAAAACAAAGGGAGGAGCTGGATTCCAGCAGTGATTTTTTATCCTAGAAAACTACTGAACACTGTCTGAAGAATTTTAGTATTTTCAGGATTAGACACATTTTAAATACATTGCAATATTGTGAGAAAGACCAAACACCTGATGAGAAAAGGGAGTTGCAGATGTTCAGGGTCTGTCTGGATTTGATGCAACAGACCTCCATAATCTTCACATACTTCAAAGCATGACAGACATTGTCCTTCTTCAGGGATTATCCTCCCTGGGGTAGATTCTATCTCTTTTATAGAATAAACCTTTACTCCTGGAATGAAGCATGGGTAAAGTGGAGGCAGATATATTACACAATTACCCTTACCACGTTCGCTTTTCCTCCATATTTCTCTTGTTCTTTCAGGATACTCTTACCATATTTCCCAATGTTGCTCTTCTTTCTTCCTTTTCATCTGCATCCATGAGATGGGACTCAGGTTCTTTTAAATGGGTGAAGCTCCTGTAAAGCTAAGACTGGAAGGAGTTCTCATTTCATGATGAAGTAAAAGGAGGGAAATCCACATGTAAAATCATGAAACAGCAAATAGTGAAACCTGAGCAGGTCAGTCTGCAGTTTCAGGAAGATGCAAAAGTGAAGAAAAATTATGTATTCCACAAAGCATTCAAAACGTGCTTTAGAGCTCTGTAGAAAAACCAGAAAGCACTGTGTTCTTTGGAGCAAGTGTAAACCCAATGTCTCAAAGCAAACAGCTGATATTTCTAGCAATGAATTCTTAAACACACAATAATATTTTTGTCTCTTCCTCATCCTCAAAGCAGAATTTAGAAATCTTGAGAATTCGTCTGTCCCAAACCACACACTCTTATCCAGCTAAACAGATTTTAGGGAACTGCAGGTGAAAGTATCTATAATTCATTTGAGTGTCAGGACATCCTCAGTGCTTTATGGCTTTGCAGCATTATAAATGAGCTTCTCAACATTGTAGATGAAGTCTAAATGGCTAATTTACAATGAATAAAAACAATAAAAAGAAAGTTATCCTTGGTGTAAGTGCAGAGAAGCCAATGAGTGCGCACCAGCGTTGAACTGAAGTGACAATGCAGTTTTCTATGCACACCTGCAAGTCACCTCATGCCAATGGCATATTTCTGATCAGATAGAGGTATAGTACATACGCTCCTTCTGTTTTCATTTGTGTTCATCCCCCTCAAGAGTCCTGTTACAGTCAAACAGTAAAAGCTATTGTATGGGACCTTATATTAACACTGAAATACTGAAGGAAAAAACATAATGTCTTTTATGCCGGCTTAGTGAGCCAAACAAGCCGAACAACTACCCTTGCAGATGTGGGGGCTGAAATGCCAGCACTGTGCTTTCAATTCTAGCCCTTCTAACATTAAACTTATTGTGCTCTCAGAGAAAAGCATACCCAAGAAAGAACAAAGTAATGTGTTTCTAAAAGAAAGAGCAATATCTTCTCACTTCTTTCTGTAAAGATCAGCTGTGAACCGAACACAAATTGACTGACCCCACATGATGCCATCATTTTGTGTAGTACTTAAAGGACTGTGGAGGCAAAATAGTTTTAGCACTCAGCAGCATCCTTGTGTTCTCCAGGAACGTGTGACCATCACCAAAAGGAGGCTGTGGAAGGACTTGGATTCCACCCAGTCACCATTTTCTGATGGAAAACCATTCAGATGGAAACATTTTAACTAGCTCAAATAGATCACAGAATCACAGGTTGGAAGGGACCTCAGGGACCATCTAGTCCAACCTTTCTGGGAAGAGCGCAGTCTCGACAAGATGGCCCAGCACCCTGTCCAGCCGAATCTTAAGAAGTGTCCAATGTGGTGGAGTCAACCACTTCCCTGGGGAGATTATTCCAGTGGTTGACTGTCCTTACTGTGAAAAATTTCCCTCTGGTGTCCAATCGGAATCTCCCCAAGAGCAACTTGTGTCCATTCCCCCTTGTCCTCTCCATGGGACTCCATGTAAAAAGGGAGTCTCCGTCTTCTTTGTAGCTGCCCCTTAAGTACTGGTACATGGTGATGAGATCCTCTCGAATATACAACAGTTTTGATATAGCAGCCCTTTAACCCTAGGTTTCTTTTCAAGTTTAGGTCCAGGGTGCCAGCAGCAGTGAAACTCGGTAGCCTTGTCAGCATTTGCAGAAAGCAAAGAGGTTGCCTGCAGAAATACTGGTTCTTTAGTTTGCTTAGACCGACTGCACTGGGTGACAATATGCAAAAATCCAACCAGTCCTACTGCTGACATTAATCTATCCCTGTCACTTTGATTGTCTGTGACTGAAAAGCAGAAAGTCATTTGTTCAGGTCTGAGAGAAGGAATTAACACTTTTATGGAAAAACTGATGTGATTCTTACAGGGCCTAATCCTGGAAGAGGTTAAACACCCTGGGTTGCTACTGACCTCCAAAGGGAGCCAGGACATTTACAGGTTCATTATTCCACAGACTTTCTCTTGCTATAAGCATTAAAATGTACGCCCTTTAAATTCTGGCCATGATACCAGAGTAAAAAGGAAAACAAGCAGGAGAATTGTTTCAATTGGAGTGTCATGTTCTGCTGAAAATAAAAGGATTCTGCCATTTAAAAAAAAAAAAAAGGTGTCAAGTTATTATTCCCTTCCCCTCTGCTAACATATGTCCTAAGCTTTCTCTTTTAGCCTGGCAATATTTTAACAAGTTGATAACAGCAAGAGGAGAGGGAGGGAAAAAAAAGTAGAACAAAAACACTTCCAAAACTGTCCTTTTGAGCACTGAAATAAGCTGCCTAGTGAATCCACCAGATACACTGTCAAGGGGGTTTCAGGTTAATTTGCTTTATTTTTTACACATTAGGTATAGAACATTGGACCAGATCCTGGTTTTAACTGTACTGTATTGCTCTATACAGTGTAGGGGGTGTTCAACTGTAGCTACATCTAATAATGCAGGGTCTGTCCCATGGCATGGGTTTTAGATAACTAGTAATAAGCATCTTTGAGAGGAAAAAAAAAAAGAAAAAGAAAAAAAACTTTTAAACTTTTTCCCTTTTATGAAACAGGCTTTGGTTTAATTCTCAGGAGAATACATTTTGTGCCTTTGGGATATTGGTTTATGTCACAGAATAAGGCTCATATGGTTTATCAAAATGCTGAAGTCTCTACAGTAAAGAAGCTAATAAAATTGTCTTTTTAAGAAATTTTAGTCTCATAAACTTGAGTTACTGTTGCTGTGTGGGGCACTGAGCAATAAAAGCATGGGAAGAGGAAGAAAACATTTTGCTGGCCTCTGCAAAATATCTCCTAAGCATCCAATGCGCAACTATAAGAATGGCTAGGGGAGGAATCCACTGAGATGGGGCACTGCCGAAAGATTAGGCTCTCCGCCGTCTATCTCATGAAGGCTTCAGTCTCTCCCAAGTAAGACAGCCAAGGTCCAAGCAGATTACCCCTCCATAATGAATGCCAAGCTCAACCACGTTACACTGGCTAGTAGACAGCCAAAAAGACATGTTCCTCTGCTGGGATGCATAGAGTGCTGGGCTCAGTTTCCCTCAGTTTCTGATGCACTTTCTGGACTATTGTCCTAGAAACTGGCAGAAAAGAGATACCTGGTCATATAGAGTGTTTCTCAGTTCTGTCTATACTGCTGTTAACATATTTCCTGAAAAGGCAAAAAATATTTGCTTCTGGGCAACCAGAATTGTCTGGTAGATATGTCTAACTTGGAGCACCTGTCTACTTAGTAGGAATGATAAATATAAGGGAAAAAACTATGGCTTGAGAAAAAAATATTTAACATCTGTAACATGATAACCCTTTGAAAGGTTTGGGTTCATGACAGTTTGAGAGTATAACATGAGCTGCTGCATTCAAAGCTGTTGTTACCTAACTTGTCATAGTATTTATATTAAAATACTGTTTGTCACATTATTAATGTATAATTTTGGCACTAATTCTCTTAAAAATGAGAACCAGCTGGGACAAAAACAGACAACAAAGGGCGATATACTCTATGATTATGCTAAATAAGCATAATCAAATAAATTAATAGGAAATTCCTTCAGAATATTCCCTCAAATCTGTATAAGCAGTTCTCTGATGATAGATAAATGGTGACTTGGAGACATATTTTGAGGAGTTATAGTCACATATAGCTTCTAGCCTATGCATAAAGATGCATGTATTGTTGAAATGCATTGCTATACCTGTCCTGGCTGCGCTGCCTTCCGGTGTAACTTTTTATGTGTTTGTATAGTCCACAGAGCAACCAGGCTTTGATTCATTACAGAGGGTCCTACAGAACATGAGGATGGGAATCCTGGACATCACCACAGCACTTCTTGTTAAGGGGAATTCATGGATAATTTGGTCATCAATGTTATTAAACATTAAGTATGCAGAAATTGATGATTTAGAAAATCCTAGTACTGAATTATCATCATTCCCAACCTCTAATCCTCCTACCTGTAGTACAGTTTATGGTCTGGGCTCAGCAACCCGACCTAAAAACCTGACCAAGACACCCTGATTAAACCCACGTTTGTACCTTGTGGAGTCAACAGTGAGAGAGGCCTCAGACCTCCAGAGATCCCATCTTTGATCTGAATCACTCCCTGAAGTGACCTTTCTATCCACCAACTTAGGGAAGTGAGTTTCCTAACAGAGACGCCTCAGTTAAGTGACCAAAGTTAAACACAATTCTTCAAGGCCTTTGTTATGTTTCTGTAACATCATTCAATTTATGGCATCTCACAGATGACACATAAACACTTCAAGCATGGCATGTCTTAAAGGACCTTGGTTAAAAGACTAATGCAGATATTTACATTCACAAATCAGCTTGATGAGCTATGGGTTGTTTATCCAGTCTTTCACAAATGTGGGTGCTGGGATGCCAATATTTCTCAGGCATTAATATTCCTGAATATTAATATAGAGCATAGAGCACCGGGGCATGAATTAGTGCAACTGTCATTAACGAACACTGCCATCTGTTGTCACTGCATTGGCAGGATCATCCTGTCCTTACCACTTCTCCCTGTCTTTCACTCCTGGTACCAGAAAGTCACAGCATGTGACTTTCTTCCTCCAAGCATTAGACAGGCACTGCTCTACTCCAAAACATACTTGCTGCTGAGGCTACACCAGCCACAGCTATAACACCTTTGACTGTTCCCTCAAGCCAAGCATTAAAGGTTGGAGCAAACAATTCTCCAACATAAGGCTTTCACAAGAATCTCTGAAATGATAGTTCTGAATTTTACAAAGTGCTCTGAAGACGAGAAAAAAGCAACAGCTCCTGTAGTCTTACTTCTGTTTACACATCAAATGATTGCTCTAGCCTCTGTTGCCTTGACTCCTGGCCATTTCTTCCACAGCTTTGCAGATTGCAGACCAGCTTTCTCTGAATGTGACCTGCATTACCTGCTGAAATGCTGGATCTAAGCCCTGCAGATTCTGTTTCAGACAACCTTTTTCAATGATGATTCCTTACCAGAACCAACAGTTTAAAGCCTTCCAGTTAACTAATCGTATGTATTGCATACTTTTAAATCTCATTTTTAAATGAGATTTTAAATGAGATTTTAAAAAGCCCAGCATCTCACAAAAATAATGTCTATTACATCTTTGCAGTTACCTTCATCTACGCAATTCGCAATCTCCTTTAAGAATCTCCTATGAGATAAGATTTATTCTCCATACTGCTTTTCTGGTAGACATTAATTATATCGCTCTCCCTATCCCTCCCATGTCCTTGAGAAACAAGAACAGTTCCTTGATTCTCTCAGGAGTGCTTACTGAGCATTCTGCTTTTTCTGGATCGCTCTTAATAGTTTCACCATATCAAACATCTAAGAGAACAGCAGCACTACTACCATTTGTTTTGTTTTAAAATCAGCTTATACTGGTTGTCCTAACCTGCCATGCATTAGGGAGTGTGTGTTTTCTTGAGTTTCCTTGTGAATTTTTATCAGTTGTAACTTCTAGTGTCTATTCTAGACTCACTTTCTGTTTGCAACGTATCAGTTGCTTATTCTTGCTGATGTTGTTTCTCGGTGATACAGAGCTAAGCTTATACATTTAAATGTTTGTTTTCTTGACTGTGAAGCTAGAACTTTTTGTTCCTACAGTTATCTGGTCTTAAAAAATCCTGGGGTTTCCTGCCAGCTTTTTTCTTTGTTCTTAATCAATTACACTCCGTTGCACTCATACTTTTCCCTGAATTTGTCCATTTGAAGTGGCATATACTCCCACAGAGGCCGGTCCGCCATTCACCCATACTGAATGCTATCAGGTCTACTACAAAACATTGACTTTCCAGTCCAGTTACAACTTCATTTTTGTTTGCTGTAATGAAGTTTGAAGCCAAGTAATGTACAGGAAGGTAGACACCTTTTTACCAGAAAACTTTCTTTTTATCAATTTTTAGAACTGTAATGATATTTTGCAACAGTGCCTGCCACCATCTAGCTACGCCTTCCAGACTGGGGTCCTTTGCAGTACAGTTTTTCCTTCCATACATTACCAAAGTAAATGCTCACACAAGCATTCACATAATCCTCTGGGGCAGATCTATGATCTATTACAGAGCCCACCTGTACTTCCTCCTGAGCATTTGAAATAGTACATGGATTCATATGCATTCAAGATGTTGTAGTTCTGAGTTATCAATGACATCTTTAATATAGAATTTTATTTTCTCACTCTCTATTTCCTAAACAGGTTACAGATAGAGGTTTTAACATTCTAGTCATGCAGATCCTCCCAACAGGTTTCAGTAAAGCCAGTTAAATCAAATTTCTTCTCATCAATGAGAATTACCAGTTCCCCTAGCTCATTAGTCAGTTTTGTAGCATGGGTAAATGATTTAATGAAGAATGCCTCGCCTTCACGTTCCTTGCCACAACAGACCACATTGTTTAAGACACACTGAGTTTAAACGGGTACTGCCTTTGCTGTTTCTATACCCCTTGTTCACTTTGCTGCTTCTCTTCCTACTTATTCAAGCTGGTCTCCAGCTGAGAAAATTAGCTTCCTATCCATAAGATACAGCCTGTTCTGGACAGTGGCACCAATTCCCAGTAAACTGTGACAAAGTTCAGTGCTCCACAAAACCGAAACCTCTGTTTCCACCAATCAGCTATCCAGCCACTGATCTCCAAGATGTTCTTTCTTCTGTTTTTCATAAAATGAGAAAGATCACTTGAACCTTTATCTTCGTTGCTTGTCTTCTGTACCTCCCACACCTTTATTATTTGTACCGTTCCATGTACTGTTTTTTGTTCCCATGTGTACTTTTTGCAGAGCAAGACTTGCCTGACTGATCGTTCCATCCAACGTTTCTGTTACCTTTCTATATTTTTGTATTTGGAAAAATACAAAAAAAAAAAAAATGTTATCCCTCCTTCCTTTCATGAATATTCTTTTTATTTACTTTTATTTAGCCTATGGACCACACCTCTTTCCATTTAAGACATCTTAAGAAGTTCTTTGTTCCTGTTTATTTCCTATAGTAAGGAAATTTGTCAGAGAAGTCTCTCTAAACTTGTCCTCTGTTTCTCAGCAGGTGACTCAATAGGTATCTGACATTGAAACAATACCAGTAGTTGGATAAACCATCTCTTAGCTACAAATCACTAGTCCACCGACGTTTACAACCTAACCAGTTCCCTTGCCACTAACCCTTTTTCTGTGGAGTCTATGGCAATTAATTCCAAATCTAGTTGCCAGAAAAGCAGTTCTTTAACTCTGCACTATGCTGAACTTGGCATTTCCAGATCACATATCTTATCCTCCAGAATAGCCATAAATTTGAACTTCCTACATCATAAATCTCTCCAGCCTTTCAACAGAACAGTATAACACTGCAAAGACAAGTCGCAGTGAGTATTTCTTTATCACTCATTTTACGCACACAGCTCCTCAGTACCCTTTCCCTTCCAGCACAGGCTCTGTGTAATGTAAATAATTAACATTTGTGAGAATTTATATGCATATGAATCCAGACCCTCATTGATCCAGACTGTCACAGCAGTATCAGACATGGCTGCATTCATAATAATGTTTTAAAGCACTGTTCCAAAACATTTGAATCAATGGACCTTGTCAATCTGTGTCATGTCTTGCAGACCACTGTGAATCTTAACAACTCTGAATGTTGTTTAGAGTTGTTGGCAAGGCCACCCAGACCACCTCCACCCAGAGCAGAGCCTTAATATCTCTTGCTGCTTTGTATGACTCCTGCAGGCCACTGACCATGTCTTGTGGACCAAAGACACTTTACAGAAATAGGCTTAAAGAGCTACAGCTCTTCCTATTAGCACTCATGAGACACTGGGTCCTGAGGAAATGAATAGGTATGATCTCTCATCTAGAGTCAGGAGAACCTTGCTTTACCTGAAAAGGAGATTTTATTGGACACTTTTTTTGGAAAGAAAAAATCCTTTTCACACAGCAATACATTAGTATGTAAGCTAGAATAAAATTAAACCATAGAAAAAGGTGAACATGAGCTAAAAACCCAAAAGCTTAGTGTAGGATTCCTGCACATTACAGCTCTGACATGACTTTACTATCTTACTGTCCTTGGTTATGTAAGGAGGAAAATGACCAAAACAAAGCTAGCAATCATCCTCTTGTAAAGAACAACAGCCTGGATATAGAAATCACATACTACCAACTTAAATAGAGACTTTATCTATATTCCAAGATTTACCAGTTTAATTAAAAACTTAGGCAAAAATCACCCTGGTTTCACTAAATGGGTTTAAGAACCACATCTTTAGAGAAACCTCTGGACATATATTTTATTACCTAATTCATTCACCCATTACTTCTTCAGACTAAAATAAAATGTGCCACTTTAGAGCTATTTTTATAGGCGGTGTTTTAGTATCAGGCTGCTGAAGGGAACAGTGCATCCCTTGGTTTAGCGACAAAAAAACATGGAAAACAATTGTTAAACCACTGCCTTGTGTTAAGTGCATGCACTAGCTGGTATTTGCAGGTCACAGAATTTCTTTATGATAAAGGCAGGATTTCAGCTGTCTGCATATTTGTCTATGCTACAAAAAGCTACAAAAATATAATGTAACAAAACATAGTGCACATCGAAACACACTCTGAATTTCACAGACCAACTTGTATTGGAGAGATACCTACCTCTCCTAACTGTTCCAAAATTTCTAGAGTTTTTTAATTTCTCATCTCAAACCAAAATGAAATGAGTAATGAAATAATTTTCAGGGATCAGATGGCCAACAGGCAGCTGGGCAAGACCTGAGATAAGTTTTTTAAAAGTGCTGGAGGAGGCTTCCAAAGAGGAATGAAAGCTACATGTGATGTTTTCCGAGCTGATAGCCTGCAGACAAAAGCAAAGCCTTTGCTGTTGAGGCAACATTAAAAAGTGTCCTGACAGATTGGCAAACTCAGCTGCAGCATCAATCTGAGATGGAAGAAAGTGCCAAGAATAAGACCCGTCTTTTCAGGAACAAAAGTTACCAGGAGCGCTGCAAAGCTGTGCTGGAGGATTTCAAAAGCATCCAAATCAAATTCAAGGTTTTGAATCTTTTCTTTTGGTCTGGGCCCAAGTTATCTTAAATATCTACTGCGATTTGGAAAGGCCCAACAGTACCTTCTATAAGTGCAGGTTTTCTCTCTCAGGAAAATATCTTTGTGTCGGGCTAGTCCAGTCTGTGGGGTAAACTCCCCCATGAACTGGGAACTTAGAGCATCACTGACATCCTCACCTTCTGCTCTAAGGTCAGGGCAGATTTCCATCTGTTTTTACACACTTGTAAAAAAACTATCACAACAAAAATCCTATCAAAACAAGGCACTTTACTGATCAGGTTACACTCCCTACAGAGAGGACCAGAGGACAAACACATGACAGATGGCAGTTACAATGCTTAATGCACTGCTGAATGGTACTCAAATACTGTGGTGATAAAGGTTGTAGGAGAGCCGATATAGAGGAAAACAGGTAGAATAGAGGCTGCTGGGGTTATACAATAAGGCACTGACAATGGGAAGAATGGCTCCGGTGTGAGTTCATTGTATGGGAAAGTACATGCAAAGGATTCAGTTACCTCCACCATGAAATCACACACTGTTGTTAAAAAGGTTTCAGTGATCTCAGTCTTAATACATAGGTGTTTTAAATGGGAGGGTGACATATTAGTGTAAAAGCTTGCAAAGAGGACTCTGCCCCTCAGAGAAGTCTTTTTTCCTCCCTTCAGTTCCATATGTCTGTGATGCTGTCCATTGGATGTGTCATTAAAGGGCAGCTGGTAACCTGCTAAGTCTGATGAATGTACACCATGAAGTAAGCGCATACTCAGCTGCTAAGTACTCTGATACGTATAGTTTTCCTTAGATAAATATATTTAAAACATTTGGGCACCGCTTGCAGTTTAAAACCAGGGAGAAGAAAAGGGGCAAAGAGAAATAGCTTTATGCTAATCTGCATTTCATCTAATTTTCTGTTCTGCAATGAAAGACAGTCGCTCCTTCCTGCTTAATATGGAGATGGAGGCGAAGTTAGAACACGAAGGAGAAAAGGTCAAGAGGTTCAGTAATACAGTGCTGGGTAATTTAAGCCATGTTATTAGCTACCTTACCTCAACGTTTTTTTCAAAAGGACAATACCTTCTCCCACTTCTGAGTGTTCCTCTTTTTTGTAATAAATCATTGGATGCTTCTAAACCACCACTGTGCCCAGAGAGTCAACACATATAGATCATGTTTATACTAATCCTTGACCATTGTGCTCTCTCCCTGCATAAATCATGACCCCTTTCCAAATATAGTCACTAGAGTTGCACTTTCTGTAGTCAAAGGTCAAAGTCCATAAAGCAGGTATGGGGTTTAAGGCTATGGAAAGCTACTGGTTATTAACAAAACTCTGCATTGAATTGAATGTGTAATGCGCTGTAACCCCGAGCCCTCAGCTCTATGCTGATTGACTTCCGTACAGTTTTCAGTTCAGACTGCAGCATTTGTTCCTCATTAAATCACTCCAGCCTTACACCACCAAACTTTTAGATAAATTCTCCATCTATCAACCATTCACTTGATGCGTGTGTCCAAGATCAGCTGTGCACCTCGGCACCTGAGCCCAAACCCAGTGCTGCAGTACAGCCCCTGAATCCATGCTGCACACAGGTGGTAGGAGCCACAGAACTGCTTCTCCATTTGTGTCAGCTTAGGGACACAGGAATGGAAGAAGCAGACAGGGTAAAATTTTGAGGTTTTTTGGTGGCTATATATTCCACATTAAAATATCATGTTTAAAGTGGTGAATATGGCAAAAGAAATGCATTTCGTGTGGACCTGATTCAAAACTCACTGAAGTCAATGGCAAGACCTCATTGACTTTAACAGGCTTCAGATTAGGCCGTTGGTATTATTCGGTCCATTATCCTGTGTCCTCATTGTGGATTTATGTGATATTGCTATGATTTCCGCTATGTATTGCTTCAAACCTCTTACCCTACTGTTATAAAACAAATGTTCCTTTTGTACAAGAGTATATTTGGAAAAGAAACCTGAAAGCAATTTCAAATCCTCCTGTCCATTTTTTCTGACTGATCCAACCAATTTGACAGCCCACAGCAAAAATAGCTTGGTTATTGGTTCCTCCAAACTTGTTTTTTATTCTGCTTTGAATTCAGCACTGCAGGTAAATCAATATAATAACAATACTCAGGGGACCCGTATAATTAATATACTCATGTATGACTATATTGCCTGTGAAATTTTATGGGAAGTGAGTCCATATGCCAATATGTACACACAGTCGAAGTCATATAGTCTTGTGTTAAATGACAATCTGAAAAGGCTCAGACTGGTAAAAAAAGAACCCAGACTTGTTCCAATAGAGGCATTTTTTTATAATTATAACTGTTTTTTACCTTAAACTGCTTTCCTGAAGCAAATATACTAACCTTTTCATTTAAAATAAACCACACTGAGGGACCATCACAGTTTCAAAATATTTGCAGACATTTTTAGAATTTGAAGACCTATTGACTAAGATGAAGAAAGGGGACAGAAAAGAGAAAAGATAAGAAAAACGAGATCAGTAATGAAGGATTTCCAACGAAGAGAAATCTGGACTAACAGAACAAATAAATAAATTTTTAAAATATGCCTAGACACTTTGTAAATTTCTTGTGAGAGAAAAATCAATGGAACTTCCAATTTAATAAAATTTGAGGAAAAGTTTTTATATGGTCAAAACAACCCACATGGATATTTTCAGAATGAAGCTTCTATTCTTCATTTAAAATAAGATCTGGTTTGGAATTGTATTTTTCCTCTATTAAAAAACAAAAAAAGAAGGGGAGATTACATGAGATCAAAAGTACAACAAAGTTTTCAAATCCCCAGGGTCAGTGCCCTCCAGGACTAATTAACCGTTGGTGACAATTAGGGATTAGCAATGCCTTTCTTTAGGTGAAAGGGTGACAACCCTGTAGCTTCACAGTCTTTTGAAAGGAGAAAACGGTTTCACCTGCCTTACTCCCAAGCAGGGAGATCCCAGGAAGGACTATGTGAACTGTTTCAGTTTCATCCCCCAGTGGGGAATTATTCGTTATTGTTATTTGCTATTGCTCAGAAGACCTGCTCCTTTTACTCTCTTTAGCTCCTGAACCTGAGTTTTTAGGACAGTTGCTACCTACTTCTGGAGCAAGAGCTTCTGTACTGACACTCATGCAGTCATAGCCCCTTAACCTGCCTTTCCTGAAAAGGCTTGCCTGTACGTTAGTTACATATGCCTGGTCATATGCTATGTCCCTCCATGGAGCAGAGAAGAAGCGAGAGAAGCTTAGTTATAAACCTGAGTCTGGGCTAAGCTCATGAGGAATCCCAGTTTCAATACAGAGATGGGGAGAGCATAGGTGGGAAGGGGCAGTAATGGGGCCTCGTCTTCAGGTAGCACTCAGGGCTTCTTAAAACATAGTACAGTCACACTGTTCAATGTAACCTTCAACACCCATCAGAAGAGGACATTCCAGGAAAGACACATCATTCTGAAAAACAGCTCTAAAGGAGAGGGAAGAGATTAGCTGAAGGCAGGCAAAGGCAGGGACATGAGCAATCACAGATGACTCACTGCAATGCAATGAACTCACAGTCATGTCAAATGGATATGTCACACTGCTCTAGGATATTGTAAAGCATTGCCTGAAATAAGCAATTAAAATGGACAACAAAGACTACTTAAAAGATAGATGAAAGTATTTTTGGAAATCACATAACTTGTTATTAAAGCTAAAAATTATAATTCTTAAAATGTGTCATAATTTGTTTTTTAAATGTCAGAAACTGATTTTTTTAATGAATAAATATAATGACAAAGTTTGTACCAAATATAATTATGCTGCTAGACAGAGAGAGCTGAGAAGTGCTTTACCATTCTGTGGTAAAGACTGTTTACTTTCAACAACTAATTAATGATTTAAAAGCATTTACTAGTCAACATAACATAAAGGCACATGAAATATTCCCAAGTCTCCATTGTCTCAGCTGATGAAGACCATGACTTCCTGTGAATAAAGCACTAGCTTCAGCTGCAAAATTTTATGTGATATTTGGTAAATTTAATGAACCAATGGATTGTCTTGAACATTTCTGTTAAAAACTTTGTATGTCTTGTTGATAATTGAGCCCAGATTCTGAAGAGAAATGCTGGATCCTTGCTTTATATTTTGCTGCCCAACAAACTTGAAAAATAAATAACCAGAATGGGCTATTCTGTAAAATTTTGCAGAACGTTAGTGTTCTGCATTATCTGGGGATTTGTTTGTTCCATGACATTTAACTTCTTCCTACTTTTTTCAGGCCAAATACAATTCTCAGGGATGGATGTGTCAAAAGAATTGACAGTGAAAACATATGCAACACTTTATGTGCATCTTTCTTGGCCTGTTAACCATAAAGTGGAAAAGAAATGCTGTATACTTAACAGCACACTCTTAATGCATGACACTAAGTTACACGCAGTGTGCACCAGAATATAGCTTTTCTATTAAGAACTGGCAGTGCTTAAGAAGATGGTAGTCACAAATCACAGCATTAGTATGTAAGTGGTAGTGCTAAAACAATAAATCTTCAAATATTTAAGTCACATTTTTGTACACAGGTTTGGAATAACCCAAGAGAGCAAAATAACATGCTTGGGTAAAAAGCATAAGGATATGTGACTAGGATTATATGGTAAAACACAGGCCTCACCAAAAAGAATTCAAAGCTGCAGTGCTCACTTCTAACTATTTCTAAACAGCTCAGCATATATCATACCAGGCTGAATTAGAAACAGAGGAGTTGCTGTGTTATTTGACATCACTCCATGCAGCTGGAGCCAGCCCCTTACGTTTAGAAAACTTCCAAGCAGTTGCTGATGGACAAAAGGAGGGGACGAGACAGAATAGGTGGAGGGAAATAGGAAGGCAAAGCAGGGCTCAGGCTGACAGCTGTAATCATCTTGAAGGGCTCTGTGGGAGACACACAGTGACACTCATGGCAACCAAAATCTTTCTTAAACAAAGATGTCTCTTGTGGCAGCTTACAGGCTTAGTCTTGCCCTGGGCAGCACAAAATAGCCTCATCAGCAATTAAAATCACACTGTCCCCCGGTCATCAACATCCATTATGGTCTGGAAAATTGAAGCTGATGCCTGTTTCCATAGCAAAACACAAGTTTTTGCCTTATAGGTTTCAAGTAGCATGTTTTTGTAGTAATTAAAATTAAATCATGGCTAGATAACAAAAGCAAGGTTCTTGGACCTCATCATGTTTTTATGTGAAAGTTGCAATTAAATGGGAATGCCCTAAGCTAATGTAATTTCAAAACAGGAGACCTGGAGGGTGAACATTTTGTTCAGAAATAAGATGATTTAATGATTTGGGTTAAAAAGAAGACTTCCAAGTTTTCAGATTTTTTATGAAATGAGATTACTCCTATGGCTGCCAACCAGCTGGATATAATATGCAGGCTAACTGCCAGCACCCTTGTATTCTAACTAGAAATGCTGATTTCTTAGATTTGTAGCAGCATTATTCATTCTCCCCATCTTGGATATGTTTCTGCTTTACAGATCTGTTTCAGCAAGCTCCAGTATCAGGTATTATTACTTCTGTCTGTCTAGGAAGCAACAAGAGTTTTCACCAGAAGGAACATTTCGCCTCAGTCAGTAATCAAATGTCTTCTCTGCAGAAGGCTATATAAGAAGTGAAGGGGTTGCTGCTTAGGAGTGTTGCATGGCAAATGGCGACAGCAGTTGTACTAACAGCATACCAAGCCACAGAAAATTACCAGAAAAATGGTTTGCATTCAGCAAACAGACAGCAAGTATTACATGGTAGTAGAGGACAGGACCTTAAAAAATATTAAAATGCCTCATGTCCAATGGTTTTAAAGGGAATTAGATATCTGTATGTTGCTGCGTGGATCACGGGTCCAGCAGACCCAAGTTTAAGTGGAAAGCTGCAAAGCAAGATAGAAAGCATGATACTGATCTCCCACTTGAGAGCTTTTTCCTTAAGATCAATTTCTTAAATTCTAAGCCTCCTGAGTTAAATTTTAAATAAAGTTTAAAAACCTTAAGTTTAAATAATAAACTTGGATTTGTAAGTATAAATTTGAAAGGCCATAGTAGTACATGGAGAATGCACCTTTTGAAAAGACAATGGGAAAGAAAGAACAAATAACCGGGTGTTGTTGATGGGAAGGCTGACATACTGAGGCTAAATATATGTCCTCATAAACTTTCAGAACAATTTCCTATAATCAGAAAGCCTCTCCAAGCAAAAACCTTGCATAGCTTTTTTTCTGCTGTGTACTTACCCCCGAGATATTTTACATTGTTCCACCATGACGCCTAGGTCACTATTAGCTTTACGTATGTAGTAATTGCAGCCAACCACACTGCACAGAGCTGAAAGATGTTTCTAGCTGGGATGTCACTGACAGACAGATTTATGAAAACTAGACATGACCATTATAGCCACTGCTTCTACTAAATCATTGGGAACTTTCCTTAGCTCTCTTTGGAGACACTCAATTTTGTTGTGCCATCTCTTATCCTTAACATGATGAAATTAATTTTGAGTGTTAGTCAAACATAGCTCAGGATATTTCTTTCCTGCAGAATCACAGAGTCACAGAATGGTAGGGGTTGGAAGGGACCTCTAGAGATCATCTTGTCCAACCCCGCTGCTTGAGCAGGGACACCCAGAGCAGGGGGCACAGGACCGTGTCCAGGCAGGGTTTGAATGTCTCCAGGGAAGGGACCCCACAGCCTCTCTGGGCAGCCTGTGCCACTCCTCTGGCACCCTCAAAATTTGAATTGTGTTCGTAATCGAGTAGCTTTCTTCCTAAGTGCTGAACAGCAGCCTGCCTTTGTGGAGAATACAGAGAGTTGAAATGTCATCTATGGCAAATTCTCGTTTGGGACAGGAATGCCCTCTCCTAACCTCAGGACTCTAGTCTGCAAGTCAACAGTCTGGACTGCAGCCAGGAGAGACAGGTACTCCACAGAGTGAGTCAGTACATTAGCAAGGACATTTATCTTAGACTAGGGTAAGCCACTGCCTGGAAATATCTGCTTCTCTTCACTGAATAGAAAGCGATATTGGACAACCAGCTTAGACCAGATGTTTAATTTTGACAATGTAATGAACCCTAGACCATGTCAGAATCATAATGAACTCACAGCAAAATCTGCGACTAAACTGAGAGCATTTAAAGATTGTCTTATTACATCAACACGCTGTTGAATGGAGCTATCATGTATATTCTTCAAAATAGCACTTCAGTTTAGGCCACATTAAAACAGATCAGGTATCCAAGGTTCTGAGTTTCACTTTCAGATCGACCACTTGTGATGTTACCCTCAGCAAGCCCCTTAACTTCAACTCCCTGTTGCTAAACTGTTACTTACTCTTCAGGCTTCATTTATGATTTTTGAAAGCTGTTTTGAGTTCTTTAGGTCATGTAAGGTGCTACAAAAAGAGAAAGGGAAATAATAAGTAATAATAATTGCTAGCAACTGGAAAGAATATGCAGTTCTTTCTTTGACAACCCCGACTGATTTCTTTAACAGAATTGGATTTAAAAAGCAGGCAACTACATTCTGCTCTTTGATATTTTACATGTAAAAACCAAATAAAATGAGTCTTTACATTAGTTCCTCCTCAGCCAGAGTTAGAGTGATTTCCAGGCCATTATGGCACAGCCTGGAGCACCTCTAATGAGATTTATGTCTGCTTTGTTGGATTGTTTTTAAATACATTTTTTCCAATTACCTTCTAAAATGTCAGTTTCTCGTGCAAATGAAACATGATGCTGGAAAATCCAAAGGCTGGTTTGTGGGGGTGGAAAGGAAGGGAAGCTGGAAAACAAATCAGTCCCTGAACTACTTGCATTGCTTTTTGTGTAGGGTTGAGAAAGAAGCAGTAATTTAACAAAAGTACAGAGGGATCAAAGTACGTCTTGACACGGCACATGCTTCTTATCATAGCACATACGTTTAGAGGATTCATGACAACTGGCAAATACAGAAACCAGGACTATACTAATCCAGGCACCAGGTAGGTTTGTTTGATGGGCAATGTGCATGTGTGTGTGTGTATAAGTCAGTATCATCTCCTCCTCTCCATGTGACTTTCAAGGACTGTAGGCAAGATCATGAAAAAGGATGCTAAATGTGTTTCTTATGGGAATTATAATAAAAATAAATTTATTTTAATCTTGACAGGAATTGGCATTTTTTTTCCTTTAAAGCCAAAAAATAGGTCACACTGTCCTAAGGATCTCTAAATGACGGGAAACACTAAAAGCTAATGTATTTGCAGTTTGCACTATTCATTTTCAAAAAGTTTGCTTTTCCACTGCTTTATACAGAATCCACTTCATGGAAGTAGAAGTACTTTGAAAAGGCAGTGCCTTTTCGGAGATAATTGAGTTTTAAAAGCCCAAAGAACAGATTTTAAGGGCATTTAGACATCTTTTTTGCTTTAATGGGAACCAGATGCATAAATGTCTTTGCAAATGTAGCTGCTGATTTTGACTTTGCAACTGACAACAGAGTTTTACTGGATTCACTACATTGACACTGGTTTACATTTACACTGAGAATCTCATCTCCTTCCTGTAACTTTAAATAAAAAATTGCAGATTCATTTTATTAACTTTTCCTGCCCCTTTGAATATTTCAGTTTGTTGCCAGCATATATGGTGCTGCGTCATAATAAGAAAAATCTCTTAAACTCAGTTTGGTGGTGCTCTATCTTGTCACTGCATGAGACTGGTCAAGACTATAATTGCACAGTATAAGTTTCAAAGTGGAAATGAGGCAGGTATGCTTGAGACTTCTCAAGTTTCAAGTCGCTGGAGAAGAGGCAGGAGAGTTGTCACCTTCCATTGTACATGCATTTTTTCCTTAGAATGTGTAGCTGTACAGTTTCATTACTGAAATAGGAACTTGCATCCAGAATAATGTCAGTATTGGTCCTAGAGCCAGGGGATGACAGCTAGTAGTACTGACACTTCTCATTTTCTACTTCTGGCAGCGTTAAGAATTCAGCATGGAGAAAGTGTTGACACATTTTATGCCTTTTTTATATGTTCCAATCTAATGTAGTTAATGTTCATTGTTTGTGTAGCAAAACCCATGTATTTTTCAGCTATACTATTATCACAGGACTGGTGACCACATAACGAAACACTGAAGACACAAATCCAGGTAAGGACCTAAAGCATTAACTATTTCCGTCTATCCCACTTGAAACTTGGTGTGTAAAATGTTTGGGTATCCAGCATACAGATGCACAAAGAAATTAGAGTTGACTAAGCAAGGTGCCAGAAACTATCAGCCAGCTTTCAGTCAACCATATGCATAAATCCTTTTAAATAGATCTTATGCCTGGGTCTAAAAGCCCTGCTCATTTTCGCACGGAGTAACAGGGAGATTCCTTTGCTGAGTTAAAGAAGGAAGTGTTAAGTACATAAACATTTAAGACCAGTGCATACAAGATGAAAGTTTTGTTGCAGGTCCTCAGGCATTAAAATACCTCCTACCTGCCATACTTGGAAAGATCAGTACTGGCTTAGGTGTCTTCTGAGTCATGGTGCTGACGGATACTGTTCTCTCCCCTGAGTACTCTTTATTTCTTCATATCTTTCACATCTTCCTTTCTCAGATTCTACAACATCCATTTCTACCTTTCTCACCCCTTCTAGCTTCTGTCCACAGTTACTCACATCACAAATCTCTTTCTGGTACAGGTACAGCTGCCGCCTTTGTCT
The DNA here is from genome assembly GCF_963921805.1 of Phalacrocorax carbo. NCBI lineage: Eukaryota > Metazoa > Chordata > Aves > Suliformes > Phalacrocoracidae > Phalacrocorax > Phalacrocorax carbo. The sequence goes on along the minus strand of NC_087521.1, from coordinate 11,632,617 downwards.
GTCCAGAAAAATATAAGTTTCTGAACATCCCTATAGAGAAGGGAAGGCATAAAGACTCAAAAACAATGCTGCAACCATTGAGGAGAAAGAAATGTCCAGGCAGTGAGAAGGAAAACAGGACCCCTGAACTGAGGCCAGGACTATGGTAATGGTAGAAGGAGAAAAGAGTCTGTGGTAAAACTGAAACCTAGTATCACGTGTTTTCCTTATTGTTAACCTGTGATTATCAAGGTGGATGAATGTTTATCCTTGTTAAACTTCTGTTCCTTCTTACTCCCTACACAGAACTAACATTTGTGTGCTACAGGATTTCATTAATGAAAAATAAAGTCAAATGGAAATAAAGTGATTTCCACTTACGTGTTATACATCTGCATTTTCTGTAGATCTGTTGAATGTGTTGTCAGTTCCTCATTTGTTACTTATCACCTGAATCTTTCCTAGGAAGTAGGCAAGAAAACATATACACTTATATTCTAAATAGACTTTGTAGCTTTAAAATCAAGTGAAGTAGGTTAAAGAGAGGCTACGAATGTAGGAAGGCACATTTTAATGTCATCAGAAAGCAGTGTTAAGTTCACATTAATTTTTGCTTTAAGGCAATATGTTAGCAGCAGGACTGCCAAAGACAGGTATTTGTTAACTTTTCACTACAAGTATACACTCTGCTTAAAGGGAGAGGCGGGTATCTCATATATCTTAAAAATGTGAAGATATCATACCAAAAGGATTATACTCCCTGGAGTTAGATATTTCAGGTTAGATAAATCTGAAATCTCCTTGCACTGCCAGATTTGTAGGTGTGTGAGTGCCTGGCATTACTTTCCAACACATATTTATGTCCAGCAGGTACCATATGACCATGTCATAAGCCTAACCCAGATATCTGGGAAAGAACTTACTACAACTCCTAACTAATATGCTAGGGAGTGTTTAAATCCTATGCATTCCATTGAGCACAGTACATTTGTTGCGGGTGATGTGTCAGCTGCGTTTATTTTCTTAGTGCATTGTTACAATGCATTTAGGTTGTCACTCAGTTTGTCTCCTCTCCAGAACAGCAACAGAAAGTCAATGGATATGTATTTATCACCACTGCATTTCCTTTCATCAGCAGCATGATTGATTCCATTTGTATTTTTAATATGACCCAGGGACATAAGCGGTGATTGAGATAGAAAGAGGAAGCACTTTGCTTTTGTTTACATAAAGGAAATGTGTGGCTCCAGATACGAAATTACTAACAGAGAAGTAAATTATCTTGTATCTGAAGAACACCTACATGGCTGAAAAAAGGCAACACTTTTTTAACCAGATGTTAAAAATCATGTTGCTCAAAGAAGTTTGCCTACAGCAAACATACTCTATTTTAGGGACTGCAAATTCCTTTTACACATATGTCCATTCAAGGTATGGGTTTACTTGATGTGACCATAATACTATCATTACAAAGATTTCAGGAGTACCTTTACAGAGAATACAAGGGATCCTTGTCAAATATTTGGGTTTGTCATACCGGGGATTTTAAATCTGATCCCAGCTGAAGATTCATAGACACAACAAAAATTCAATTATACAGGCTTCTAAATAATGGTTAATGTTCAATCTAGTTAAGTTACTTTTTAGTAACTTGCTAACGTATATAAGATTTATTCTAAAAAATTTGGGAAAAGGGTCTTAGTCCCCATAACACTTTACACCCAAAGACTGAGCACAGAACTCCCTACTCATATCATTCAAGGCTCTTAGCAAAGGGGCAAGCAAGGTGAAACTAATTAATTTGTATTGAAGGTGGAGTGTACAAAGAAAAGACAGAATGAGGAGACACTGTTCTTTTACTTCTGTTTTAATTTGAAATCTCAACAGCATATGCTTCATATGATGAAACAAGCACGCAGAATATTTGAAGCATGTATTATTTTTCACTCAAGCAACATTTTAGTCTTTCATAACTTACTTGACTAGTATTTAGAAATATCTGCACGAGAGACTAAGATTCATCTGGTGTACAGTCATGATTTTTCCTCCAAACTCTCATTTTAACAAGACTCTAAGAAGTATTTTTCAGATTTGATAGGGACATACGAAGAATCTGTTCCTGGTGTCATAAAGTTACCTTTCTTGCTGCAGCTGATGACTGGAAGTTTCACTCAAATTTTAATAGCATTTTTAAGATAGGTTCTGCTTTTGTTGATAACATCTAATCTCAATTTTTTGTAAAAGGATATTAATAGCTTGCTGAAAGAATCAATAGACAAAACATGAATGTTTACCTTGTTCACTTTCTTGCCATGGTCTCAGATGTGCAGACTTCAAGGCATGTTCCTCCTTCACGTCAAGCTTTCAGGAGAGACAGTCTGGGTGGTTTTTACTTTTCTACTGATTGCTGTTGGGAACTGTCTAGGAAGAGAATCCTAAAGCTTTCTAGTCAAAGAGATTAACCTGTTGTGTTTGAAAGTAATAGGTTAGACATGTACCAGCAGCTTGTCACTTCACTTAAATGCTTCTTTCAAGAGTATTAGCTGGGTGTCACCACCCAGGTAATTCTTTCTTTTCTTAATAAAATACCTCCTGTAAATCGTCTGAAAGACCATCGTTCTTCCACATACAAATTAGCTACCTTTCCTTTCTCCCCATTGCAGCTGAAGGTAGATGGCATGGTACAGGTACAGACACATAGCTCTGCAACTTCTACTGTATGGCTGGATCTGGTTCCAGTCCTCACACTATCAACCTATGTATTAAGACCAAAAACTCTACAGCGATAAATATAGCCACTTGGGTTATACTTTAAACTGGAAATAAGAAATCTGAATCTTTTACTAGCAAAGTAAACTAGATTTTTATTAATAGCTTCCCAATGCTGCCATTTAGCATCTGATTTGCACCTACAGAGTTTTCCAGAGGTTAAAATATTAGTTCTTGATCATTGTGTTTTGACATAAAAAAGAAGTATTCATATAGTGTAGCAAATTCCCATGTACTTACTAGGGTGTTTTGTTTCATCTGTTAGCAAAAAACCATGCCATTTTTCCAGGAAAGACAGACGCCTCCAGGCTAAAGCTGGATATGGAGAGAAGGACACTAATTGCTTTGCACTGGCTACGACTGCCTGGAACAAGAGCAAACCTAGAGCTGCAGTACAAGGTTTCTGGCTCTTTCATGCCACCATTACAGCCCTTCTCTGGCCAGGTGCTTCTGTCAAAAAAAACCCCATGTTTCGACTGAGCATAAAGATGCATCATTTGGTGTGATATAAGTTTGATAGCAAATAGTAGGAAGCTTTTTAACTAAGAAAGACAGCACCATAGCCCTTGCAGTTTCCTGTTACCCATATAAATTTGACCCTATTGCTCCTGTCATGGTTTTAGCTGGGATAGAGTTAATTTTCTTCACTGTAGCTGGCATAGTGCTGTGCTTTGGATTTAGTATGAAAATAATGCTGATAACACACTGATGTTTTAGTGCTTATACTAGTCAAGGACTTCTTCAGCTTCCCATGCTCTGCCAGGTGCACAAGAAGCTGGGAGGGGAGGGGGCACAGCTAAGAGAGCAGATTCAAACTGGCCAAAGGGATATTCCATATCACATAATGTCATGCCCAGTATGTTACCTGGGAGGGGCTGGCTGGGGGGAGCTGGCAGCAATTGCAGCTTGGGGACTGGCAGCATCAGTCAGCAGGTGGTGAGCAGTTGTATCGTTTGTGGGGGGTTTTCTACCTTTTTTTATTATATTATTATATTATAAGCATTATTATTACCATAATTATTATCATTACTATTTTATTTTAATTATTAAACTGTTCTTATCTCAATCCACAAGGTTTTTTTTTTCCTTTTGCTCTTCTGATTCTCTCCCCTGTACCACAGGTGTGGGGGGAAGGAGTGAGCGTCTGCATGGTGTTTAGTTGCTGGTTGGGGCTGAACCACAACAGCTCCAAATTAGCACCAGCTTTAGATACATGCATACTGGACAGTAAGTCGCAAAATCCAACAGGATTTGCCTGTAACCAGGTGCATACAGAGAATTCCAGAGCTCTATCCATCAGGAGCAACATGGATTGAGACAAAAACTGGGTCCTAAGTGTGCCACACTAACAGGGAAGTTTGTAATGAAACCATGGACTAGTTTAAGCTGTAGAACATTAGAGAAGTGTTATTTGTTATTGTTCTTATCATTTTCAAAATAAATTACAAAAACCATTTTTGACAGAAATAGACACAAAGAATGGTATACGTGAGGACAAGAGAAAGTTACTGCATCCTAGAGAGTGAGATCAAAGCCAAAATATTTCAGATTTTCATTATTACCTTTTTTTAATTCTGGTAATGATAATTCCAGAAACATGAACTGGACCTATACAGAACTATAAACATGCAAAATACAAAATACTAACCACACAAAGAGAACTCATGGACTCTGGGTCCAAAAGCCCAGAATTTTGCTTTTTTTAAAAAAAAAACCCAACTTCACCTTTCTGCAAAATATGCTGGAAGTCTTTTAACAAAATCCTGAGTAAAAAATAAAAGTTTTGTATAAATGTCACCCTTAAAACCTGCTTAAAAAAAAAAAAAAAGAAAACAAGATTGCTGCTTGTGGCTCTGGGTGTGCCTACCAGCATATGAAGCATATTCATTTTCCAGCATAGCTTTTGGCTTAATACAGTGAAGTCTGCATTAGTGATTGTTGTCATGATATTTTCCTCTGCAAGATTAAAGTGTTTCCGTTCTAGCACCCATAGCTATTATTGAAATAACATAATTTGCTGGTTATATGAACTTGCCCCTTGCCTGGTATAATGAGTTGATGAGACATTTGTATGAAGAACAATGTTTCATTATTAGCAGCAAAAATATTATGGTCTTAATGGGTTTCATTGCAACTTCTGCATGACACTGCTTTATTTTCATGTTATAATGTTGATGAGAACAAACTGCAGTTGTGCTGTGGCAGTGTAGCACTAAACAAATTTCACTCTCATAACAGTTTCTGCAGTGTTTGGCTATCAGAGAGTAGTAGAAAAACCCAGCAGTATCATCTGAAACATTCATTCAACGACTCTTCTCTTCTTGGCAACTGCCTCTGTTCTCGGTGCTTACTGTCCACAACCTTTGCAGGGTTTCTGCAGGACACGAGCTGATTCCAAAGCAAATTTACTTTTTTAATAAAAGTGAAATTCACAGCCAACATTGTAGTGAAAGTACTTGTTGCTCTGAAGCAAAACATGCAGCACAGGGGACACATAGAATCATAGAATCACAGAATCATTAAGGTTGGAAAAGAACTGTAACATCATCAACTCCAACCATCAACCCAACACCACCATGTCTCCTAAACCATGCCCTGAAGTGCCATGTCTAGATGGCACACCCCCAGGGATGGCAACTCCACCACCTTTCTGGGCAGCCTGTTCCAGGGTCTGACCACTCTTTCAGTGAAGAGATTTTTCTTAATGTCCAATCTAAACCTCCCCTGATGCAACTTGAGGCCATTTTGTCTCATCCTATCACAACTTACTTGGGAGAAGAGACCAACACCCACCTCACTACAACCTCCTTTCAGGTAGCTGTAGAGAACGAAGAGACACATAGCAGAGTATTTGGTTCAACAGCCAGGAAGGCTTCTGTCTTCCTCTGTTGAGTACAGAAGGCATCTATGATGATTACATTCTTCTATTAGCTGCCTTGTATAAATGCCTTGAAGCCCTCATAACATCTTTCCCATGGGTGTGTGAGCCATGCTGTTCTACTCCAGTCATGGATGTTTGTGGCACACCACACCTTGTTCATTCAAGACCTTGAAAAGCCTCCTACAGCACAAGATTAAAAAAAAAAAAAAAAAGTCTGGTTTGCAGTACAACTGGGAAAGATATTCCAGGAAAAAAAAGTAAATCTTAAATTATTGGATGGCTACTACATGGCCTTCCCAGGTGATCAAAAGGTGTTTGTTACTTTGCCATTCTGAAAAAGAACCTGAAGTTAAAGTGATTGAAAACATGTATGGCACAGACCACAAGAAGCAGCTGTAGTTTGTTGATCCAAAGTTTTTCATGCACATCAAATCACATTTCTGGTCATTCTTTTTTATCAGAAGCTAGGACATGTAATGTTGTCTGTGTTTACTTTTGTTAATTCTGACTGCAGTCGGCCAGACTGTTCTGTTCCCCATATTAAAGATCTAATTAAAAGGCAAAAGATATTCCCAGTCTAAAACTCAAGGTGGCCAATAAATCCAAATTGACAAAGAAAGGGCATTAAAGCTCAGGTATTGCATGTTAATCAACCGTGAAACTTTCTTTTGCACAGAACTAACAATATCACACAAAAGTGTTTTTAGGATCATAGATTCAGCTAAAAATCAAATGTCTTCTGAAGGCATTTGTGACTAATATTGTTCACCCTTAAGTAGAACTCTCATAAATAAGGTGTTTTTTGTAAGAACATTTCTGAGAAATATATATGGTAAATGCACACAAGTATGTATTTGCATGATTATTCACTTATACAGGCTGATCAAATAACTCAGAAGGTGTGAATTTAGAGGGAAAAACAATGCAATATGCTTTAGGTGACCAAACATAAAGTGCAATTAGTAATTTAGAAATGAATATTTGAAGTAATAGTGAGGTTTACTGACAAATTTCCACACTTGCACTATTCCTATAGATTATCCTGAATATTGGTCAAATGCTTTAAAACTATTCATGGATTGATTTGAAGCAATGAAAGAATATGCTACCAAAGATATTTTTATTATTATTACAAATATTTCATGGTTTTCTACTTGCAGCTTTCAGATAAATTACTTTCAATTTGTATAATATGCCATTCTGTTCATTTGAAGGCAATATATACATCCTAGTTTATTTTACTTCAGAGAAATTGCACTAGCTTTGCCTACATCCTTTTATAAATTGTCATACTAGAACAATCTAAGTGTCCTATAAAGATATATGAATGACTACAATGGACTTAAAGCTGCAGTGAATATACATCTCAAGCTTGGTGCCTACCAGCTGGTGGGAGATGCTGAGAAAAAAGCTGTCCAAAGAGTGGGGTTGCATCAGCCAGGTGGCGGGAAAAGTTTGGTGGAAAAGCAGCCATTTGGCTTAGGCAAGTCGACTCATTTACCTTAGGATTTTCTGCCATGTTAACCACAGCAGAACACAATGAGGTGTGTACTTGTTGTTTAATATGACACTTGCATTTTCTGATGGTCTTCACTGGAATATAGAGAGCCAGCAAGCCTGAATCAGGTGGGGGTTTTTTTATCCTTGCCTTTTATCACGGGCTTCTCTGGTGGAAACCAGGAAAATTTTCTGTAGAATGGGAAAACTTGTAAATCTTACCAGTTGGGGCTGGGCTGTGGGCTCTCTGCCATGTAGCTCTGGAAGCCCATTTATACTGGAAGGAACCTGGAAACAGGGCTTCCAGCCCAGAGCTAATCCACCAACCTTGTCATATTTGTTTCAAAAAAGTCTTTCCGCATATCTTTGGAAAAGAACCAGGCCAGGGTTGCTATTCCACAAGAAAATTTGAAAAGGAAATATGAAGATTTCCTTTTAAGTCATCTCACAAGAGACTGGGCTGCTCGGCAGGGTGGGAGGGAGGCTGTGTTCCCCTCAGTGCTGCAGCTACTTGCATCCACTTTGAGAAGGGGGTAAACTAAATCAGCAGCAAACAGAATTTTGTAGCTTTAGAAATGCCCCTGCTGAGGCTGACAGTGTTCAGCCATCTTGGTTAAAAAGTTGCTTCCCTTCCTGAAATAGCAACATGGTCATAGCCTTCCTAGATACGGCCCCATTTGCCACAGGACATGTGTAAACTAGTGAGTCTGTGATGTTTCAGTGACCTGTGACAAGACACAGCTCTGAAATGAAGAACATACCTACTCAAGTGAAGTGCAGTCCCTTGGCTTTGTAAGGTCATTCACTCCACGCTTACCCCTAGAGAATTCATTAGAGGAATTGCATAGGTCAAACACAAAAAAAGAAATGCTGTGGTAGGTATATCTTCTGCTATGGAAAACTTTACAGAGAAGCATATGAAGCCTGGCAGAGTCTTCAGTGAAACAGAAGACAATAAAACTTTGTCTGTCAGTCTAAGTGAACAGCAAGGGAAATAATATGCTGCACAAGAAAACCAGTCCATGGATTTCACTGTACAAGAAACTCTCCACACAGGAATGAAAAATTAGCTCTGTCCAACTAGTTCAAATCTTAGGGGCAAACTTAGAACCTGAAGATGAAAAATAATGGCAGTTTTTTCCTTTCTTGCTAAACCAAGACAAAGATATTCAACATCAGCTTCATATTCGGTAGTTTTGAAGGGCAAAAAATATTACATATATTGTTAGAGGCAATTCTATTTCTATTTCTTGGCTCACAGCAAATGAAGAAAAGGTGTATGGCATGGATACCCCAAAAACATCTGCAGGAAGCAGAATTAGAAAACCATCAGAACTATTAATAAAAGATACTATGGCCCATAGGGCTGAAAAAAATGGTGATGAGCATGAGGAATGATAAACAGTTCTTGCTTTGTGCAATGGGCCAGGTTTAGAAAAAAAAATCTGCTCTCCAACTAAGTGTTCTAGAGAAACCATTTCAGTCCAATAGCAGTTCAAGATAAAGTTTTTAATGGTTGAAGAAAGCTAATTTTAAATACAGAATCTGCCTGTTACTAATTGAGTTATTTGGCTTAGCAGGCATGTTTAAGTTAGACTGTCAACATATGCCCTAAACCTAAAAATAATTAATCCAACAGCAGAACCGAAACAACTAGTAACAACGTATACAGATGGAGATGCACAGGAGATTCAAATATGTGTTTGAGATTCAAAGCCATTTGCTCCTCTAAGTGATGCCGATTACCTCGCCTCCAGAAACATATCACAGCTCACATCGTTTAACAAAACATATTAGATTCAGACATAAACCTCAAGCCTCTGCCAAGTCTAAAGCCTTCAGATGGTTTCACATCAAGTACACGCGCTGAGCAGAGGAAAAACATCCTCTGTTTATCTAAGGAAGAGGTCAGATTGCAGACCTAGCTTTTATCCATATGCATGGCTAAAATGCATGAATCTCATGAGAACTGCCAAACCTTTACCACTGGCTGTATTTAGTGGCAGGTGTATTAGACTCCAATTTTCAAATTTGGTTTGGGCAGCAGAAGAAAACAAAGGCTTTCTCTTAGCTACCATTATATGTAAATATTACTGCAAATGTGAGTGTCCAATGGTTGGAGGCCTGAGCTTTTTAGGAGGTTACACAGCTTCAGTGACAAAAAATATTTGTGTCACTAGCTTGGGATGGCCAGCAAGTTACACTCAGTATCAAGCTTTACGCTGAATGTCCTAGGTAAACTGAGAACAGTTTTCTCAGGATTTGGGTAGAAGACTTTCGCAAAGATTTATCCAGGACAGACTAAATAGACATAATAAATTTTGCAATTTCTATCCTAGGAAAAGGTTAACATGTAGGTTAATAATTTTCTTCATAATCATGATAATTCATGATAATGATAACTTTAAAGTTTATATGCGGTGGATTCAAGTTTAAAAATATTGGGAGATGTCAACATGATTCATTCCAAGTGACTACATTGACCCGAATGCTCTGTGATTAAATTCAGCATTCAGCTGAGTTTTTGCCCTTGTGGACTTCATACAAAAGGTACCAAACACCCCCTTTTTCTCCTCCTTTTCCTCACCTTCAGTGCACCCTGGGCAGAGAGTTTTTTTCCACAACACACGCAGAGGCATGAGCTTCTAGTGGTAAACCACCATTTGGTTTGAAGAAATCTCCAATGAATTACAGGAATTTAGGTCTTTTCTGGGAGCACTGCTGAGAGGAGAGACTGGAAATTTAACAAACCCCTTCAACAGGGAAATGAGGTGCCAGTCAAATACAGCTAGGTGCTTTAAACTGATTCATATGAAATCAGTTTGATCTAAGATGTTCCAAATTTTAACAACCTGAATGATCAGAGAATGTAAAAAGACTACCTTACAGCTAGAAAAGACTGAGAGGTATTGTTTTTAAATGCTGTAAATACCTCAAGATTTAAACAGGGAGAGAGAACAGCTATTGAGCTAGCTAAACCAAACCAGAATTGAAACTAGAGCAAATAAACACAAACTGTCCCAAATAAATGAAAGCTGTAAATCAGAGGAAAGTGTGAGATGTTACTTCCAATAGGTGCAGCAGGTGTGAGACACCCAGCTCCTTTAAAGATGGAGTGGTATACATATTGGGGGGGGGGGGGCGGGGGGAACACCAAAAACGTTGTTTATCATAGAATCACAGAACAGCCCAGGTTGGAAGGGACCGTGAAAGATCATCTGGTCCAACCTTTTGTGGGAAAGGGAGGGTAGATGAGATTTTCTAGCACCCTGTCCAATTGCGGCTTGAAAACCTCCCATGATAGGGACTCTATCACATTCCTGGGGACGTTGTTCCAGTGAATGATTGTTCTCACTGTAAAAAAATTCTTTCTTATATCAAGACTAAATGACACCAAAGAACTTTATGGCACTAAAGAACTTAATAAATCAAGATCCCAGTGTATCAACTGCCAAAGCTGGCTCACTCTTTCTCCCTTTCCTAATGACAAAAATAATTGGGGGTATAAAATCAGTTTCGCAAGAAAACTGCATTTTTGTGAAAGCTGAATTTCCTGTTGGGAAAGCCGCCCTGATATACCATCACCCATACACCATATATCTAAGTCTTTGAGATAGCTTCAAAACAGGCAGCACAACATTGAGCTCTCTGTCTCTAATCCTTATCAGCAAGACGCAGCTAGTGAAGCTTTCTTTCTACTCGCCTAACCTTTTCACGTGACTTGTCAAGGTGGATGAAGATATATTTAAGGTATCTATTTCCTGGTATGTTCAATCTAAGTTAAATGTCAAAATACACCTGAAACCCTGGCCTGTGTTCCTATAGCTCTCTTACCGTGTATTCTTAGAGTAACTAGTAGAATGAAACTAATTTTGCTGCAATTTCTGGTTTACAGTGAATAAATAGTTCTGGGTTTCCACAAAAAAAAAACTCTTCCCTAATTAAAATTAGAACGATCTATGAATGAGAAGAATATTTCAAATAATATTTCAAATAGCTGAAATTTAAAAAAAAAAAACAGGGGGGCAAGAAAAAAGATGGTGTTTCCCACTTCACATCACAAATTGCCGATGATTCCTAGAGGCAACACTGCTGAACAAGAATCCCAGTGTGATCATGTTGCCAGAGGTCCTTTAAATGGCAGATCTTGGGCAGGAGCTGTGGCTATTACTTCTAAAAAAACAATGCTTATTAACTCTCATTCATGATCACTTTAGCATCAATTCTCTACAGCTGCTTTCTGAATCTTGTAGCTTTGCATCTGTTGCAGCCTCTTTGCTGCACAAACTCACAGAACTGAGGAAGACTGAATTCTGGCAATACCTAACAAGCCATTACTAGTTTTGTTAAGCAAGTCAAGTTGCCTAGGGTTTTTACCCTGTAGAGGCAGACGTACTTGTGTATGTCTGATGTTTCTCTTAGAACAAGCTGCTCAGATAATGTCGCTGCTACTAAAAAATGTCAAGGACATACTTATGTCTAAGTTGAAACTCTTTTCATTAAAACGAATGATTGGCTCATCTTCGAGCAAACTGTTTAATTGGCTGTCTCTGTGTAAAGCTCTCTTTTAAGAAGTTCTCTTTTAAGAAAGAAGCACGTTCCTCCTAGTGCCCAAAACATAGATCCCAACCACTGTGAAGGTGACTTTAATACTTCAGACAAACTAATACTTGCTAACCCTGACTTCATGCTGGCAGGTTTCCAACTCCATAATAAAGTTCAGTAGTCAAGGACTCATGAGGATTTCATTCTGAACTGTATGTAGAGGGCTGACTTTGTTCCACTGTTAAAAAGAGAAAAAAAGAACAGCCCTACAGAGTAGGACAATTCAATTTTACCTTTAACCTCAGGTGAAGAAAATGTCTGAAGTTTTTTCTCCAGCTCCAGGGAAAAAATGCTGCAAATTTGATTTTTGAATCTCATGACATCAGAATATTTCAAAGCATTTTGTTGTCCTGAAGAGGATGGGGCATGAAAGTGATATGACCAGCTACGCAAAATCAGCACATAGGATGCGTGCCCCACACTTAAAGATAACACGCAACTGATTTAACTAGAGCCCTGGAGGCACAGACAACAGCCATAATTCCTAGATGCCACACAAGCCAGCCTAGGTCACTGATCACCAAGAGCTGACCCTGGTGTCCTGCAGGCAAGTCTGAAGCTGAACTCTCTTTTTAGTACCACATAACCCAGAGGGCACATGCAAATGAATTCAAAAATTCACTGTGTGCCCTGAAGGACTGTATTAGCAAAACTATGCTACAGTTTGTGGCTTATAGCAATCACATAGAAAGGCCCCATCCTCCTCAGAAAGGCTGTGAGTGATCCCTTCCAGAGGGCAGTAAATTGCCTCCAAAGTCCACTGGTACGAGTGGGTGCCCATCCCTCCTCACGCAGTACAGTTCGAATGCAGTTCAGCAATAAACACAAACTAAAATGACAGAGAACAGCATACCTAATTAATATTCCCATGAATCATTAAGACCTTACTTTAGTTGGGTTCAAAAGCCTTCTAGAATGAAGGTAAATTTTTAAGGATGTTCACCTGTATTTTTGTCATAAATTTCCAGCTCAAATCTATCACTTTCAGACACAGCCCTTAATGATGTCAGAAGTGATGCACTGTGCTCTGCCACCCTGGAAAGAGAAGCTTCTTAAGAAAAGTGGATAGCTATTCAGCTATTAGCTGATCAGCTATTAATTCTAGATTAATAACATCCATTGACGTGTGGACTGTCCAAATATTTCCTAAACCTTTTAATTGTTTGACACTGAGGTGAATGTAGCTAATTTAATAGTAAGTAATTTTGTTTCACAGCTGATGCTGTTTCAGCCCTTGACTGCCTGTTCACCTGCAGGACATGGAGATGGACAGGTGTGGAGGCTGGGCTTTATTTGCACAGTGTCCAGTAAAATGAAACCTTCCCCTGTGATTGTGAGCAATAAACACTGACAAAAAAAGGAAGGGTAAGTCTCAGGTTGTGTTACTGACTAACTACATTTATAGCTACATAAGAATCAGAGCACATCCACGCAGAATCCCTTTCAGAGGTGGAGAATCACACGAAAACCCTCTGTTATCCCCTTTACAAAACCAATTGATTTTCAAACTTCAGCATTTCAAACAGCACAAGCATCTTGTGGGAATAGACATTATGATTCTTGACACAACTTGACTTTACTGAGTAGCAATATCAATAGCTTAGAACAAAGGAAAGATGAGAGAATATTTAAATCAGGAAGGGCCCAGTGAGGTGTGTAATTCGGAGAAAACCTCTAGGGAATGTCCACTGTATCAGTGGCAGGAAAGGGCATTGTTTTAGTGATTTACATGAATAAGAAAAGAGAGCTTCATAATTGCCAGAACTATGCTGAGGTTAAAAGCTGAAAAGAAATTCTTAGAAAAGCACAGGAGTCAACTCAGAAATTTAAAATGGCAAACTGAGGAAGCCCCATTTCTACCTGACTTCTTGGAACATGTAATGGAAAGTGGGAAATAATTTATGGGAAAAATTAAGATGTTCATATTTGTTTTTTTAAAAGCAAAGCCCGTGCATGCAGTCACAGTTCATGCTAGGATCTGGGAATGCAGAAAGCTCTAGCTTGTGGCATACATTTCCAAATAATGCCAGAGCACATCAGCAATTTCAGCCAGAGGGACATGTGCCATTGCTGAAAATCTAGTACCTGATTAGTACCCTGTCTAACCCAGTGGTATCTTCAGAGAGTATGGGAGGTGTCCTGCCTGTAAGTGTACATTCTCAGCCTAAAGGCCTTTGTACTGAGGTCTCACAGAGACAACTGGCAAGATATTTGTAAAACTTTCATGTTCCTTAAACACACATACAGAGGCATTTTAAAATGCGATGTTAGTGAGTGTACAGGACTCCACATGGTAGGTTTTCAATACTTCTTTCAAACCAATTATGAAAGAATGAGTCAGAGCCAAGCTTTTTAAGAGATACATACTTGTTCATAAATAGCATACTTTTAAATGTCTGCTAAAATATAGTTACAAATAATTCTACCCAGCTTTCTGATTTCTGTCCTATTTCCAAGATATGAGATAAGAAAGAAGTTCTTTTACCTACTGTGGGATTTTGCCTAGATTTCTGTGAATAGCAGAATGACAGAGTACTTATGTTAAAGCCAGGTTCTCATACTGCAAAGAAATGGGCTTGCTCAGGGAGCCATTCAATTTTTCCACTGGCCTGCCTAGTCTCTGAACTGCCCAATTTTTTTCCTCGGTTAAGAACTTCAAAACCTGGCACGTGGCTGAAGTAGACTATTTTGTCTAATAATTTTTAGATGTTATGCTCCTGAACAGCAAGAAACTAACCATCAGAATAAAGTTAGGTAGAGTACAGTAACCTTACTCACAGACCCCTTCCATGACAAGGAATTGCTCCTTCCATCTCCACTTCAGAGCAGATTGAATTCAGTATGTCAGCAAAGGCTTAGCAGATTTCCTAGTATATTCAGGTTCCCTGTTCATCCTCAGCCCCGCAGGCAAGGGAAAGTAATTGCACAAGAATGCCTGGATAACGAGTAGTCACAAAATTTTAAATCCTTTGCAAAACACTTCCTATGCCCACGGTGTTCTGACTTGGAAGGAATGGCATATCTAGGCTGGTTTAGGTAGTTTCTGGACCACCTTACTGCCTCTGATTTCTTTCCAAAGTAGGACGAGTAATGGTACAGCACTAACCACAACAGGTCTGTTCAGATAACACGTCCAGCTTTGATCAGCCACAAACGCATCACTACCTAGCAGACCCCGCTCTGTAGACATCACTCATTATGGGCTGCAGTTACTTCCTTGTCACTATGTGTTTCAGAATAGGCCATCTTCTGTGCCAGGATAGAAACTACACAGGTAAAATGCCAGGATATCGGTATTTTTTAACTTCACTTTTTGAGTTGGAGGCCAAATACCAAATATTTTTCAGAGTCTGGCTATAATAAGGGATCTTTCCTACACTTTACGTAGGGCTAAACACCAGCTGCCATGTGGTCTCACCACGCACCTGTTGGAGGAAGGGTGTCACACTTGTGATATTCTCCGCTGAATCTACTGGCAGAGCTGGGTGGTGGAGGAGGTAAAAGCACTCTAAGCCATTCACCGTAGACCAGAAAGCACTCGCTAAGTCATGTTTTCTGTAGTCATGAAGGCCTGGCGCTGTTTTTCCTCAAGGTCCTCTGAAAATCTGAGTAGGGAAAGAGGGTGTAACAAGGGAATTAACAACTTCTCTGGAATGACCAACTCCTTTTCAGAGACAAGTGAGCAACAGTAAAGCCATCAGTTCCCAGTAATAAGTTTCAGAAGAGATATAGCCCCAAGTTGCATTCATTCACAAAGTGCACTTAATATTTGGGTGGCTCTTGGTAAGAGGAGACAAGTTCTGAAATGTGAATATCAGACAGCCCAGCCCCACAGGCATCTCTGAGGATACTCAAAGACTGCTGCTCCTGTCCTGGCTGACCCTGCTATCTCCTGGGACCCTGGAAAGGAAAGGGAAGGTCTTGAAGACAGAGCTCTTCGTTGATACAGTGACTGGGAAATACCCATCATATTGCAAAGATTATGATGAGGAACCTTGCAGAACCTTTTTCTATCACCCCACCATTCTGCAGGCCTAGACATGACTGTGAAACAGATTTCAGCAAACAATTCTGCTTTAGTGTTCCTGTAGTACCGTGCAAAACATTATCTATGGCCCTTCTACACACAGAATTGTGAGAACCATTAAAATTACAAGGATAGCCTTCAAACCACTGTTATTGTACAAATACCACATATATTAATCATTCATTGTGTCTGATGATCCCTTTTAGCACCATGGAAAGCCATAGCAAATACCAGTTGCAAGTTAAAGACTCTGGAAAATACATGTTCAGTAATTTAAGCAGTTCAGAAATCTTGTTTTTTCTAAACCTACAAAAGATGTCTGAAACCTTCAGGGTGAGCCATGAAAGTGACACCAAAAGGTCACGGCAGCTACAGAACACTGCTGTTGCTATGTATACTAGCAGGACTTCAATTTGTACCTTGAAGCTGTCTAATTGACGATGCATAATATTCATCTGTATGCCAGTTTCTCACCTGTACTGTGCCTAGTTACAAATAACTCCTCTGACGTTCAGTAATAACCCATATATTGCTGTTGCAAACAGATAAACCCAGATTAACATGGAACATGAGACACTACTTTTATATCGCACGACCCGCTTTCCTGTTTCCTGGTGGGGTCTATTTATGGTTTTTAGAAGCACTTTTTAATGGGACCATACAGACTTGGACATTACACTCCTGTTTTACAGCACAAGTTTACGCTTGCTTTACAGTCTTGTGTTCTGGACTTATCAGCAAGAAATTCTGGGGCTTATTGATTTGGAATGATGGAAAGCAAGCTTGTGTGTTTTACTTGGTTATAGGATGTTCATAAGCCACCAATATGATGTTATTCTGAAAAAAAGGGAAATGCAATTTTGGAATACATCAGTTGAAGTATTTCCACTAGACATAAGCAACTTCTGTTCAAGATATATTAATCTAGAGAAGAACAGCTGCAGAAATGGGTTTGTAGGATAATCAATAGAGTGTAGAGGCTTTTTAACAGGAGGAAGCCAGAAATTATTTGGGTGTTGAATCAAAGGAACATCTTCTCAAACACCCATAGGTATAAAATGTTTGTGAATAAACACAAGCTTGAAAACAGAGATTGATGAGCATTAGCTCTAAAAGAGCCTGTTGGTAGGAGCTGTAAGAACAAAGATAGTGTTAGATCTACATATTATCAAATACATATATATCAAAATAATAACTTTATCTGTTTAGGAATTGATTTTGTAACTTAGCTACAATAGCAGAGGACTTGACTCGGTAACGAAAGAGATCCCTTTCAGTCCTACATCTATCACATTATGACAGAGCAGTTAGTTTATGTATACATCCTGGACTAGGCAATGGAATTTAGCATACAACGAGTAACTTGAAAAACACCTCAGGGGAACTTCTATATCTATACTGGCATTTTCATGTAAGCCAAAGCTTATAACTTTGTGTACATGCAACATTTGCACACAGAGCACAGAGCTGCCAAAGAGGGCAAATAAAAAGAAAGACTCAGACACTGCTGTTGACAGCATGGCCAGTGGACCTTAGTGCTATTTGCAGTTATAAGCAGAAAAACCCTGCAAGAGGAGCACTCCTCCTGAGACAGGCAAGCCCTTGCCATGGACATTCTGTCTCTGTCAAAGACAGAATAAAGGCCTACATGAACCATCAGTCTGAAGCCTGCAGTGGCTTTATGCCCATAAACAAGAATTTTACAGCCTTTTTATGAAGAACTGCTGCGCAGATTCTACCATTCTGGTGTTTTGCAATGAAAAGATTTCCCTGCAAAATCAGCAAGAGTTATTATGCTTGATGAAGTACATACAACTCTAAAATCTTCAGTAAAACAAGGCTCCAGGGTTTTCAAATTCATGATATCACAGTCCTGACATATGTGAGAGGTGAGAACCTTTATTCTTCCTCTGCCTTTCAAGTTCTTCCAAGTTTGAAAGATTACAAAGACAAAAACAATCCCCTCCCTCTGAAAGAACTGTTCACCTAGAGTGAATCTAAGACTATTTCCAGTAAAACTTTTACAGAGTTAAAAACTAGAAGCAGAAGAGAGACTTATTTGCCACAAGCTTGGTAACTGGATGACTGCCAGGCACCATTTGAGGAATAAGATCCCAAATTCTGAGAAAGGTTCATCCTCTGTATCCGCTTGTCTCAAAAGTATCCCATTATGAACCTATGCTGTGGTTATGGGAATAGACCAAGAGCAATGAAAAACAGGTGCTCGGACTCCAGTGTTCCATACAGGAACCAAACACACCGAGACCCCTGTTACAACCCGTAAGCTCTGCACAGCTGCAGGTTCTTGGCTTCTACAAGAAGTTTTCTGTTTGGAAACAAATCCACTTTACTGCCTAATAAAACTGAAAAGAAACTGAAGAGCTTAGTGAATACTAAAGCATTTTTCTGAAGTTCTTAGCCATGAAGCAGCATTCACAGCTGGAATGTTTTATGAACAAAACTTTTGCCTGGATATAGCATTCCTCATAGCTAATGCATCTGTTCTACTTCATACACTTCTCAGCATGGATGTATGTGGAGTAATAGGTTTACACCTGTTCCTGAGAAACTTGGCTTCTGAGACATGAACCAAATTTTCTTTAAAGGAAGAAGATAAAAAATGAAGAGATGGAAAGAGTTGCTTTACTGTTTCCTTTTCTGCCTCTTTTATCATTTGCTTGGAGTAGACGATATTCATCGAAAATAGAGAACACACATACGGAAATGTATTCGCCTGTGTTGTTTAGAATATTTAGATATCCTTATGCTGACTTGACTTGTTAGTGTATTACTGCTAGCATATAAGCCCTAAGCAACACAAGAGCCAACACTGAGCTCTGCAGAGACAATAAAATGCTTCCCAGGTATCCCTGAACATCCAAAAGAGATTGCTCACATTGCGAACAAGTTTGACAGCAGAGAGAAAACAGACACAGTTAGTTGCTGGGAACCTGAGGTCTATGCTAATGATATGTCAAAAAGTAGTGTAACGTTTTCCCTGCAGGTGGCCAGGCAGAGAAACATTATAAATTAGCAAAGAAACCCTCTGATTTTAGTCTTCTCCTCATTTCTGATTTAACATCTCTTGTGGAATTAATTTTCCACAAAGGGAACTGTGCAGAAGCAGTCAGAATGACATGCCTTAAAGCCTTTTTGACACCTCTCTATACATCTGCACTTTATGCAAGAAATACTCCCTCTTACAAACCTGACTAGCCTCTTTATGTCACTAATATTCTCGCAGTTTATCTGATTCCTTAATTAACTGAGTTTTAAATCCAGCTTTTAAAGCAAACTAGGCAAGTACGAAGGAACTGGAGGGGTACTTTTTTTGTATATAAAAACACCTTCTAATCATTATACCTTCTTGCAACCCCTGGCCAAGTATGCGTTTTTAGTGTAAGTCTCTGTGCATTTCATGAGTTATTTAAAGGTGTTACTTTAGGTCAAGGTGAAAATAAGGTGACTCTCTCAAAAAAAGTTTAAAATGGAGCTGCATGCTTTGAACAAGCATGACAACCTTTTCACCTCAGATTTACAGCTACTGAGATGTAGTTATTAACTGATTTCTTTCTCTAGCCTTTAATAAAACTTGGCTCTACTGTGTGCCTGGAAGAATAGCTCTTCGAATAATTTCCAGTTGCTTTTCACTCTAAAACATGCTCTGATTAATTACCAGTGGCTTTACATCATTTGCTGGACTGTATTTTTTGTTTACAACAATTAACGTTTCTTTAAACAGATGGATGCTAATATATCACATAGCCTTGAAAACTTCTATTACAGTGGATCTACCTAAATGAAATCCAGCTTCATTTCAGTAACATTAGCCAGGTGGTGCAATGCTTTGATTATTTTGCATTGGGATTATAAACTTATCTTCTTTACATGCTTGGAATTGTTCTGCAGAATTTCTAACTAATGTTCAGTTTATGGTTGGGAACACTAAGCTTAGGAACAACCCTCTTATGCATTAACATAAAATATGAGAAATTAAATCCCTTAGCATATTTAATTGCTACTTATGTAAAAAACAAGATGGTTGTTTAATTTTCATACTTGTAAATACCTATTTGCTAAATTAAATACGTTGCTGTGCCATACTAAAGCATGCTGGCTAGAGTCACCTCAGACTTCTAAATGAAAATAGAAATATATTCTTCATTCTTAGAGTGATCCAATAAATTTAAATTTTAATCTGGGTGGTTGCTATCTAGCTCTAATACAGTCACCATTTAAAAAGCCAAATACTCTGAAGCCTTCACTATTCCAAAAATGGGAAACCAGTGATGAGAAATTCTGACACTGTGGGCTCTGGGAAATGGCTGGGCAATCCAGCAGAGAAAGCTACAGGTCTCTGCACTGAGGTAGCCAAGGAAGTGTAGCTCCAATTTCACCTGAATCTAACCACCTCTGAGAGTCGTCTGAGTCCACAGGTCCTCCAATACTTTGCATCTGCAAGGAGTTACTCATTCAAAAGCAACCTCAGACATGAGTTTCTTTTGTGGATTTGTGTGGCCTCTAGATCTTCCTAGACCTAGGTCTTTCTAGATGTTCCCATTCGTGGGAACCAGGGGCAGAAATAACCCCAGTGTTAGTCAAGGGGAAGGGGCTGCACAAGAATGCCCCCTTCATCTTCCTGAGCCTGACAACACAGGTTTGTCCCCATGGCAGGACATGCTGAAGGAGCTGAAGAGAAACTATGATGTTGTGCTGCTGCTAGGGAGTATGTGAATTGCCACTGATTCAAGGCAATGATCAAACACAGGCTGATATCCTCTTCACCTCTGTAAAATGCTTTCCCCAAGACATCAGTGTCTGACGCAAGTCCAGGGTTCAGATTTACTCTGTACCTAGAGCAGTGTAAGCACCTTGTGGATGGCAGTATATCCTGCTGTTCAGAGTGAGTCTCCATGGTGGCAGAATGGCTCTTCACAGCCCTTCATCCTCAATTAGCCCAAAATCTAGCCAAATCATTCAAGGTTAACAGCAGACAGGAGCCCCTGTCATGGGCCAATGAACACTGAAATAAGTGCTTAAAAAATAAGAACAATTACAATCCGTTCCCCACTGTAAATCAGAGCAATGCCAGTGCAAGGAAAGTTACAGAAAGAATAGAAATGCCCAGCTAAAATCGCTTATTCACAGAAGCCATCATTCTCAGTGGCCTCAGAGACTATAGGAGAGAGGTACTAGTACATTCAAATTTATCACCTTCTCCCATCTTCTGTATGTTGCAGGCTGGAAGGTTTGTGTGCAAACGTGGAGAGCAAGAAGAGTACAGCTGGTGTGCAGCCGCATCCCTGCAGACAGCTGTTATTCTCCTCACCTCCACACACAGAACCCATCGTGCTTGCTGTGACACTGTTGTGGTTTAGCCCCAGCCAGCGACTGAGCCCCACACAGCCACTCACCCACTCCTCCCCAGTGGGATGGGGGAGACAATCAGAAGGGTAAAAGTCCAAAAACTCATGGGTTGAGATAAATACAGCTTAACAGGTAAAGTAAAAGCCGCGCACACAAGCAAAGCAAAACAAGGAATTCATTCACTCCTTCCCATGGGCAGGCAGGTGCTCAGCCATCTCCAGGAAAGCAGGGCTCCATCACGTGTAACAGCTACTTGAGAAGACAAACACAATCATTCTTGCACATCCCCCCCTTCCTTCTTCCCCAGCTTTATACGCTGAGCATGACGTCATATGGCGTGGGATATCCCTCTGGTCAGTTGGGGTCAGCTGTCCCCGCTGTGTCCCCTCCCAGCTCCTTGTGCCCCCCCAGCCTCCTCACTGGTGGGGTGGGGTGAGAGGCAGAAAAGGCCTTGACTCTGTGTGAGCACTGCTCAGCGGTAACGAAAACACCCCTGTGTTATCAGCGCTGTTTTCAGCACAAACTCAAAACACAGCCCCGTACTAGCTGCTATGAAGGAAATTAACTCTATCCCAGCCAAAACTAGCACAGACACTTACAGAGCACTGCTACAAAACAGGGTTCCTGTAGGGGAAAGACAGAATAGACACAATGTTAATTATTACTAAGCATCCATAACTGAACTGGAAAAATGTTTTGTTTTGCTGTTATAAAACTCATTCAGTGTTGGAGAAGACACTGTGGAGATTACACAAGATAATTTCTCTCAGCACTCAGGAAAAAAGAAACTGAATGTTCAGCATCTCACCTCATCTTATTGAAAATTCTGACTCTAAATACAAAAATGCACAAAAGGATAGTGAGAGGTCTCACACGCCCTTAAAGGTCACCTTAGTACCTTACGGTCAGCTGTACAAGAGAAGTTACCCAAAGCAAAACAACATCTGTAATTGCTAAAATCAGGGATGAGTCACTGTCAATTCCCTGGGCATTTCTGCATGGCTAAGTTGACCACAGACACTAGTCTACCCCGCACTTCACTGAGTCAGAATAGTCAGTTCTAAAACTGGAAATGTCAGTGGATGGCACGCTAACAATTTTTTTATCCCACTCTAGGTCTTGACAGTTTGTGTCCTTCACTTCTCTGTTCTGTATTTCTATTCCAGTCCCACACGAACACTAGGATAAGCTGGTGTTGAAGCTACAGGCGATTACATATTATCCTAGTGCCTAAGTACTCATGTAGCAACAAGAATATTAGACATCCAAGAAGTGCAAAGGTAGTGCTCTCGTCCTGTTGATTGTGATGTTCTGTGTCTCTGGGGCATCCCTGCAATCTCCAGGTAAAGGTTTATGCTTGTAGCATCCTTGCTGCTTATGACTACTAATCTACATGTAAAAGAGACATAATGAAGGTTCATCTAGTCCGATTATAACTACATCTGCCATTTTTACAGTATCCACATCTGTTGCTACACAGCCACTGAAGAGGCGGACCTTCCAGGGCCGCTTCTGCTTGCAGAAGCCTGATATGACAGGAAAACAACACCAACAGCTATCGCTGACAGCTCTCTCTCCTCCCATGTACACAGAGCATCCGCACAGAGCACTGGAAATCCAGCTCAGTATATGGATTAAAACACCCCTGCACTTAAATGCTGTGCTGAACTGATATTTGGCAAATGTCCTCGGACTCCCTGTACCTGCCTCCCAAGTGCATCTGTTTACTTTCAAGGATGCAGATGTAATAAAAGCCAAATCTGTTTTGTTCCACTGTGTCTTAGGTACTTTAGTGCCTAAGCCTTAGTAACGCTAAGAGCTTACTATTTACAACTCCGTAACCTTTTACCTAAGCCACTGAGGCAGCATCTCCAAAGTCTCTGTGTCAATATTTTTCCCTTATTGTTCCAATCCTATTGTACTCTTATTGTTGCTTTCACAGCCTTGCACTTGCAAATCCTGATGGTGGTGTTACGGCAAGTTCTCATGTTCAAGTACCATGGACACCACTGGCATGAGAATGACCCCTCTCCTTGCTCTCTTCCTTTCATTCCATTTTTTAAATTTTTAATATTAGAAAAATCCAAAGTACAGTGCACAAGGAAGCAGTTAATAGCCATTTAAATCCTCTAACAAATATTATCCAATAATTTATGTGCACAGAAGCACAACAACAAATCAGTGTGCAACACTGGCACCTAATCAGCATGCTCCAATCAGCACAAATAACACTATAATTGGGAACAACCCAGAGGGAGTTTGTGTGGGTCCTAATGAAAAATATATATAGCATTAGGGGAAAGATGTCAAAAACTCATCAGAATCGTCAGCATCACCACAGCCTGCTGCATCGGAGAGACACCCCAGAGGATACTTGTCTGCCTGTCCTTGCTATTCCCAGGCAGACAGTGGGGAGAGTTTTCCCTTTCCCATTTTTCATGTTCTCTCTTTCTCTTCTTGTTATTTATTTGTCCCCAAGAGCAACTTTAACCAGAAGATCAATCAACTGTGGACTCACTCATAAACCTTTTTGTAAGTGAACGTGTCTCACCACTCTTCATGTAACAGTCTCCTGGGCTACTCCCAGGTACCACTGCTACAAGTAGCATAAATAGTATGTTTCTTGCTCTCCAGAAGCAGTGGTATCTCTGTACACATGCCTGTATGTATAAATTCATAGACATTTATTTATGGTTGCAGGCACATTATGCGAAGTGTCAAAAGAAAATCATAATACTCTTCTGGGGCACTCATCTGTTTCAGTGTGTCAGCATTATTGTTGCAGGAAGAAATCCTTCTTTGACCTATTTTGACTTTTCTAGTGGCCTCTTTTGTCCCTTCTAACTCTATCTTAAACTTGTAAAGTGGCTGACACCAGATGGTTATGCAAAACCTTTTTTGTTTGCCCTGATACACTTGTGAAAGCAAGTACAATATGCCTTCCTAATGTTCCCTACAGTCACATATCCCCCTCTCTGCCCTGAAAAAAGTAACCATCTTTACCCAGTCTGCCTTCTGTCTTCAAAGTTGTGGTTTTGCAGTGTAACACAATGAAACACTGGAAAAGCTAATGCAATGGTCACATAAAGCTATTTGGTTAAATAGGCACAGAGGAATCAACTATCTACAAGGTCTTTCAGAAAAACACCAACCACAAAATAGAGCAGAGGATAGGATTTCCCCTTGAACATCTTGGCTTAATTTAGTAGATTCCAAAGTAGACAGTCATATATGAAGCATATGGGATTTTTTCAGGTTTTCTGGGTGGTTTCTCAGGGGAAAAGCAAAGAGTCCAAACACTTGCTGCAGGTAAATGAGGTGTGCTTCATTTTAGATGCCTATAAAGGCGAGGCAATTTTAGGTTAGATCTCTGTAAGATCCCTCTCTGTGGGAAAGGCCATATTGTAATACATCCTTCCCTGCCCCCTGTAGCATTTCATAAATCCTTCTCTGCAGGAAAGTGTATGTTTCAGCTGTTGCGTTCCAAAACCTCTCAACTGCTATAAATTTTAACTCTATCATGATATACCCAGTCTTAACCATTCCTTTCAATAAAGCATGTTTTCTTACTCTCATATCTAAAAATAAGATCTCTAAATTTCATGTTTCAACAATGAGAAAAATAACTATCATTACAATCATGTTATGAATATCATTTTATAGTTTTGTTTCCTAAAGGGATGGAAAACCAAGCCAAATAACATGATACAGAAGGCAGTTTCACAAAAAAAGCACTCCCCAAAATGTTCATAGCACCTCCTATAGTTTACTAATTTTTTTAAAACTTGTGGACAAATGTTTTCAGGTAAACAAAAATTCAGGTATATGTCTACTATAAATTGTATATTTAAATACACATCCACAAACTCAAATAAGCCACTGTTTAACAAAAGAGCAGATACACATAAAACTATATTTTCAGGACCTTAGAGTCTTTGAAACCTCTTGCCTAAACCGGAGATCACACTGAAGACCTCACTCTGTTGCAAGGATACCAAATATATCAGTAAGGAAACTGCTACAGTTCCGTACCTAAGGATGAATTTCCTTCCCTCCTTGGCATTGGGTATAACCTAATCCTGTCAGTCCAGCCATATTCGAGGAATGTTCCACTTTAAAATTTGCTTCGGTCACGGGCACAGAGAGGAGGCATCAGAGATATTTCCTTGCTGCCCAAAACAGAGAACACCACCACACAGGAGATGGTACCCCTCCCTTCAGGCTGTTACCTCTGCCCTAACCTGGCTCATTTTACCTCCACTGCAGTGCTCAGGTTTTCCTGGAAACATTGTTCTCTTCTCATTTGCACTTGGCATGCACCTGGAGCAGTAACATCCATGCTTCAGTCCAGAAGCTCCTTGTCTTAGGGCTGCTTCATTTATTTCAGTCACAGCTTTAGTCAAAATGTGTCCATAACAGAAATTTAAACCTCCTGCCTGCCAACAGCAGAGGAAGCTGTACTGCAAGACCCCAATGCTGCCTGGCATGCAGGCACTGAAACTGTTGGCAAAAAAGCCACCTTATGGCTGCAGTCTCAAAAGACTTCTATTGCCCTAGTCTTTGTTTCCCCTTCCTCAAAAAAAAAAACCCAACTTGTAAAAAGAGACAACCAAGGTAGTATTTCTATTGAAAGGGACATTGACTGCTGGCACAGAATAGACACTGTCACAGAATAGATGCTGTCACCTCACCCCCGTTCCTGTTCTATAGTCTGAAATCCTATTAATCAGCTTCTCACTATTCCATCTTCATCCCATAAATCAAACATGGGGACATAAAAAATATTCATCTCACTAGTAATGCTCTGAATTGGGTTATGATCCTTGCCCATTCAGAGGTGATGGATTATTGCACTTTTGATTAAACGATTGTTTTAGAAAGACAGCAGTATGACATGCTACGCTTCCTCTCATGGACCACCTTGAAAGTGCAAGATGTGACCACATTTATGTCAGGCTATCCTGAGGGCTCTGAACCTCATTTAAAAGCAAACTGGTCATTAAAAATAATTTTAAAAAAATAATCTAGCATCTTGTCAGACATATCAACATGTCTTTTGTAACAATGTTCCTCTCATACAGAAGTGCATGGATGGAGAGCTGAGAAAATCCTCTGCAAGAACTTGGCTTTCAGAAAACTTCCAAGTCACACCCTCCTCTCATGTCCTCTCCTCTCCTTTTCCCTTTCCTTTCCTTTTCTCTTTCTTTTCCTTTTCCTTTTCCCAATCCGTACAATTCCCATGTATTTAAAAGAAAGACCTTCTACCCAAGCACAGCCTGCTCAGAAGTCCAGAAAGTAGCCTGTGGTGCACTGTCACCTACATTTTCAGGTCTTCTAACCTGTCTCTGTGAGTCTTTCCCAAATTCACCAAAGTCAGAGGATATCTTTACAAAGGAGTGTTGTAACTACAATTTACCTCAGAACATCAGTTAATTTTTGTTTCATGTGTGGAGAACAGCTTATTACCCATCTTCATTCTTAATGCATTTACTTAATTTGCTGAGGCAAACCAGCCAAGTGTAAAATCAAATTATTTAAGGAAGATTATAGGATAATAAGGTAGTCAGCATTAGTATCATCATCATTGTAATGTGCAGAATATTGCATATTCTGTGCTTTATTGTGGAAAATACAGTGATATGCTAGTGAGTGAATTGACTAGCATTTTCTAGTGGCAGAAATATGTTGGTCTTACATTTCTCTTTCTTAGTAACTTTCCCTTTTAAACATCATTCAGGTAAGGAAAGTTCTAACATTTGATTGCGTCCAAAGGCATCAATTTACAGTACAAAGTTTAAGTGACTATCTTGCATGATTCATTCTGAACCCAGAAATACCAACACAAGTCAATGGAAAGGATTCCCACTGTATTTTGTATGCTTTACATCATTACCTGTAGATCCCAACAGACAGAGCCTGATCCTGGACCAACCCTTCAAAGCACCAGTGAACCATCATCATCACAATGAAGTGGAAGGCTAACTTTTGAAACTTGGAATATTCAGATTGAGGCCATTTACAGTATGAAATTATTTTCTTAACCTATCTGCCCACTACATGACAGTAACTCCCTAAGGAATGGGTAGGGACAATATCATAAAAAAAAAAGGTTACCAGTGTAAAATACAGAGATCCATTGTGTCGCTCTGTGGGACTTTCTTACTTCAAAAAACACCTTTAAAAGTGTTCATAGGAAAATAATAAATAAAATTAAATATATAACAGAGTTTAAAATAGAACTCTCACTTAGGTGACCTTGTAAGGTTGAAAGCATGTAAAGTAATTCTGGATGAGAGTTATAAATTCAATTCTCACATAGATGTCTTTTTTTTTTCCAGTTGACTGATGTGTCACTTTCAATTTTTCTGTTTTAAAAGGAAGCAAAAAAAAAGCACACAAAAAGAAGCAAGAATTACCACTAAGTAGATCAAGACAAAATTCCCATTCTAGAAATTGGTTCCCCTAGAGATATCAAGACATGTCTCTTCTCATGGCTTGCAGAAGTGCGTCAGGGTATAAACATTCATATTCACACAGCTCCAGTTAGGATTTTTTAGCCTAAAGGAATCTTCAGTTAGATTTGAAAAACCTGTGAAAGTTACTTTATCCTTCTCCTGGAGTCTTATATGCAGAGTTATGGCAAAAAGGTCAGTTTTCAGCCACGGATGCCTTTGTTGGTAGAATTCTCAAGGCCAAACCATTCACCTCCCAGACTTCTCCATCTGTAGTATTGAACAGAAAATTTGTACACGCACATAATATCCTTCTATTTTCACTTAATTGATTCCTCGCTCCACATAGATACGCCCACGCTGATGTGCTCTCCATCTCTTTACTTATCACAGGGCCAAGTTTCTTAATTTTGAACATAAAACAGAAACAAACATTGGAAATTTTTTCATTGTGCATTAAGGCATCAGGATATGTTATTGAATAACTACATTTTAGTTAATGGATTTAATAAGTTATATTCATTAGCGTTTCTGATACCACTTCAAACATATTTAAATTAGGAAGCCTCCTCTCCACAGCACAATGCTGAATTTCACTGTGTTTATCCTGTGCTGTAAAATGATCAGAAACTGCATTATCATTATCAGACGGATCTCACGGACTTCACTGGGACTTAGGCACAGGATTAAAGCTTTCCAGAGAGGGACAGAATTACTTGTGTGAAAATACTTTACTCTTTTGTGCTCGTGGCTTAATTTTCTGATCCCACAGATGAAAAGATCTATATGTCACTATCTAATCCTAATGTCTTGACCCACACAGTTTCCTCCCTTTGGAAAATTTTCAGAACCTGAGAAATGTTTGACCTGATAAGACTTCTAAAACATGGAAAGTATGTAGGCTAATCCTCTTTATCATTGCCCCTTATTGAAAATACTTTATAAATATAAATATATTATTACATAAGTACATATAAATCTGGTTTATATACACATGTATTTTATATCTGTATTTTACATATATGTACATATATATTTCTGTACCTATGTACATATAACCCTTTTCCATGCCTTTCCTAAATTTGGCTCATCTGTATATGTGAAATTTTCTTTTACATACTCCACATGCCTTAACTACTGAGCAATTTCCCTCTTGTTCCTCTCAATATTGAAAGAAAAGTCTATGCTGAAATAGCCACAACAGTTCCTTCATCACTGTGTTACTCTCTTCCTCTGCCCTGCCTCAGCTGTGTGCAAAACACACAGGGATGCCATGCTCTATATTTCCTTATCTTCTGTAGGAAATACATCAAAAAACAAGACTGGATGCAGGGTAGCAGCAACACAGAAACTACTTAAGCCTCTCAGAAGCATCATACCTGCCACATAGCACAAAACAGTTAGGAGATGAGAGATGGTAAGAAGCAACACTGATTTTTAATAACACGCTGTGATTCATTGCGCTAGAGATGATGTAAAGTACATTGCCCAGACAGTCAATAAGTAGAGCTAGACAAAGTACAGCGCAAAGCTAATTTCTAAATAGAATTTTAAGCAATCATTGTTTATCATTTTGCCAGCCACAGACTCTAATGTCTTTGGGCCCTGTCTGGAACAACTTGAGGAATCAATCAACAGCTATCCATTAAAAATTGTTTGCCATTTATTTACAAATAAAATTTACATAGATTATTCACAGGTTACGGAAAAATAGTAAATATCAAAAATTAGGTCCTTGCCTCATGTCAGATCTTCCAAATAAAAGACTTGCTCTTTCTTGTCCCCATCTGCTTCCTGTTTGTTTGGGTCTTTAAGGCTATATCTTCAGTGTTTGACCTACAAACAAACGTAAACTAAGCCAGTCAGGATACCCTAGTGATAGGACACTTGAAACCATCAAAATATGAGTCAGTTCCATCTCTAAGCCAACAAAGATTGCCCTTGATTTCATTAAATGTTCAATTAGTCCAAGAAGCACCCTTCTTATGCATGCACACAGTTGCACAGCAGTTAAACTCTGCCTTTCCTCACCAGTTGTCCATGCACACTCCAAATTTGGATACCTATTGCTGAAATAATTCAGTGATTCATTTTCAAAGTGAGCAGCAAAAATGAAACCAAAAGAAATTAAATTACACATATCTCTTCTGACTGTAACATAGAAGGGAAATGCCTAACTGAAAATTATTCCTGGAAGCAAAAAAAAAATCTCCAATAATACACATGAAAACACCCCTTCGATGATAAACAATTCAACAAAACTTTACTGGTTTCTCAACAACATAATGCATTGAATTGGAAAAACAAAAGATCATGAATGTTACCCAGAAGTGTACATCAGATGTACATCAGACGTTTCCACTAAAACTCCTCCTTACTCAAATGACAGGAATTAAACTGCTGCAGAGAAATCAAAGTGATGTGTGTAGGTAGGGCATCTCTCCTGAAACAAGGAACAGCATCACCCCAATGAGATTGTTGCAATGCTATCTATATTGGGAAATAACAACAACTACACTGACTAAAATTAAGTCCTTTGGTTCTTTTCAAGTAACCTAAACTCACAGAGGATTTTGCATCTGATTTTTAGCAAAATTGTAGTGCTCAGAAATAAAAAAATCACTTGAAATCACTGCTGTCATCACATGTGGATGGAGGTTTTGGATCATGTCTTCTGAATAAAATTAAATATTCTTCCATGCAAAAAATAGTTGCTCCCCTTAAAAGAAAGGTAGGTGAACTGCCGTGATCAAAGCTTCTCCATGTACTACACCACTGGTGCTTGCACACTCTAGGTTAAAGCACCAAACTACTGACACTGAACTTTAGATCAAAGCATGGATGCGGGCATGAAGAACTCTTCCCTCAGAGATTATGTGTATCAAAAGATATCACACAGCTTCAGAAAGCCTTGCAGAGCATATGAGGACAGATGTATTTTACAGTGAGCAAGGAAGAATTTATCCATAAGAAGGCAAACAAAAAAATACTACTTTTAGAAAAGAAGATAAAAAAAACCCACCTCCTTACTCCTCCCACATAATCAACTAAAAAACATTTGTTAGCATCACAGCATGTAGCTGTGTCTCACCCTGCAAAAATACCAAGTCCCTTAATCTCATTAGGAAACCAGGACACATTCAAACAGCTCCAGTGAAGTCTGGCAAAATACGCAGTTTACAGCAAAGCATAAAGGGCCACTTCAGAGGTGCATCAGAGAGGTTGTTTTCCTTTTCTCACAGATAGGTTAGTTTGCAGGCAGGTTGAGGAATAAGGGGTACCATTTCATGAAGCACTGCAGGACTAAGAGGAAATGAAAGTACTCTAAAACAGTAACAGATTAAGAGTAAGAGCAGTAGAGGAAAACCAGTTCACTGTACCCAAACACAGTAACAATAACATTGATGATTTGCTAAGTGTCCATTTCAGATTTCAGCATTACATTTTATGTCATTACTGCTCCCAAAACTATGGTAAGCATTTGAACAGAAATGTTGAAGGAAATATAAAAAATTTATTTTATCTTTCCATTTGCCTACTCATGGAGTTTTCTCCAAAATTGTCTCCAAAATTACTCACCATTTCAGAATTTGACATTTTCAGATAAGACAACCAAATGCTCATGTCAACTGCTATTTGGAAACCCCAAGACACTGCATATTTGGAATTGGCACCCTTTATTCTAATGTCATGAGATAGCATTACTATGTCCTGTGCTTTTTCAGGAGACTGATGGTACACCTTGCAACTGTTTGCAACCACAAAAGATTTCAGTGCAATTTTTGCAAGAGTAGATATGTTATACGAAAACGTTCTGCCCAATTTCCTCTCCGAAAATTATTTTTCTTTAGACTTTTTAGAGGTTTTATCCTTTTCTCTAAAATGTTCTTCAACCCAACAGCTGTACCCCTCAACAGAAGAAGAAACATCAGTTCATGGGTAGAAGTAGAGGCTTTGTCTAATGTTCCACCTTCCTTCGACATGGAGCATGCAATGAAAAAAACAAAATGTTTTTACTGTAACCAAGATGGTCTCACCCAAAACTCACAGATACACATTCTAAATCTTTCAACAAGTCATTAGCACAAAGCTATATACAGCTAGTTAGAGCAGCTACAAGTGTGTTTTGGAAAGGAAAGAAATTATGCAAGCAAGCTGATGAGGCATTTTGTATCACTTTGCTTCTCTTTGCAAGTACCAGCTCAGCCCATTTCTACGTGCATCCATGCCTAGAGTATGCTATCTTCTAAGCAGGTTACATGTTAAATGGAGTGGGTATGCTACATCTACAGCTTTCCAGGACCAATTGTATGCTATGTTTGTGCTTTCTTTCCAGTGTCACAGTAACCTGACAGAAAGCTGAGCAAGCTGACCTGATTTTTCAACACGTGAAAGAGCTACCAGAAGTACTTCTGACCGCCAGGTCACTGTTTAATTTATTGCCCATTTCAATGTGGAGAGAGCTTGGTAATATTTTTTGTTCACTGCATCTATTTTATTTTCTTCCTGTAAGCAGCATATGAAAAGGGAAAGAAAGGCTTTGTCATCTAGACTGACCAGGTAGAATGGGAGATGAATGAGCTTCAGTTATTTAAAAATACTATGTTTTGCCAGTTCATTTAATAACTTATTTTCTACAGATACATTATTTTCTAAAGATATGTGTCTTGAAGGTTTAATGTTATCCCCCAAATAAAGGAATCAGTAGTGCAAGAATTTACATGGGTTGTTCTGAAATTAAATTTAGTTCTTTAAAAAAAAATTACCCATTTTGGACCAAGCCAAATACATTTTTCCCTCTTTCATTTTTTTAATTGTGGCCAACATTGCAAAATAGTTATTATTCCCCCAATTCTAGCTGCTCTTCTTCTAAAAATAGCCTTCTTGAAGATCAACAGACAAAACAGCATTGATGATATTTTGGAACATGATCCCCCACCGCCAAAAAAAAAAAAAACCAATAGGATCAAAGCGATTCTCTAAAACCTTCTACAAAACCCAAGTCAAATGAATCCATATTTATGAGTATTTAGGAGCCCTCAGCTACCTTTACAGTACCCTAGTACCTCATTCCAGAGAACTGCCCATTTGAAACCCAGGTCTGGTTTACCCACTTAGATGAAGTTGGGTGATTCAGCATTAAGCGCAGATTACTATCTTTAGCAGTAATTTGGAAGATGTGATAAACAGCCTGTGAATTTAACCTGTGGAACTGGAACATGCTTCAAATATGGGAAAAATAAATGAATAATACAAAGCTGTCCTTTCAAGTCTTAAACACTGGCACTGCTACCCCCTTGCTTCTCTCTAGCTCCCCAGCTTTCCTTCATCGGTGATGCGGCGTGCATAGCACCAAAGCCCATTCCCACTGTGTGGCCCAACACATATCCCATATATCAGGACTGCAGTGACGTGACTGACTCATTCAGACTGTCTAGAAGGACTATTACAGAGAGAAAATTGTGAATAATTAGCAAAATACAGGTTGGGGTGCATTGATGTGAATCTGAAATCAGTCAGAAATAGCTCCTTAGAAAACATCAGTACAGGAAGGGGCAGCTGTAAACTACAAGAATGGGAGGTGAGAGATTCAAGTTCACTTTTCAGCTCAGCCTGGGACTTAGTGAATAGCTTTGAACAACTCAAGTGGACCAACATTTCTGAATTCAGATGCCCATATTTGTGCATGAAATTTCACAGTTTCACCAGAATCAATACTTCTGCATGTCTAAGTCACTGAATTTTGACACCTCAAATACACATTTAAAAGTCTAAAGTTTAAGCACGTCCACTTGAAAAGTAACTCTTTAATCTTAATATCTCATCTTTCACATTGAACATCATGCAGTAGATGCTGAAATATCTGTTGTGTTGTCTGAGAAACTGATGGATTAATGATGATGATAGTAATGATGACAAAAAGATGAAAACCCTAAAATAAAATAATGTACCAAAACATCAGCGATATGGCAAACTTCACACTGAGGCCCTGAGGAAAGATCATTCCATTTGACACATCATTAATGCGGCCATTAGAGTGGTAATTTAAATTATTTGCAGTACCATATCTTCTGCTAAGTGCATTTCAAAGTGGAAAAAATACACCATCAGATATGATATTTTTTTACTTTAACAACCTCCATCTAGCCTTATTTGGAAAGAAAAAAAAAAGTGGTCTGTAGAACGTGGGCTGCGTACTGATGCCCTCATCTACTCCCCAAGTCTAGCACACCAGCACATGCCCAGTAGAAAATGACATTGTTGAGGTAACATATAAACTATCTCATTTTCTCACATCACTGTTGTCTATGGTACTCTTGGTGGTCTCACCTCCGTTGCTCAGGAGGTCCCTTACCCATGTCCAGTGCAAAACCAGCAAAGCTTGCCCAGGCTTCACAGCTGTTATGATGGTGGGCTTTTACAGTGTCATAAGAGAAAAGCATAAGCACAGCAACAGTTTTGCAACTGAACTTCAGCCTAATTCCTCACACCAGTTCTTACCTAAAGAGCTGTTTCAGGTTTTCATCTGTCACCTCAACTTACTGCTGATGTCCAAAGTTTAAACAATGTTGCTGTCTATAATGAAGGTCACAAACTAAAAGGTACTTTTCAACAGGAGCAAATCAACAGAAAATGCAAAATAATGCAATCCTACAAATGAATATAATTTATTCAAATTATAGTCAAAGAGCATATGCAAAAAAGTAAGGCTTTTACCCTGCTGACTGACTCATATGCACCAGTTTCTCCTATTTCACTGTTATTTGCCATAATTACATTTATTATGCCCATTTCTCCATGCTGACCACTTACCTGCTTACCCAATTGTGGACACTGTACAGGCAGAATTACAGGCAGCTGCAGTCCTAGTCTAAACAGGTGAGAGGTAGGAAGTTGGGGCAGGGACGGAGTGCAGTTCATCATGCTTGATGAACTCAGTGTATTACCTAAGGCAGTGGGAGCTAAATAGGACCAGATAAAGGGGTAGCCGACATATGGTCCAAAGCTGAGATGAAGAGACTGCAGTGGAAAGAAGGGCTGGAATAAACTGCCAGTCCACACAGAGCAGGGAAAGTCCAGCCTGAACTGTTGTTTTTTCATTATCCTATCATGGGTGGGTTCGTTGCAGCTGCTTCTGCTCACTAAAGACCCTAGCGGTCCTCTATCTGCAGGTTTTTTTCCCCACAATGTCCATTTTGGGAGACTTTGAGGGATTACAAATGCCAAATCATGAGTCATAATAAATAAAAAGGTTTTTACTAACTAGACTAAGTTCACAACTCCTCACACATTTTCTGGGTTTTGAATCAAAATTTCATAGTATCCTCCATGCTCTAACTCAGGGGTGCTGTATTGGTAATGAAAATACAGATATTAAAAACTGTAATTCAATTAGCTATCAGACAGATTTGAAATGCTGACTAGATAAGAAGGAAGATTGCTAGAAGAAAGGTCTAGAAATAACATATTTTCTTTGTATTCATAGTAAGGGAACTGGGTACTTGGCTCCTTCTGTTTATGTCTACCAGGATTTCTCACATAGGAGGTATTGGAAATCACACAGATGTTCCGTTCTGGCAATTTTCATTTGTAAAATGACATTGTAATAGGTGTGGTGCCATCTATGATTTAGAAAAACTCTGGACACACCCTCAAATTATGGTGGAGACTGAGCCAGCCTCTTGTAGTGCCAGCAGTCAAGAGCACATGTGGGGATCTAAGCTATCCTTGATGTCCAGCCTCTCCTTGGTTTTCCAAGCAGAATAGCAGTTAAGCAGAGCTGACCCAACCACCTTGTTCAGAAGACACTAATGAAAGCATACTTTAGAAATCAAAATACCTTGAAAAGAAATCCTGTGGAGAAGTTTCTATAATCTTCAAGCAACTACCCACAAATATTGCTATCTACAGAAAATAAATTATTATCTCTGTTTGAAAGGCAGCTACTTGGTCATGTTGTCACTGTAGCAGATAACAGAGATGCACATTGTGCGTTTGGGCACAATGCAGAAGAGAAGGCGGCAAAGTTGCCTCTTATAAATACACCAGTTTTGGAATGGGAGCCTGGATGTTTAGGCAAAATACTGCTTCTATTGCCATGAGGGTACGAATGGATTTTAAAACTGCTGAGAAGACTGACACGAAGAGAGCAGCACAAACGTGCACCAGTGGGAGATCCCAGTGCTTGCTTTCTTGTCGTACAACAACATTGTATCAGGTAAATCTATCCTCTTGTCAGTGCGAGACATCTCCCTGTAGTCCAGTCTCAAAGATCTTACTATAAAGTTTTAAGTAGTTCAGAAAGTAGGAATTCCATCCATTACTTCTTAAGTGTCTCATCTTCATGCAGCCATTGCTGATATAATACTATTCATTAACAGTTTGCTCAAGTGCCTTTCGAGGATTGTTCTTGGGTGGTTTTTGTGGTTATTTTTAATGATTATCTTCTCCTCCATTAGTTTAGATAATGAATTTATGTTTATGTGGACCAGGTTAATTTCCATCGCACAGACAGACATTCACAAATGCTTGGGAAGATAGTCACCTCCTCTGGTGAATGAAGAAAAACTTTCCTAGGCAAGTAGCCAGTGCAAGAGTCTGATTTGACTGGTCTCTGCAAAAGCTCATCTCATCCATTTCACTCTAGTAAGACCCTTAGGCTTGCTAAACTAAAATACATTCCATGAGTATAGCCCATATTTTCTAGAGAACTTCTTAGTCAGCTTGTGTACAATTGCCTTTTAAAAGAATAATTTTCTCTATAAATCAGCTCTGCTTGACCTTTGATCTTTTCCTGTTATTGTTCCACAGGCTTCAACGGTATCTAGAAACCTCTTCATTGCTGAGCAACACAGGTGCCTGTGTTGGTCTAAGACAGGGTGTTTCAGCATTTGCACCTCAAATTTGCCACTGCTTTTCCCTTTTACTCATATTCACCATTAAATTATCAGGCACTATGAATTCTAATTTTATTTTAGCATAACTGCCTTCCAGGTACTGCTATTCCAATGTGCATCCTGATAGTTTTCAGTAAGTACATTTTCCAAGAAGTATCTACCTCTGTTTGCCACTTCTATTTCTGTACAAGACTTTACATAATTGGTTTAACTTGCCAGTTGTTTTTACATTAGGTATATCTGTGAATTAACCCTTAAAGGATAAGACAAATGAGTGTATCTAGAAATGAGTATGTAGGAACATGCCAACTTAATTCCTAGATTCCCACCCTATCTTTGAATGGCCCAGGATATTTACAAGGCACAGCACAGCCACAGTGAAAGGATAAATCTAACTAAGGTGGAGGCCATCAGCCATAAGGCTGATCCAAAGGACAAGGAAGATGACACTTGGTACAAAATGGGAAACTTGGGTCAAATTCAGAAGCTGAGCAGCACTGCGCAAAGGTGACTAGTGGACATAATGCTAAGCTTATGGAGAAACTTCTGAGCTTCTCATCAAAAAAGCTCCAGAGGAAGCATGGTGTATCAGGAAGCGTACAGCTGCAATGAGGATAATGGGTTATCACTTCTTAACCGGGGTGTTTCAGGGGAGATCAGCAAGTCAATGTGAGACTGCCGAACAATTCAAATGCTGTTCATTGCTGGTTATACACAAGCAATTATCTCAAAGTAGTTCACATGCTGAGTTTATCTGATAGCTTATCTCCCAGTAAGGTGTTAGTTTTTCATTACACAGCTGGATTTGTTTACTGAGTTTCAAAATACCTGCTTATTTGTGCTTTCCCTCAATTTCCGTCTTTCTTCCCCAGCCAAAAACATCTTTGATCTAGTTACTTCTATTGAAGGCCCAGCTGATTTGCTACTCCACTATGTCAAACTTCTTTTCCATTAAAAGACATTTGTGTGTTATGTTTTACTAATAACACTTCCAGAGAGTAACTGTCAAAACAACTTGATCAGTTTAAATAATTAAGAACGTGAGTAAAGGCAATTCTACTGCATTACTCTTCATTCTATTATGTGTAGATGATCACCAATAAAAAGTGGTCGCTCAAAGCACAGTTCAGGTCCATGTTTTAGAAATGCAAATAAAATGGAAAAAATGCGTTAATTTGTATAGTACTGAGCCAGTCTAGCAGCTCCATAGCAACCCTTTTCCTAGGTCCTGTGTAGGGAAAAAGGACCTGTTTAGCATGAATCTGTACAAAGGATCAAATCAGTCTTTAGCTGGCTGTAACATACTGGAGCCGAAAATCTGCCTAAGATACATTCCGTGCTTTCCAAAAGCAGCAGCTTTAGATGTGCAGTTATAATTGTCTATGACTGCTTATATTTTCTTATTGAACATCTATGGTCTGCGTTATAGAGGAGATTAAACTGACTGATGACATGGTCAGTTTTGGTGTTACAATTGACAAAATCTATGTTAACAAACTGGCTTAGAAAAGACAGTTACCAGCCTCTCAAGAAGGATAACTAATAACATAAAATCGAGTAGAAGACAGGCTGCCTTATACTGGGAGTCATTTTAGTTATACTGATGGCAAATAACCAATAATCAGAAGATGCAGATATACAGAAACAATTATTCATTCAATATCAAGTAAATCTGTTGCACTTCCTTCTGCTGAACATAAAACATTTTCCTGGAGAATTAACAAGTTTAATTAGAGGCTACTATCATTCTTGTGTTCTACATGAGTATCTGAAGTATGTTCATGGAACAGTAAGGCTTTTGAATCCTTGATTCAGTCCTTGTTTGTGTACTGTTAATTACTCCACACTTCTTTTTCTCCTGTAAAAAGATTATTATATTAACTTTCACTTATATATTAACTTATTATTTATATTAGCTCAATATCCTGTATGCATTCTGTACAAAGTCAGGAAAAACTGTAACATTTTTAAATCTGAAGTGTAAAGATGGATATAAAGTTGGCCGTCTCCATCTGTCTGTCTTAATCTCCCAGTTGAGTCAGAGACAGATATGTCTCATTAATTTCCCTTTATAGCTCATAATCATTCAGGATTGGGCAAATACAACCTTTTCCAAACTTCATTACAAAAATTATTCGATGAGTTCTGATCCTGTGAGGACACCTAGTGAACAATTCCATACAGAAACAAAATCGTAACTAGTCCTACAATATACAATATGAATAAACATTTTCATCAAATCTTTTATTGCAGACAGATATTATTATTACTGTTTGTATTACAGCAGCTTCTAAAGCCAGGCAGTAGATGCAATAAGCTCCTTATATGCTTTTCTATAAGCATACAGAAAAGAGAAACTTATGTCCCAAAATTTTACACTCTAAGGGAAAATTAGCTCACACATTTTCACAAGTACTTACAGTCTACGGTAACATAACTCTACAGCCTGCCTTAAATATTTATCCTGATATTCTTCCTGTGACTACCACAGGGCCATGACTGTAGGCTTTCACTGGAGCAGGAGCCTTCTGGAGGGACTCTACAGAGGCAGGCACTCAGCAAAGGCTCTCCTTCCCAAAGCCAGCTACCCTGTGCTCTCCCCTGCCAGGTGCAGCGAGCTGGCTACCAGCCAGGTCCATCTGGCACTGGAAGTGCTGCACGGAGATCCTCTGGACCAGAAGGGAAAAAAACTGAGATGTAGGGGAAGGGATAAAGAGCATGTTGCACGCATTTCACACAGACTGCACAAGACTTGACAAGTCTGTGTTTACAGAGGGAAAGAAAATGGCACTGAGACCCAGAGCTTAAACCAGCAACTCTCTGGATTCTGTTAAGAACAAGGCACGGTACAAATGCAGGCGCTCTCTCCCTTGTTTTCTCTTTTTTTCCAGGCAGAGTGATTCTCCAGGTCACTGCCATACTTAAATCTACACATACTATTTGAACGTGATTGCAATCACTGCTTTGTTCATTAGACTGAAAAAGAGGGGCAGGAAGAAAAACCTCTCAAACTTTGCAGAGTTTCTATAAATCATTCTGATGTTTGACCCTCTCTAGCTGTAATATATGCAAGCTTTGTATCAGAAAAGCAACTACAATCAGAAAATTATCGGTTATAGAGTATGTTAGCTACAAAATATGCCATAACATCTTAATGAAGTTTGAAAGGAAGAAAACAACATTTCAAAAAAAGTATGTTGCATTTTGTCTACTTGTAACAACTTAAAACTTGGAAGATTTGGGAAAATACCGCATTCAGACTCCAAAGACAAAATTTCATTTTGTACACCACATAAATTACATGTTTATTGAATTGTGTATACAACTGCATTTCCCTAAGGTTCTTTTTGTTCTCTGCAAAGGCAGTAACTCTCTTACTGAAAGACTGCATATAAGAGTATCTAAGACTCTTCTAAATTAGTAACACCCCAAGCACTGTTTATGGTAGAAGTATTAATTGATAAGGCCTCCAATTTCCACCTAATTAGTGCACTAGCCAATTTCTCCAAATCCTCACTAATATTTAAGAAGTTGCCAGGTAATACAACAAGCTTAATGAAAAACAGAAATTAGCTACAGAAGGATGAACAAACGAGTTACATCTCATGGCGTGAGCATAGGGAAACCAAAATAACTGAAAATCCTGTGAAAGGAACAGCGTAAATAGATACATGTTTTGGTAAATTCATTAGTTCTGACCTGTGCTAAGGTTTTGCACACCTGCCCTTTCTGACTCATCTAGACACATGTACGCTTCCAAGAAACTTCCAGTCTAGGAGTGGTAGCTCTGTCATTACACTGAAATCAAGAATCACACAGAATGGTAGTTATGTTAGTGGAACTAGCAGAGAACAAAAGTTAGTTTTACATACTTGAAAAAGTTAATTAGGTATTGTTGGAGAAATGTCTTTCTTAATCTCTTGTGAAAGCCATTCACAGAATAAACCATAACTTGTATGTGCAAATAAGTAGGATTTTAGAATGGGTATGGAAATTCTGACAGTACGCATTTTTTTTTTCTAGCATATAAGCATTGAATTTTAAATAGTACTTACTGAAATGATTGTCTGAAAATATTTTGACAAACCTCAGAAAAGAGACTTGATGCTGATTTATGTAATTATCTTAAGCATCTGAAGGACAATTGCTATTTTACGTTATTTGACAAGTTATTTTGTAGAGAACAACCTAAAATAAGATCATTATCTGGTATGGTTTCTGCTCTGAGACTTTTTAAAGTTATCCACAGACATTCATAGTTATTTAAAAAAACTAACACTTGGGAAATGAAAACATTTATAATAATTGCTGCAGAAATACTTTTGGAATAAATCTTCATGCCAATAGTCATGATCAGTCAGACCACCCAGAAATGGTGGACCATATCATATACCACATCATATATCCATACCATAGACCTATAATGACTTGAAAAGCAAACGTTAGAAAGAATGGCAGAGAAAAAGTTAAATAATCCTGATATCAACTCCAACATCCAGTGTCTGCACCCATTTACTAAAGGAAGAAAAATCCCTGTTGAACACCAAAGCACTGTTGATTCTGCCCTTCACAAAGTTTATAGCCTCTAAAAGGAACCTGACAGATTTGAAGTTATCTGGGACAAGAGCTACTCACTCATCAAAATTAATGCCTCCTCAATGGCTTTGAAAAACTCACCCTTGACAATCATTATATAGAATGCATAATATACACAGAGCTGTATATTAAAATGATGCCTTATTTTAGTCTAAGAGAAAGGTTAAAACATGACCTCTCATTTTACATAACATTATTTACAAAACTGTTATTTGATTAAAAGTCTACTTAACATCATCGATGTCTAATTTAGTGTGTTTTAAATTTCCCAGAACAATAAATATGAAGATCAAATAAGCTGAATAATCAAGGAGTGCCTTCTGTCAGAACAGGCAAACCACCCTTACTGCATTTGCTGATGTAGCTCAGGCTCTCATTTTTCTTGTTGTTTCTGATTTCATAGCATGGCCAGATATCCTCATCCAGACCCAGCCAAGCTGGATTAAACCATTCCTGCCCTCACTAATGTATCTCCTCAGCTCTGTTTGAAAAGCGGACGTGGTGTGCCACCCTTAAGCCATGTAAGTCAAAACGGTCCAGCTGAAATGACTGTTTACCTGAAGTGGTGGAGGAAGTGCTCCTACCACCTACTCCTACTAGCAAAGCTATGAAAGTTTCCAACGCACCTCACAGGGTGAGGAGGGATGGTATCATTTTTAAGCAGCACACCACTGTAAAAATGCAGCAGTTTAGGTGAGTGGAGTTTAATTCAGGCACGCTGCTACCACAGTAGGCCAAGATCCGTTTGCATGAGGCAGAACCAGCGGGGATCCCAGGGACTTTATGCCGACTTCTGCACCCCAACCTTACAATCAAAAGTTTGGGAAGCACAGTGTGGGGAAGCTCTGCATGGGGCGACAGACATCAGCTGGGATTTCTAAAATCAGCCATGCCGCCCCTCAAGTGGTGGTTTCCAAAGCCACCCTGAAGCCTGTTTCTTCAACTTACTCCCTCACAAATCTGGGCCGAAGAGTTCACTAAAGCAGCTGCAGTCACACAACAGTGCAGAGATCCAGCTTGTGTTCATTGCTTCATCTGCCTTCACACTTCTCTTTGAGAGCGCTGAGGAGCAGAGAAAAGAGGAGGTACCTGATATGGCTATACAGGAGCCAGCTTAAATCTAGCGCAGTTTATGTGGCGCTAGATCTGAACTAAGCTGTCAGGACGCCACTGCTGTAGGAGGGTTTATTTGCCTGACTCAAGGGTGGGCCTGAATTGACCATTTGTGTTTGCTCCAGTAACACTCCTAAGTAAATCCACAGCTGGTTTTATGAGAACTTTTATATTTATGCTCTTTGCCTGCATCAGTTTATCAAACCAGTCACTTCAATATGGCCATTTTTACACATCTGACTTCCTGTCTCCATTTTGTTTGCCATTTCCCCAATTTTCACTACAACTGAAATACCTCAGTATTCACCATTACAGTATCATAGACGTATTACTCCCTTTCACAGCAACCATACGCACCTTCATGCCAGCCATAGGAAGTGGAAGAACTAAGCAACAATCCTTCCCTTGGTTGCTTCCAAAGCTGAATGCATTATCTCCTCATTAGAAATTGTACTAAATTATGGCATAAAAAGATAGGATGCAAACACCAACCTTCAGTACCACCTACAGCATGCAACGGCATCGGTCTTTTTTGCAGTCATCATTTATGAATGTATTGATCTTAGACTTTCATTAATTTCAATGACAATATCTTGCATTCAAGAAATTAAAGCTTCAGTTTGCTCATTGCCAATGAACTTTATCAAATTTAATACCAACTGCAGCTAAAAAAAATGCATGCAAAATTCAATTACCAGGGAAAATAACCATGCTAGATTCTGAAGGAGCTTTATTTGCTAGTGTCCATAAATAAAAATATTTTCATCAACATAAAAATCCAATGTGTTTATCGCAACCCAATTTGTTTTCGTAGCCCCATAGATATTTCCCCTTATGAAGTAAGATGCTTACTGTTTTATTTGTTCTCATCACTATATCATTTTTTTTCAGATAAATTAAATTAGGAATTTTTTTCCTACTCATTATAGTTAACTTTATTTGTTAGCTTAGAATTTGAGCTCATGCTTAAATTTGAAGAGAACCATCTGGATCATGTGCCTGGAGAACTGAAGCGTGAGGATGAGAGGGGAAAAAGGGAGAAACTTTTTCAAACTTCAGACAGCTTTTTGCTTTAATTTCTCTCTTTCACCACAGCTATGTTCTCTTGCAGTAAAACAAAGTGCTCCCAGGAAAACAGAAATAGTAAAATCATGTACTTCTAAAAATTACTAAGAGGACTAGGTATAACTCCAAACACACAAAAAACCCACATTTGGACTACCGAGCCAGGAAAACTAAAGCATTCATCACTTACTGGCAATGTGGCATAAGAAAAATCACAAGTGTGAGTAAAACTTCCAAAAGAAAATAGTCCCACATTGACTGAGAAGAGAATTGGACTTTTTGTTCTTACAGATAATAAAATGAATCAGAAAGCTTTCTACAGTTCAGAGTGTAAACAAGAAATTTAAACACCCTTGAGAAGTCATATTCCAAACAAAATTTTGTTTGTATGGACTAAGATTTTATTTTAAACTAATTAAAATGTTATTACTCATTTAAACTCCTTTCAGCTTTTGAGTAAAGTAAAACACAACTTCTCAAAACATTAAAGAGCTGTTTCAAATCAAAACAATGTCAAAGTATCCTGCGCTGTAAACATCAAAATGGAATGCAAATGAATTGTTTTATTTTGCTGACCTGGGCATGCTTTCACAAAAAGCCTGAGTTTAACAAAACCAACATTTTTGATAGAAAAACCTTCTCTCTGAAAATTTCTGATTAATGCTTGTCATATCGTCTTTAAAAGAAAGTTAAATTAGCAATCAGCTACATCCCAGATTTTCAGCTTTATATAGACACCTAAATGCACAGATAGTCCCTAGCTGGAATATTTTAAAGTATGTAAATATAGACATTGATTTTGAAAATGAGAATTAGCCTTCTACAACTTTCAGATGCTTTTGAGAAATTAATTTAAATCTAATTTTGCTATCACATTTTGAACTATCCTTGTTTCCTTTTTTCTTAGAGAATATGAAGAAAATTCTCATTTTAAGCTCAACAGTTTAATTTTTTAATTAGATTTTGTTTAAAGAAAAAATGTTTGGGGAAATCCTGGCAACTATTGCCCATAACAGAAGGTAGGAAAGCTTCACCATTCATGTTGGACTGTGTTTTGTCATTCTTACTTGACAACACAGAGTCACATCAGTAGCTGGACTAATGGATCATTAGGGAAGGATTGGGATATCAGCACAGTTGGCTCTGCTCTACTCTTGGCTGCCTTGTTTGTTCTAAACAAGTAATCCATCTGTTGTTATTTTCCAAAACTTAGAGAAGGAACTAATAACCAGAGCTAGGGAGCTGCAGTTGCCACAAATGCCCTGGCTGGACTAAGCTGGCTGCAGGATGTGTCATCTCAGCTCCTGGCAACTGACAGAAAATACTGCCAGCGTTTCTAAAATAGCCAGCTCTCTTCATCTATCCTAGGTCTAGCTTTCATTTCTGCAATATTTCAGACCACCTCGATACTCTCTGAAATGTTTCACAGAGAACGGCTGCTAAGAGAAGTACTAAGGACTCAGGATTTCAAGTCCTGAAATAATGCCTAACTGCAGTTCCTTTATGAATGCAACCACGTGGGTATGGCTCAACACTGCAGATGCTCACACTCCCAAATCCCAGATAATGGCA
This sequence comes from Phalacrocorax carbo, assembly GCF_963921805.1. Classification (NCBI taxonomy): domain Eukaryota; kingdom Metazoa; phylum Chordata; class Aves; order Suliformes; family Phalacrocoracidae; genus Phalacrocorax; species Phalacrocorax carbo. The sequence goes on along the minus strand of NC_087521.1, from coordinate 11,587,797 downwards.
GCAAAGAGAGGAAAAATCAGCTTGCAGATTGTCAGACAAAGATGGTAAGGTATAACTTCAGTGTTAAAAGCCATCAATACCACAGTAACCACTAGAAGCCAGCATGCAGCACAGTGTCACCTGAGGTCTCAGCAGTGCTGCCAACCACAGCCTCTTCTATGGCTTGGTGAAACCACCTCCCACCTTATCTTAGCACAGCAGCTACACCAAGAGTTGCAGTCCTTGTAGGCTTTCAGAAGATAGTTACCTGCTCTGCTCTACAACACACGCTGCAAAGTTGCACATTTACATTTTAAAATCTGACAGACTGTTTGCTGTGACCTTTGATATAGAAATAAAAACTGTATTACTTAATGAGATTAGGCAAGTCAGCAAGTTTTCAATATTGCTGGAAAATAAAATGTATTTTTTCCTTGTGAGCTCATGAAAGCAATCAGCAGAGAGGGATGGATTATTAGATAATGTTATGATTAGAAAATAAGGCTAATGGTCCTTGTACTAGCTAGCTCCCTATTGAGACTACCTTAACACATTTGTTCTGTTTGACACATAGTTTAGTTACTAAAGAGTTAGCCTGCTAGCAGGTTTTCTTTCTTTACTTCATAGGTTCTTAATGGCTTTTATTAGAACTGAAGTACTATTTGGAAAGCCTCTAGCTAAATACTTTTCCGTTTTCTGAGATAACTGGTTATTTAAAGACTAGTGTATGAATTTATCATTAAATCACAAAGTTTATAGTTGACAACTGCATGGACACAAAGCTTGTCAGAGTCATCTGCATGTAAATTAGGGTCAGGCAAAAAGTTTAAAAACACAAATAATATACCATTTCTGTTTTTTAAGTAAGTACAAATGGTTTCTTATTTATACTTTTCAGCTCTGTCCTGATGAAGACTGGCTATGAAGATTATGCAGGACAACACCTCCTACAGCTGTAGTTAATATTACACATTTGCTGCCTTAATTCCATAAAATAAGGACACTGGTGAAGTCATGGAAGACTGTATTCTGAGTTTCACTTTTGCAAACAAGAAAGCATAATTTATCTCACAATGAGCAAGCCAATCAGTAAGGTCAATGTTCAATACATAAAGCTGATCTTAGAAGAATTTCTCATCAAGATTTATAAGGAAATAATTCAGTTACAAAGTCTGGGAAAATGCAACAAAATGAGCTACACTAAACAGTTCTACTGTTTTCTATATGGATTTTAAAAGAAGCAGCATCAACATGAAAGAATTTTTTTAAAACCTTTATCACTTACTGTATCAGTGTTTTATCCAGTTAGGACGGAGGAAGATCATTCCAAAAGGATCAGTGACTAGAGACGGGGATGAGAAATGCATCAATTTCTTCTGTTCAGTAATTTTCCCCTTCTAACCAGGTCACCGTTATGGCTGCTCGCATGAGGAGGCCCCCAGGGCTGGCCAGAGGCAGTAAGACCTGGAGGTGCCATCAAGGCCCTGACAATAGGAGCTCAAGGGACAGCTGGGCTGGAGGGACCATGGGCCAGCCTGGCACAGCTCTTGGACCGTTCCCCTCTCCTTTAGGTTTGGTGGGAGGGAAAACCAAACCTACATGCCAGGTATGAGGATATTCATGTTCATCACCTTGGGAAGAAATGTCTCCTTGTTACTGGGGATAGGCAAAAAGGCTCATCCCTGCTTGGAGACCTTGTCCCTGCAGAAAAGACTGTAACTGTGTAAGCAGGACATAGCTACACCACATCCATGAGAGGTGGGACAGGGAAGGGCCTCCAACCTGGATGCAGCCACAGTGGAACCTGGCATGCTTGCAGAAGGGGCACACCATGGTGGTTTAGGAGGTCCAACCTCCACCAGCTCCATGAAGATGGTGCATATGGTGTCCTCCTCCTGAAGCACCTCCATGGTCTCCTGCAGTTCCCAGCAGAACAAGCAGTGGAAAGAAATGGAAAAGATGAGCAAGACCAAAGTCTGCAGGAGGCCATCCACAGCTCTGAATGAGGCTCCCCCAGACACTGGAGAGGCCACTGCCTCCCTGGGGCACTGGGCACATGTCCCTCTTGCTACTCGTTTTCTCCCAGTGTGCCCCGCCCCCAAAAGGGCTCAGCATGGCTGAGCATGAGACATCAAAAGGTCTCAGTAGATGTTTCCATGAAAACATCAGGATTTCCCTCCCAAGGGGAGTCCTCCCACAAGCCCCAACTCCTAAAAAACTACCCACCACCTCCCACAGCACCCATTTCACTACATGCTTGACATCTACAGGGACAAATGGGCAGATTCCCTTCCCAGCAGCACCTAGCTGGTACAGATGTTTGGATGGATACTGGGAGACAGAAAAGCCCACGAGCTCATCAGGACAGTAAGACAGGGCCAGCACAAAATCTGCAAAAGCTAAACCTGCTGAGAGTTGAGACCATGCGCGGGTAGGTAGTGAACTGCAGGCTGGGTGAGCTGCAATAGTCCTCATCTCAGACCTGATCCTGGGCAAGAAGCACAAATACCAGGAGAGGTGCAGCTCCAGATGTGCTGTGGCTCCCCAGGCATTTGACCAGGGCTGTAGATAAGGACTGAGGAGCAGACCTGCAGAGGTGGCTAGCTATGCCTTCTAGATCTGTGCCATGCTTGGGTGGCCATAGTGGAGAGCCAGAGAAGAGCTCAGGAAAGCAAACTCATGAGTCCCCCTGGGTTGGAGAATGAGCTTGGGAGGACCAGAGCAGGAGGACTGGATCTCCCGCTCAGCAGCACTGGCATGGGGAAGCTGTGCTGGGAGCACAGGGGGAGGAGGTGACACCCAAAAAGTGCCTGGGGTGGGGGTTTCACAACTACAGGCTTGGGGTCCCCCTTTGAGTTCAAGGGAAAACAGGCTGCAGCCCCTAGGGAGCTCACCAGGCAAAAGACCATCTCCTGGCACATCAGCCCACTGACATCCAGGTCAGAGTCTGCACAGCAGCACAGCACACATGCTGGAGGGCAGGGAGGGAGTGATGTGGGGCAAGCATCAGGCCCTCTGAGCACCTCCCGAGAGGCCTGAGGAAGTTATCCATCCCCACAATAGAAGACTCCTTTGCTGACCACAAGATGGGTTGTGCACCAGGGCTCCTAGGGAGCTCCTGCTTCCCTCCCTCCCCCCCAACCTCTACAGCACCTCCCCTGCCCTCTTGTTTCAGGGAGCTGCAGGGATAATTGCTCTCACCATCCTCCCTTGACCTAGGAGCCTTCCTCTTCATGGCAGCCACGCTGCAGATAGGTGCTGACAGCTCCTCTGCCAACCCTGAAGGAAATGCAGGAGCAGGAGGTGACTCCAGCATCTCTCAAGGAGCCTGGGAAAGTATTCTTGAGGGAGTTCCCAGGGCTTCGATGAGCAGGAGGTGGCAGGCTGGCTGGGGGTGTCCCCAGGGCTCAGAAGTCAAAGCGCTCCTGCACAGCCCATGGGGCTTCGCCGTCACAGCCAGTGCCTGTCCACCCCTCCATGCCTCCCACTCCTGCTGAAATGCCCTCACCGGGCCAACTTTAGCCCCACTGCCTGGCCCAAAGCAAGGCTCCCTCCAGTTACCCCAGCCTCCATGGCTCATGGTCTCTCCCTGTCCTCACCTTCCCCAGCCCTCCCCAGACTCTTTGCCCCCAACAAGCTCTGGGCAGCACCTGGGTGAGCTGGAGGAGGGTGAACAGGGAGAGAGGTCTCACTCTGCTCCATCCCCAAGGGCTTTTTCTGGCACTTAAGCTGGTACCAGGCCAGGAGCAGACTGATGTGCCAGAGCCTGGCAGAATTAGCCCAAGCCCTGCACCACACCCAGTTGCCAGGGCCACACACAGCCACTCGGGAATCAGCAATCTGCTCTCCCCTTGTCATCCACAGGCTTCAGCTCCCAGGACATCACCCCTCAACTCTGGCTCAGCCAATGCAGCCTCCTGGGAGCCAGCAGGGTCAGGACACGTGGCAGGGCTGGGTATCAGTACCATTGCCAGAGTTCTTCATAACTGGCTGTATAGGTTGTGACTCCTTTGCTGAGATGAATGGGCCTAGGCAGAGCAGCCCTTTCCACTGCTTGGAGGAGCCCGTGGTCAGTGTCATCAGACCTGCGGCATCCTTCCTCACCTGGACGCCCAGCATCCCCCTAGGAGAGCTCTGTCCCTCCCCTCAACACCCCTCATCCACCTCTTTGCAAGGCTTTCAGAGACCTGGGCAGACCCTGCCTAGGCATTCACCACCACCTAGGATGTGGGGAATTGCTCCTTTGGAGACTTACCCCTCCTTTTTCCACCAGTCCCTTCCTCCCCAGTACTGGCAGCAGCTGGCATCGCAGTCCCGATGTATGTTTACTGCAATGCTTCCTCCTCCTCCCAAGCTGGCTTCCCGAAAGAGAAGGAAGGAAAAGACATGAGCCCAGCCCTGCCCTTGATCAGCAAGCACTCCTCCTGGAGCTGGGACAGGGTTTGTGGCACTCCTGCAAGCGGGCCTGTCTCCTCCTCTCCTCCAGGCATTCCCTCTCCTTGGGGACAGCCTGGCCACAAGGACCAAGGGCGCTCGGGCCATTCTCTTCTCTTTTAGGTGTGGAGGGAGAGAAGAAAGGAACCAACCTGTCAGGTGCAAGGATCCCCATGTGCATCGTCTCAGGAAGAAATGTCTCCCAGCCTTGCAGTGGAGCCAAGCAAAAAGGGTCTTCCCTGCCTAGAAAGTTTAGAGTATCTCTCCAACAGTTTCCGGTGCACTTTTTTTTATGTTATCTCCCCATGAGATCAGCCTGAGCTAACAGTACACTTATGAGGCCACTAAATGAAGTTGCACATACTACTTGACAAAAACACTTCACTGCAAAGTTGTTCATATGTTATAAATTTACATTTTAGGAATTGTAAATAAACTCTCTGCCACACTGCATCACTACCAACCAGGCCAGGAAAAGCTGAGAAATAACACTGTCTTTTCCAATAACAGGCCAGTGACACTATTCTAGTTTTCATAAACATGGGAAAAAGCAATGTCAAGGGAGCATTTGTCATTCTTCTATAGCCTGTAGCTTTGACTCAAAACTTAGTCAAGATTCTTTCACAGAACTTAATGAATTCTGAATCAAGGTTTTAATGGCCATTATATGCACATGTGCATCTAGTCACAAAAAAAAACACCCAGAAGACTGCAATTCAATTAAGAGTCTCACTCAGCAGAGAAACCAGGCTTGCAGCTCTGAAAATGCCTGATGCCTCCTTTCCTTTTATGAGAGCTGACAAAGAGTTGCTCTGGAAGGTCACAACCTCTGCTTGCTATTCTAAGCTCGGGATTTTTTTTTCTTCAGAGTGAAAGCACTTTACCTTTTTCACTCTCTACAAACAAAGTATTGTGTCCATTTTGAGAATGGAGCAAAAAAGGGCAGAGAGGAGGAATGTCTTGTGAAGTGAGGTGTGGCCACTTTTTAGCTTTTCTGTTTGAATTCCAACAGAGAGCAATGATAAGCCTTTTCCTTTTGCAACAAAAATAATTTACTCATTTGGTAGAGTGAATAAAAAGAAAAATGCTGTAAACTATAACTGCTGGGAGCAGTTAAAAGGTTCCACACTGTTTGCCTTCCTTTTCTGAATGCCTCGTTTTGTAGAAAAGTACCTCAAAACCAGGAGGAGGAAAAAATTAGGACAGGAAAGGATCTGTTATTCAGGGCTTTTGCCGCTTGTTACCTGTATTATTGCATGTGTCTATACATATATATGGGGGTGTGCTTGTGCACATGTTCATATACATGCATGTTTACATTATAATATTACAGTTCTATGTTACGTAAGTGCTTGTGAGGTATAATCATCTCAGTTATTTTATTATAAAAGAACTGTATCCAACATAACAAAAAGGAAGAGAGAGAACAATACTGCCAATTAAACCAGAGGCATTAGAAAACACTGGTATACCATAATACCTCCTCACAACAGTTATCAGAGCCAGAGGCTGCTGATAAAGCCGGTTTGTTGCCCGGGAGAGCTGTTCCACTCAAGATTGCAGACTGCCATCTTCTGGTGGTCTTACTTAAAATCATGCTTTGTAGGAGATGTCGTTTGAATACGGTTACTTAAAACATTGCCTTTATTCACAGGGACTTTTTCAAAGCACATTTGTTCCAGTATATTTTTTCCTGATATCCCACGAAATGGCTCGGGTTGCATCTATATTGCTTTTCAAGCTTTGGTCCATTGCCAACTCAAATCCAAATTCAGTTTGTGTCCAAATGAGCCCATGCTCAAGCACTGGCTTGAGGTTTGGGTTGGGGTGGGATGGAAGACACAACAAGTAACTTGAGCTAATATTCTTTCTACCCAGGAATGCTCTTACCTTAAGCAGAGTGGATGGCCCAGGTATACCACGGCTTACACCAAAGGGCTCACTATACCAGCCTAGACCACCTGGTGTTCCATCTGCCGTTGTGGCAATGGTACACAGACAGTCTTAAAAAATGAAGACAGTCAGAGTGTCCCATAGTAAGAAACACCTTTTGTGTTGAGTCATAGACAGCCTTTGATCAGTAATATCGATATAGGATTGTGCAAGCATTATACCAGTTCTACATCCTACTTCTCACAGTGTGCTCATATAAAGTTCAGGCAGGTTTAAGGTTGAGCTGGAACCTGGTTTTGGCTCAGCCTTATAAAATGCAGTACAGGTGTAGCATACACATAAATAATGTGAAAAAAAAATTTGGCATATCTCTCATTGAAATTAGAAGCACATTACCCACAGTTTTCTTATTCCCTTCCACTAGGGTGTATTGCATTTGTTTTAATTTGTTGACAACAACAAATCTTTAAAACAAAATACATTTCTGAGATATGTTTCTTAGGGAAAAAATGTGTTGAGATAAAAATAACACAGAAACTAAGATTTGATTCATCTCCTTAATCTCTCAAAAAGAAAATTCACTTTCATATGTACACTTGGAAATGCAAGACTAAAACCTGATTGCTCTGCTCCAAAACTACTGTCTCGTGAGAATCCCAAAGCAGCAGCCATAAGATTATCCTTCTCTATACAATGTAGCTGCCAGTCTTCCCCCACTTAAATGAACAAAGCCAGCAGTGCACTGTAATTTACTGCATTCTTTCAGGCCCAAGAAAAGTAAACTAAATTCACTACAAGCTCAGATATAATGATAGAACATTTGCATTCATTATATTTTGACAAAGAGGTTTCTGAAACCATCTTTTAAAAGTCCCAGGTCTTCTCCTAAAGAGTAACATCTCTCCGGCAAGGCTTGTTTTCTACTACAGAAGTGCAGAGTTTGGTTCACTTTCACACATTTTTCACTTTCATTGTTACAGCAATCTTGCCATTCTGCTACCTCAGCCACACAGTCTTCAGCACCAGCTACAAATTTATTTTCTGAACTGACTGCATTTCTGGTATATGTGGCCAGTTGGGAAGGACTTGTATTTTTTGTCAGGTATCCTGTCCTAAAGCCCTGCTTCTCAATTAAAAACAACCCCACCCATAAACCCAAACTATCTGAAACTCAGAGGAGTGGCTGACACTGGTGTTCAGCTGAGAACACAACTTTTTTTGTTTGCTTTTGTTCTGTTTTATTTACTGAAGTTTTCAACTTGTCACTTTAATGTCAATTTTCTTTATTATTGTCCTTCTCTGTAAGCTACAAACAACTATGTATATCTTGTTCATGCTAACTCCAAGGTGAACCTAAATATTTTTCCGCAATGATTTAAAAATATTATTTCAAAGTAATTTTTATCTACTTATTTTACAAAGGTGGAGATCTTAACGACATGAGAAAATCAACTACACTTGTCATTTACAATTTGTGAAGTAACAAACTGCAAAATTTGAGCCCCTTACTTTTCTCTCACAGGCTACCCAACTCACTGCCACTGATGGCCACATTCTCACTCAGACTAGATTATTAAACTAGAGAGATACTACTGCTATGCAAATGTTTTTCTGACTTGAGTTGTAAATATATTAGATTTAGTCTGATAAAAGCCAAGGCCTGATCAATAACTTTAAGCAAAGGTCTGCTGCAAAACAACTAGAAAAACCAAAACAACTTCCCCAAACTTATAAATAAACTAGTTTCCCACTTTGTTTCAAAAAGTACCACTTTCCTTTGCTTTTCAATGGACGTAACAAAAGATCCACTTCATCATCATTTTGGTGGTATATCCCATCCAAAAGGTCTAAATTATAAAATATTGAAAGAAAATGCTTTAACATTCAGTTGAGAGATGTATGCATGTAACTTACTATTCTGTGAAAGATTATTCATAACTTCCTAGTCCCTTATTGGGCTTCAAATGGAAATATTTGCTTTGGTCCTTTTTTTAATAACAAGTCATCTACTGCGTTCTCTGTTAATCAAACAGTATTACCTGTTTCCCAGTAATGCATGTATTATCAGTAGTTTAAAGAGGGAATGCAACTAATGTTCCTTGGTAACTCTGGACGTTTTTTTAACTACAGTCTATCAAAACGGTTTTCTAGAAAATGAGAATGAAAGGAAATAAATGCAGAAAAAATAAAGCTCAGATTATCAGATTTTAAATCCAAAAAGAATAAATACCATCACATAGCAAGGGACAAGAGCTTCTCTTAAACTGCATTTGTGAAGCAAAATCACTTTGACATTCCCTAGTACGAAAACTTACCAGATCTATTATTAGCAATGGAAGTAACCTCAGAGTTTAACATCTGTCCCACACAGAGGTGGGCAAAATTCACAATGCCACAAATCTACTGTAGTCCCTACCAACAGGGAAGTTCAAGTGCTACTGTTCAGCCTGCAAAATACAATTGCAATTTAGTAGTGGAACAGTGATTCTTAGTGTCATTAACAACTCTATTAATCTATTTTTTTAAAAAGACATGAAAGAAAGTATGAAATATTTCCACCTACTTTTAAAAACTTTTAGAAAACATAAAATTACTTTTAGGTCAGAAAGGAAATTTAAAAGACAGGCTTGAAGAAAAAATGAGCCGATAATCTATTTTTCAAATAATGCAGTTAAGTTTTGATCATGTAGCTTGAAATTTTCATGTTCTATTGTACAAATAGACTTGCGATCCTCTTCCCATTTCCTTTAAAAAGCATCTAACATGGTCCCTGAACTGTGAATGAGTGATGCTAAATGATGAAACTGGAAATACAGTGGGACACCAGCCATTTCCTAAGCATTGTGTAATAGACTAAGAGGTCTAAAAATTTAACTCCACACATCCAAACATAGAATTAATAAATATTCTGTTTTTGAGGATTAAAAAAATAGATCTTCACCATCCAGAGTGAAAAAATTACAAGGAGAAGAGAGATTACAATAGCCCATATTATTTAAGTCACTCTATCAATAGTGAGTCATAACTGATTGCATCTCGTTTCAGTTTTTAAATGTGAAGACAAAAAACTTAAGTTTTTGACGTTCAAGCGAGGTTAAACTAAAGAAAATCTAGTTAATATCACAAGGAAAGGATCCAAGGGAAAGGTTTGACCTCTCTTCATTCTGTTTTAAGTTTGATGATACACTGTACATGATGAGGGTACCACTATCTCACAACCTATGAGCAGGTAATTCATAAGGAGGTCAAAGAAAGGAAAAGGCCATAGAATCATGCATAATTTAGCAATTTCATCAATAAACAATTCATCGGATAATAAAAAAGAGCACTGAAAGAGGCATGTGAAGAAGGAGAAAGGGAACAAAAATACCACCAACACCATCCTTCAAGCAAACTTCAACTTCTGTGCATCCATGAAACTAGGTAAATAATTCCCCAATTTGCATCAACAACCGTGATAATCATGCATGGAAATAGAGACATATATTTATACTTCATACATTACATTTGATCCACTTGGGTAAGGGATGATACTGCAAAAATAAATAAGGTAATTAAATAAGAAAAAAGAACAAGAGGGGAAAAAGAGTAAGTAATTATTCAATCGCTTGGACTTCACAAACCTAGCTTTAGTAACATAACTGTCAACATTAAAGGCAAAAAAGCAAAAACCCTGAAAAGCAAAACTCTTTACAGAAACATGTAGCTACAATGGTCTAATCAGACCTGACATAGTTATTCTGATTCTTGAATTCTGTAATAGTCACAAAAAATTTCTCCCTATTGTGTGTTGCAGTCTATCAGATTTTTTTTTTTGATTGAGTGTGGTAAAACTAATACATCTAACAGCTGTTAATAGAAATTCATATTTCAAATTACTGGAGAACAGAAAAGACAAACTGTCATTCCAAATAGATTTCTAGTAACACTCTAATGTATAATACTAGAAAGAAATATTAATATGCAACATCCTACATCATCTAGAAATATTTTAATTTATTGTTTATATCTATAAACATTCATTTTTAAACATCAGAAACACTAATCATGAATAAACAATCATTAAATACAGAATTTTTTGAACTTGTTTAACTTCTATACATGTTAAGTACGATGCATCTATTCCAGACAACCTTATCACCACAGATCTTGCAAGTGCAAGGTCTCATCATATTAGATACTAAAAAAACAAGATAAGAGGATAGTCAAGAAGAGTAGGGATGGAGTCAAATGCTTTACTGAGTTAACTGCTCTTAGCTGTGATACTTTGAATTTTCTTTCCACAGTACTTTTTTTTTCAACCCAAATAATCACAAGGTGACAAGCATAGGAATTTTTACGATGTAATGTGATATTACAAATGCAAAAATTTAAATACCAGAACAAAGCTAGAATTCCAGTCACTATCACATTGGCTAAACATACACTGTGTAGGTATGCAAGAAGTGGTATTTTTTGCAGAAATAGCGTATAGCAATGTGCTAAGTACTCAGAGAAAATAAAATGCAACTCTGTGAGACAAAGCAATGACATTTTTTACTTTCATCTCAATAGTACCTAAATGAAAAAATCACTTAATTCTAGGCGTATCAAAAAAGGTCAGTTCTAAAGTTAAATGGACTAATGTAACTCTTTAATACTAACTTTATATAAATTAGATAATTTAATTTTTATTTTATTCTGGATTATTCTCTATCTAGGGATTATTCCACATAAAGAACGTTAGGTAATTACAGGCACATATCAGCATATGATAGGTCTATTGTTTTGTGAAGGTCTCTCTCATCCTTCCTTTTGCCCTTTTTCAAGAGTAAAATTGATAGCATTTTACATTTAAACCTAAACTGACATTATACATACAACGTACTACTGGGATTATGCACTGAAGTGCCATTTGTGCCTTTAGAAATCTTTCCACTGTCTGAAACCACAGAACTGCTTGCATGCTGAAGACCTTAACTTTCCTTCTTTTTCTCTTTTCTGAGACAAAGATATCTGTTTTGCTTCATCCTTTTGCTACCTTCACCACATTACGCCAAACTTGGGGGTTGAATTTAGTACATGGGTAGAGCCTGACAATTTTCAAATTTTGGTCACATATATTCACATTTCAATCTCCATGTTTGAACAGGTGACAGCCTGTTCTTAAGCCCATTCTTAGAGCTTAGAACACAAAACTATGATCTATTATTTATGCATTTTTACCTGCCTTTTCAAACTGGCACGGTGTAATATATTTAAGTGGAAGCAAGTAACCTTACTCAAACTGAATCGTGTCCTTTTCAAATTTCAGTTCTCAGATTGGTTCTCATACATTGCAATAGATGGTCTTTTCACATGGAATCAAGCTGTTCTTGAATGCTGATTGCTTGTTTGTAGTCTTCTACAGCCTCTTTACTGAAACCCAATTTACCACGAATATCAGCTCTAAATTTATACATCAAGGCATCATTAGGCTGAATTGACAATGCTGTAAAAATAAGAATAGTATGTTACACGGTTTTTTTAACATTACATGATTATAAAGAGAAGTATCATCCAAAAACTTCTGTCAGTGCTCAAATTTTTCTCCAGACATGCTTTCACAAAACAAAACATATTACATAAATTAACTTTACCTCAAGAGGTAGGCAACTTTGTTATGTCATTTATACTTTGGAGTTTTTTTAATCTTTTTGATCCCACTGTAATTCTGCCCTGACAGCAGAAACTATGCTCTCCTCTGAAACATAGGCAAAATCTTAGAGAAGAAAACTACCACCATCTAACTTCTGGAGCATGGCAATGAACCCAATATCTTGTTCAGTTTCTCCATTGTATAAAAAGGATTTAGGTACTTGTTAGAAAGCTTAGAAAATTTTTAGAAAAATTAGTCAGCTCCCTGGTCTGGTCAATTTTCACCATCTAACACTACAAAAACATTAGTCGTGAAAGCCATGAAGTAAAACACTATTTTGTTAAATTCCACTGTAAAAGTAAACTCATTTCTTAAAAAAAAAAAAAAACCAAAATGCTAAGAGAGTTATCCTTTTATCCTTTCAGGAAAGATTACCTGTGTAATCAACTGTTGTCAAATCAAAGTCACATTACTAAATTTTGTTTCCATAAAATAGCTTTAGTTACTGGAAGAAGTTTGCCTGTGTATCCAGATTTGCTGAATCTCATGTTAGTAAATGGCAAAAGCAGCAATGAAGTAACAGCTCAGCTGTTTTGAACCTCAGCAAAAGGTTTGGTTTTTACCAAGATCAAGATGAAAGTTTGATTCAGTTCCTCTTCTCTATGAACCATTTCTATTCCCAACAGAAGAGCTTATGGAAGCCAAATACTGTTTCAAAACTTGTTCTACCAAGAGCACATTCATTAAATTAAGTTACCTGTATGCCATTTTCTAGGCAGCTAGATATCTCAACACATACACACACAAACTCACAAAAACAATCAGACTTGGGAAATATAGTATTGTCTCAAACTTGCCAGAGTTTCATTTAGAACGGGGCTCTGCTCAGCTCCTAATCCACACATTATATGAAACAGTTTATCTTCTAATTTACATATTTTTTCAATTTTGAGAATGGAAAAACCCACAATTAATTAGCATGTTCGCTTTAACTACTTCTTTTTAATCATGTCATAATATCAGATCAAAGTAAGTAAATATACTAGCAAAAATATACACATGCTTTCTGAATCATGAAATAAATGCAAGTAATTTATAATCATAGAATCATAAAATGGTTTGGGTTGGAAAGGACCATCTAGTTCCAACCTACCTGCCATGGGCAGGGACACCTTCCACTAGACCAGGTTGCTCTAAGCCCCATCCAACCTGGCCTTGAACACTTCCAGGGATGGGGCATCCACAACTTCTCTGGGCAACCTGTTCCAGTGCCTCACCACCCTCGGAGTGAAGAATTTCTTCCTTATGTCTAATTTAAGTCTACCCCCTTTCAGTTTAAAGCCATTATCCCTTGTCCTATCACTACATGCCCTTGTAAAAAAACTCCTCCCCAACTTTCTTGTAGGTCCCCTTCAGGTACTAGAAGGCTCTGGTAAGGTGTCCCCAGAGCCTTCTCTTCTCCAGGCTGAACAACCCCATATCTCTCAGCCTGTCTTCATAGGAGAGGTGCTCCAGCCCTCTGATCATCTTTGTGGCACTTCTCTGACTCACTGCAAGACACCCATGTCCTTCTTATGTTGGGGGCCCCAGAGCTGTATGCAGTACTGCAGGTGGGGTCTCATGAGAGTGGAGTAGAGCGGGAGAATCACCTCTCTTGACCTCCTGGTCACGCTTCTTTTGATGCAGCCCAGGATACAATTGGCTTTCTGGGCTGTGAGCGCACACTCCTGGGGCATGTTGAGCTTCTCATCAACCAACACCCCCAGGTCCTTCTCCTCAGGGATGCTCTCAATCCATTCTGTGCCCAGCCTGTATTTGTTCTTGGGATTGCCCTGGCCCATGTGCAGGACCTTGCATTTGGCCTTGTTGAACTTCATGAGGTTTGCACAGGCCCACCTCTCAAGCCTGTCAAGGTCCCTCTGGATGGCATCCCTTCCCTCCAGTGTGTCAACTGCACCACACAGCTTGGTGTCATTGGCACACTTGCTGAGGATGCACTCAGTCCCGCTGTCCATGTTGCCAGCACAGATGCTAAACAGCGCTGGTCCCAATACTGACCCCTGAGGGGAGCCACTCATCACTGGTGTCCACTTGGACATCAAGCCATGGACCACAACTCTTTAAGTGCAACCATCCAGCCAATTCCTTATCCATCATGTGGTCCATCCATCAAATCCATGTCTCGCCAATTTAGAGACAAGGATGTCGTGCAGGACAGTGTTAAACACTTTGTACAAGTGCAGGTAGATGATGTCTGTTGCTCTTCCCTTCCCCACCAATGCGTAGCCCCACTGTAGAAGGCCACCAAATTTGTCAGGCACAATTTGTCCTTAGTGAAGCCATGTTGGCTGTCACCAATCACCTCCTTATTTTCTCGTTTTCCATATGCCTTAGCATAGTTTCCAGGAGGATCTGCTCCATGATCTTGACAGGCATAGAGGTGAGACTGACTGGCCTCTAGTTCCCAGGTCTTCCTTTTTTCCCTTTTTAAAAAGGGGTGTTATGTTTCCCCTTTTCCAGTCAGCGGGAACTTCACTGGACTGCCATGACCACAACTTCTCAAATATGGTGGATAGTGGCTTAGCAACTTCATTCACCAGTTCCCTCAGGACCTGCAGATGCATCTCACCAAGTCCCATGGACTTGTGCACCTTCAGGTTCCTTAGATGATCTCGAACCTGGCCTTCTCTTACAGCAGGTGGTTCTTCATTCTCCCAGTCCCTGCCTTTGCCTTCTGCAACTTGGGCAGTGTGGTCTGAGCACTTGCTGGTGAAGTCTGAGGCAAAAAAGTCATTGAGTACCTCAGCCTCCTCCATATCCCCGGTAACCAGGTCTCCTGTTTCCTTCAAGAAAGGGCCCACATTTTCCCTGTATTCCTTTTATCACCAATGTACCTATAGATGCTTTTCTTGTTGCCCTTGACATCTCTGGCCAGATTTAATTCTATCAGGGCTTTAGCTTTCCTAACCTGATCCCTGACTGCTCAGAAAATTTCTCTGTATTCCTCCCAGGTTACCTGTCCTTGCTTCCACTGTCTGTAGGCTTCCTTTTTGTGTTTGAGTTTGTCCAAGAGGTCCTCGTTCATCACTGCAGGCCTCCTGACATTTTTGCCTGACTTCCTTCTTGTTGAGATGCATTGCTCCTGAGCTTTGAGGAGGTGATCCTTGAATATTAATCAGACTTCTTGGGCTTCTCTTCCCTCCAGGGCTTTGTCCCATGGTACTCTACCAAGCAGATCCCTGAAGAGGCCAAAATCCGCTCTCCTGAAGTCCAGGGTAGTGAGCAGCCTCCTTGGTGCCTTTGACCTTGAACTCCACCATTTCATGGTCATTGCAGCCAAGGTTGCCCTTGAGCCTTGCATGCCCCACCAGCCCCTCCTTGTTTGTGAGAACAAGGTCCGGCATAGCACCCTCATTGGATCCTCTATCGCTTGGACAAGGAAGTTATCATCAGGGCATTTCAGGAACTTCCCTGATTGCTTATGCCCTGCGCTGTGTTGTCCCTCCAACACATATCAGGGTGATTCAAGTCCCCAATGAGGACCAGGGCTTGTGAATGTGAGGCTGCTCCTATCTGTCTATAGAGGACCTCACCTGCTTGGTCTTCCTGATCAGGTGACCTGTAGTAGATCCCCACTATAATGTCACCTGTCCTTGCCCTCCCTTTACCCCTGACCCACAAGTTCTTGGCCAGCTCCTCATCCATCCCCAGGCAGAGCTCCATGTGCCCCAGCTGGTCACTGACATAGAGGGCGACGCTCACTCCCCTCGTCTCCCCTGCCTGCCCTTCCTAAGGAGCCTGTGCCCTTCCATTCCATATCAGTATTGTTACCATAATTGTTAGCATGCTACCAAACATAATCATGACAGGTAAATAAAGATTACCTGTTGAAATGTCTTTCTCAGCTAGTTCATATTGCTTCAGTCCGTTATAGAAATTTGCCCTGTTAAAATACACTGCTGCAGAGAATGGGCAGAGACATATTGCCTTCTCAAAGTCTTCTTTTGCTTCTTCAATATTGTTTAGTAATGTATTTGTAATAGCACGATTCATAACAGCAGATTCATTTCTTGGATCAAGTTGTAATACCTTGGAATAATAGCAATAGGCCTACAAAACACATGAATTGGAGGCAAAGTATGCTGTTAAAATTTGAGGAAATTGTTTACGTGCAACTTGTAAATTCCAGTTTGTTTAAGCCATTAGTATTCTTAAGTCTTTACTCATTCTGCTCAGCGTTCGTTGTGCACAGAAGAGAGACACAGCACCAGCATGTTTATCCACAAATAGGTCAATCACCACCCAGACAGAATTTTGAAAAATAACAGCTGTTCATGCTGAATTGCAATTACAGGAGAAGAAATAAGCTACACACTAAGGCCAATTTGTATTAACACAGAAAAGAGTTTATAATGCAATACCTATTCTTGAACTTCTTTCTTCATAATTAGCCTCTGTGAGACAGTAAGGAGTCACAGAAACAGAGTAAAGAGGAAGAACAGCTTATGCAACACCAGTCATGGAAAAATGACACCAGATGCATAAAAAAAGAGATTTCCTGATCACAGAAGCAGCCATATGCAGGGCACTGATACTGGACTCCTAAGGAATTTCTGATCCAAGTCTAACTAATGCTCAAGAGCAACAAGGAATCTAACTCAGAGGAACACACAAGAACATTAGATTTTTGTCTTACATGATCCATTTCTTGTGCTGTATAATGTACAATCTAGGTTTAAAATTGTATGCCAAGCCTGTACTATAAATGATTAATTCCTTAATAAGTGAACTGCAAGCTGAAGTGTTTGCAGATGCAACTCTAGGAGAGAATTAATTCAAGCAGATGAAATGTGCTGAAGCACCCATGCTAGTTCTGGGTTTCCACACCTGCTGGACCACAAAGCTCCAATCAAATAAAAGCCTAGGCCTATGCCCAGCAAATGTGACTGGAAGACCAAAGGAAAAATCATTGCAGGGCCCTCCTCACAGTGAAAAATAAATAGTCCTTGCCTTCAAGTAGATTTTAAATTCTCTCACAAGAGGAATTTCAGTATCCAAGTCTTCTGTATTTGAAGATACCCTCATTTAAGCAGAATTAGGTAATTTAAAACTCCAAAGTTACTGTGGTAACAGGAGGAAGATCTGATGACTTGATTAAAGTTCACCAGCAGGAGATTCTTTTCACTCTCCTTGTCATTGTGCTATAGTGAATTCCATTATTTAATGTATGGGAGTTAGGCTGGGGAGGAAGTTACTGAACATCAGTGGGATTTTGGTATCTCAATTATTTACAGATTTTTGTGATGTGTATTCTAGCTGTCATGAATCTTAGTTCATTCATATCAATGATAAAATACATAGTAGTAGGGCAATTATTTATTATTAATTACTACAGATTAATTCATTTCTTGGTAGAGGACCATGAAATTCAATGTAAGAAAGCTTCGTGTTGACTATACTTAAAGACAGCTTTATACAAACAGTATTTATTCAAGAAAAAAAGTTCTGAAGACAGTATAAAGACAGATTGTAGACCTACCTGTGAAAGCTGTTGATTATGGAAGTAGATATTTGCTGCATTGAAATAGGCTAATGCATAGTTTGGGTCAACAGAAATTGCTTGTTGATAGTCCTTCATGGCACAGGGTAGATACCCCATTAACTGATTGATGAAACCCCGATTTGTTAGCAGCGGAGCAGTGGTAGTGAGCTGAAAGGAAAACCAGATGCCTTTTTACTCAGGGAAAATTTACACTCATACAGGAATTTATTCTGGTTTTCAAAGATATATTTACTTTAAAAAAAAAAAATCAATTGCACCTTTTAATCCAAATTGACAACTACTAATGTACAGTATTGGCTTGGCCTCATAGCAACAGGCTGATTTTAATAAAATCACTTTAAGCTAACATCTACCTTTAGTGCGGCATTTGTATCTTGAAATGCAGCAAAAGTTTCACCCATTTGAAGACAGACTGAAGCTCGTCCATCATATGCAGCACAGCATTTTGGATCAATGCAAATAACAACTGTAAACTGGCTCCATGCTCTCTGAAGCTTTCCAAGGGCCTAAAATGAATTGCAGTGTGTCCACAATAAGAAACATAAGAAATGCCAAACATACTAATGGTCCCACTTTAAAACTTACAGCAGAGAATGGAAGAATGCTCATATTTACAAATGCAGCAAACTAAATTACAGAAAAAAATAATACAAATATCTTGTTAATTTTCAAATATCTTGTTAATTATGCAATACTCGTTTTCTTTGCAACTATGTAAGATATCTGTCACAACTGTTTTATCTGCAAGTATTACCTCTTCTACATCATAGAATCACAGAATGGTTGAGTTTGGAAGGGATCTCTGGAGATCATCTAGGCCAACCCACTGCTCAAAGCAGGGTCAGCTGCAGCAGATTGCCCAGGACAGTTAGATTTTTAATATCTTCAAGGATGAAGACCACAACCTCTGTGTACAACCTGTTCCAGTGTTTGATCATCATCACAGAAAAAAAAAAAGTTTTCTCATGTTTAAATGGGATTTCCCATATTTCTGCCTCCTGTCCTATCACTGGGCACCTTTCAGTGTGTGCCCATTGCCTCCTGTTCTACCACTCTGCACCATTAAGAAGAGCCTGGCTCCACTTCCTACTCCTTCGTCAGATATTTATACTTATTTATAAGACTCCTCCTTAAGCTTTCATCTCTCTCTCCCTTCTCCTTATATGACAGGCTTCAGGTATGAAGGGCTTCAAGCCCTTAATCATCTTACTGGTCCTCTGTTGGATGAGCACTAGTATCTTCATGTCTCTCTTGTACTGGAGAGCCCAGAACTGGACACAGGACTCCAGGTGTGGCCTCACCAGTACTGAGCAGAGGTCATGTCCCTCGACTTTCTGGCAATGTTGCTCCCAACATAGCCCAGAGTATCATTGGCCTTCTTTACTGCAAGGGCACATCACCAACAACTTCAGCTTGTTGTCCATTAGGACCCTCAAGTTCTTTTCTGCAAAGCTGCTTTTGAGCCACTCAGCTCCCAGCTTGTAGTGGTGCATGAGGTTATTCATCCCTAGATGCAAAACTTCTCACTTTCCTTTGTTGTACTTCATGATGTTCCTGTCTGCCATTTCCCCAGGATGTTCAGCCTGTCATCCCTCTAAATAGCAGCACAACCTTTGGTGTATCAACCACTCCTCCCAATTTTGTATCATTTGCAAACCTGCTGAAGGTGCATGCTACTCCATCATCCAGGACATTAAGATGTTAAACAGTATTGGACCCATTACTGACACCTGAGGATACTTCACTAGTGACTGGCCTCCAGCTGGACTTTATGGCACTAATAATGACCCTTTGAGCCTGACAGTTCAACCAGTTTTCATTTCACCTCTGTCCATTTTTCTAGATCATACTTCACCAGGTCTTCTACAAAGACCTAATGAAAGACTAATGAAAGATTTGCTGAAGTCAAGAGAAACAGCATTCACTGCTCCCCTCTCATTCACCAAGCTAGTTGTCTCAGCATAGAAGGCTATCAGGCTGATTAAGCATAATTTCTCCTTCATAAACTCACGCGGACTACTCCCAGTCACCTTCTCGTCCTTCACCTATTTAAAAATAGTTTCAGAATTATTTGTTTCGTCACCCTTCCAGGGACTGAAGTGAGGCTGACCTGCCTGTAGTTCCCCAGATCCTACTTCTTGCCATTCTTGAAGATAGGCATGGCATTTTTCTCTCAGTCTTCAGGAACCTCTACCAGTTGCTGTGACCTTTTACAGATAATTGAGAGTGGCCTCACAGTGATGTTGGCTAGCTCCTCAGCACTTGTGTGTGTATTCCATTAGGTCCCATGGACTTATGTCTATTTTGTTTAAATGTTCCCTAACCTGATCCTCCTCCATCAAGAGTAAGTATTCCTTGCTCTGAACTTTTCCACTGGTCACCAGGACTTGGAATTCCTGAAAGCCAGTCTTATCAGTAAAGACCAAGGTGAAAAGGCATTGAGTACCCCTGCATGCCCTTTGTCATCACATCCCTAGTCACATACAGCAGCAGGCCCATATTTTCCCTAATTTTCCTTTTGCTACTGATGTACTTTAGAAGCCTTTCTTGTTGACCTTCATGTCCCTTTCCATATTCAACTCTTGATGGGCTATATATCAGCTTGTGATCTGAAGACTTATGTGTTGGGCTTCACACAGCAGTGAAATTAAACCACTAGGTTGTTCAGCAAAAGTACCTCCACTGGATGGTCAAATGGAACTCTGGTATACTGTATCTTGTGAAGGACTTAGAACAGTTAAGGAAGGGCTCAATTCTGGGCAAATGGGCCCCTTGGGACCACAGGCAAAATATATGTATTAATTAAAAAAAGGTGGAAAGCAAATCATCTAGTTCCCCACCTCAAAATACTTCTCCGCATGTGTCTATGTTTAAGCCCCAAAAGGTATAAGGCAGCTTAAGACAAGGTATCTAGCAAGATTTAGGCCCCTCAGAAATTAAGCACCTGCCACTTTGTGAACTTTCTGGGTTGCCTCCTGCACCTAATTCCTACCTACGTCTTTCTCCTACCTACTTGCCAGTGTAGTCACTCCAGGTTTTGCTCTCGCACAGTACTTCCCAAAGGACTGTGAAAGCATTAGTTAGAATTTAAGTGAATTGGCAAAGCTGTAAAAGGAAATTTGCATGACACCTATGCAAGACTACCTGCCAGGCTACTAACATTTACATTGGCAAAAAAAAAATGGACAGCAAGATTCATGACAATTCAAGACATTTCAGACAACTGGATATAATAAAGCACAGTAACTAAATGACAGAAATTAGACATAGACAAAAACTGTCAAGTCATATCATATATATCTTTGCTAATAGAGAAGTTCTTTTCCTATGTAGGTAAGTAGTTTTAAGAGATCATTATATATAAGGCCTTTACCAAGGGGTTTTAGCAGATTTGCTAACAGTGTAATTTGGAGAATTAGGACATACAAGATTTTGTTTTACGAAGATTTGTCAGCACTTTGGCTGCTTTTTACCTCAGTAAACACCTCATACACATAAAACATGCCAGTCCTTAATGTTAGTTTATCACAGAACCATATACACCAATCAAACAAGTGTAAGGTTACTTGATATTCCATTATTCAAGAGCAGAACTCTAACAAGATCGGGCACAAGAGTGAAAAGAAAATAATAGTCTATCCATTTACATAAAAAGAAAGAAGACGCCATGAGGCTTGTCCAAAGTACATGGATTATTTTATGTTTATTACGATTATTTTATGTATTATATACATGTACGAATATTAGGTTGATGTTATTTTGCTTGATTAAACATAGCATTGACAATGACTTTTGGTGTGTTACCTGCAAGTTGTATCCTAAGCAAATTCTGGCTTTTATACACTTTGGATTCAAGTGAATTGCTCTCAAGAAATCTTTCTGTGCTTGTTTACAACCAGCCTCATGTCTACTTTCCATGTATGAATTTCCTCGTCCAACATAGGCATCCACAGAAACAGGATCTAGTTTGAGAACCTGGTCAAATGATCTCACAGCTTCTTCAAACTCATGAAGTCTAAAAAGAGAGACATTAATGTTTTCTGTTTAAAAATTTTATAAATAAAATCCCAATTTATGAATGATCAGCAAATACTAACCCATAATGCCCACTGAAAGTAGTTCAATTCTGACTAAAAGGGACACTTTTTCCCCTTAAATTTGCTTTCTGTATATGCTCCCTGATAATTATAACAGCAAAGATAGTCAGTATAAGACCTTGCAGGTTCCAGTTTTAATTCCTTGGCCTGAGGAAGAAAATAGAAAAATTCTCATTATCTTTTGCTGTGCCAAGATCTCACCTTTTCAACAGTTGTACTCAGAGAGACTTTATCTGAGTGATTCGTGCTTTCCAAATGACACGACCAAACATGTTTTTGGTAGTCTGTTCAGGCACAGATGTTTCAGCCATAAATAATTTACTTCTAATACAAGCCTTCTTTTTCTTATACCAATTCTTGAACTTACCCAAACTATGCTAAACTGGCAGTGTAAAACAAGATGATATTCAGAGTTCTAAGCATAGACCATTCTGGTCTAAGAGTAAGCCAAATGTGGAACTCCATCCTTAGAGAAAACTTGATGTGTCTGAGGTATACTGAGTAGGAATAGAAAGGATTAAATACCTGAAATGTCAATGAATACTAGTAAGTGTCTTTACACAAAAAGCAAAAACTTTATTGTGTCAACGTACAAAATCATTTTACCAAGATGATTCAAACAATACCTTATCTTTCAGTATGTAAGCTACCTGTGTCTACCTGAAGCACAGCCTGTCTTCTTTACCAAAAGAGGAAAGATTAAATATATTCAGCTAACAAATTACTTCAAGGGTTGTAAACCAAATGCTTTTTAACAGCACAACACTTGTTGCAAGAACAAATAAGGGCTTCATTCCAATCCTGTTCATAAGCAGACATGAGGTTAGAGACTGCAGGATGGATCCCAAATGCATCTTAAAACATGTTATACAGCTGAGTTATATAGTTACTAGTGACTCCTTTTGACAGCTGAATATAGACACGGGCATCAAAATCACATGCTCAGTTTTTAGAAGCAGGATTCAGCATTCCTAGGTGAGTTCCACATCATCCAGACACTGTGAAATACGGAGCCAGTTATGCCCTAACTGCAGGCATAGTAACACAAGAAGTTTTGATGCTACTATCCTGAATATGTCCATCTCCACGCTGCCTCAGCAGCAACAAGGTTAAGCAGTGATAGATGGCAGAGTAACTGTAGAATAAAATAGATTAGACTAAACTAATAGGCTAAATCTCCTTTTTATCATAGGTGATATTTGTGTGAGACAGGAGCTATCAACTCCAAGTGCCACAATGATAAATAGACCAAGATACTAATCTACATCTTATTTCTTCCAATTTATATCTATTTTAGGTGTTAGTCTTTCTAAATAAATCTCATCTTGATGAAACTACACTTCAGAATTGGAAGACCATTAAGGCTTTTTCTTTTCTCAAAGGACAAAGTTCATATTTAAACAGAAATTGCATCCTAATTAATTCTGAATAAAGCAACCCAACTCTGCTTATCTCATAATTCTCTGATCTTCGGTCCTTCTCTTGGTTCTATTTTATCATCCTAGTATTTACTCCTGACACTGTCATGAACACATAGTTGCATGATATCAGAATATTTTAATACCAGTTGTTAAACTTGAAAAATATCTAACTTTCATTTCCTCATTCCTCTTTATCAGTTTCTCCTCCTCCAGTTCTCAGTGTACTCAATATGAAAAAGTGAACAGGAATACAACGCTCAGGAATTATTTCATTTTTCTACTCTCTGTCAAGCAAAACTACATATGTTACCTATGATAGCAGATTCCAATAGCTTGAAAGATCTGGCTGTCATCTGGACTAAGCAATGTTGCTTCTTTAAAGTCCTGAAAACAACATTGACAGACATTGAACCATGCAAACTGATACTGTTTCACTTCACCTCCAACTTTGGTTTTAGCTAAACAATTTTATACTTCTATATAAAAAGGGAGATGACCTCTGACAAAGGCATTATATGTTCGTAAGTACTGGAGATGTATTTAACTATTTTCATAGAATCATAAAGGTTGGAAAAGACCTCTAGGTTCATCGAGTCCAACCATCAACCCAACACCACCATGTCTCCTAAACCATGCCCTGAAGTGCCATGTCTACAGGTCTTTTAAATACCTCCAGGGATGGCAACTCTACCACCCCTCTGGGCAGCCTGTTCCAACGTCTGACCTCTCCTTCAGTGAAGAAATTTTTCCTAATATCCAATCTAAACCTCCCCGATGCAGCTTGAAGCTGTTTCGTCTCGTTCTATCACTAGTGACATGGGAGAAGAGACAAACACCCACCTCACTACAACCTCCTTTCAGGTAGCTGTAGAGAGCAATAAAGTCTCCCCTCAGCCTCCTCTTCTCCAGGATAAACAACCCCAGTTCCCTCAACCTCTCCTCATAAGACCTGCTCTCCAGACCCTTCACCAGCTTAGTTGCCCTTCTTTGGACACACTCCAGCACCTCAATGTCCTTCTTGTAGTGAGGGGCCCAAAACTGAACACAATATTCAAGGGTCTTGTCCCAGACTTTGATAGAATAAAATCTCCAAAGTTATGTGGTATCATGGTATTTCCTACAAAGCTACGTTTCCAGAAACAAAACCTTCCAGGAAGGTATTTTTTTGTTTGTTTTTAATAGAAATAATGTACCTCAGCTGCTATTATTAAATACATATATATAGAAAATATATTTTGCTATACACAACTTCAATAGAATTCTTCCATTAATAAAATTATCTAGTTACTTTCTGTTATTCCTTTGACAAATGCAGTATACCAAGCTCATATTTGCATTGGGAGATTCTATGCACAATGTTCCAGTGAAAGACTTCATAGAGCTTTTAACTGTTGCCTTTTACTAACATTCAGAACATTTTTCAAAATGCTTGTGGTTTTGATATATGCGGTTCAGTTGTAAAAATTATACAGATATTTTTAAAATCAAATACAATCATTTCAATTATGATGGAAGGAAGCACCTTAGCTTTCTGCATGGGAAAGTAATCTGTATGTAGTAGGAGTGTTTCAGCTGATGTATCCACTGAACTACAACTTCAGAAAGCATTTTTTTTACTTGTTCAAATTGTAAAAATAAAAAGATATGGAAGATTTTAGTACTGTGGGAATTACAGAAGTGATAAAATAATGATGCACAGATATATATACACACATATTTATATTTTGTTAAAATAAATCTTCTCTTTTGGTGAACACACTATCATAAAATTATAGTTCTGTTTTTAAAAAGCTACTGAGACCCACTGTTCCCATCCAGCAAAGCCTTTCAAAGAATACCCAGCAAAGCTAATGGAATTCTTCTTGTGCACAATTTGGAGTATACACTCTGCTCTGCATATGGAGCAGAGCAAAAGCAGGATCAAAGTTCCAAGGACCAGATTTGGTTTACTTAAACCAAAGGTGCTATCCTCACAGGTAACTGTACACTTCATAGAATCAACAGAAAAATACACCTCTTTATAGCAATTCAGATCTTATAGAGACTGAATTGTAACTTTTCTTTTTTCTTGCAGTGTGCCCAATTCAGGAATACACTTCAAGTAGTATGCATCTGTGTGTAAGTAATTACATATTAATTCAACCAGCACTATACATGTATACAGATATACTCCTTGCAATATTATCCGAGCTGATACATAACAAGGTCCAAGCATATTTATAATTGCTGATGTTTTTCTCAAATTAGCTGTTATATTTTTGTGTCTGTCGTTCAATTACCATTTTGTAAATTTGTCTTCACTACAATCCATTCAA
Source organism: Phalacrocorax carbo (assembly GCF_963921805.1). NCBI lineage: Eukaryota > Metazoa > Chordata > Aves > Suliformes > Phalacrocoracidae > Phalacrocorax > Phalacrocorax carbo. Next base: position 11,562,478 of record NC_087521.1, on the reverse strand, counting down.
AGAACTTTTTGCTCATCCTGCTGGTTCTGCCCCAGTCTCTTCCTAGTGGCCTTACATATCAGTTTGTACTGCCTCAGCTGCTTTTCTGAACTATTCTGATCAATTGCATCTTGAAGCATAAGAGACCAATAACATAGTATTTCTACTTAAATTATTTCTAGGTAAGGTATACCAACTGTTGTGCCCTTCGAACAGGGCATTTCTGGGTCATTGGAATGGGATTCAGAGTCATTCTTCATTTTTTACTTGCAAATAAGAAATATTACTCAATTTTTAGAATGCCTATGCTGAAATTGTTTCTATCACATAAAGAAGATAACACATTTTCAAGTTACTAGTCCCCAATGGAAGCAATGAATGCACCAGTTACACTGAAAATAAATACCCCTGCTTTTAAAAAAACTAAAACTTTTTAGCAAACTTAAACACTATTTCAAATTCAAAAATAAAAACCCATGTGTGTGAAAGAGTGATGTTTAACACTGTTAGGCTTCAAGCCTGCTATTGCTATATCAGATGGAGTCCCATGAATGAGAGAGTCACCTGCACTGTGAGTCAGTGTCAGAAACTATTTTCTTACATTTAAGAACATTATCTAGAGTTTGGATCCTTCCTCCACTTTCAACAAAAATGGTCATTTAGACACACACACACACACACGTGCACACAGAGGAACAAAAGAAGCCCACTCAGTCAGAACCTCCATTTACTTAGGCTTCTGCAATGAATTAGTACTCATTTGGACCCAATATAAATTACTTCAAGATTAAAAAAGAAGGAAAAATCAGGTTCTTGCTTATTAAACTTTGTGCAACTCCCATGTTTAACTCTAGCAGCATGGAACTGTAAGACAATTAAAACTGCATTTGATTTGCATGTTCACAGCCAGCCTGGCATTAGGTGTTGAGCAAATGAGAACTGGGCATAAACTATTCCCAAGAGTACAAAAACTGTCAAGCTGGTCTTCGTATCAACAATAGCTTACATTATCAGAAAACTCTAAATTTCCTTTACTCAAAGAAGGACTTTGTACCTCACAGGCATTAGCATAATCGCCAAGTTCCATGTAGAGTAGTCCACGATTAATTAACACTTTGAGAGATATTTCCTTACTCAATTCAAGAAGGAGAAGAATTCCATAATCTTTCAAAGCCTACAAAAATATAAAATGTATTTTAAAACATAATTTATTCAGAGGGATACAATGAGGCTTCAAAATTTAAGAGACATGCTTTCAAATTCCTACAAATCACGTGGATATGCACAAATTTCAGTGCGGCTATTCCAATGTTCCACGGTTTGCAGATGGAATTTAACTGAATTTGGAGCCTTCTCTAATTACATAGATACCCATTCCTAGAGTACAGAAGCAAAGATAATGCAAATATAAACAGACATAATTAAAACTTATTTTGTCATTATATACATTTCAAAGTTAGAAATAAATCTTAATTATTTCTACTGCTAAATTTTATGTCCAAATTCTTATTTAAAAACACAACAAATTATTCTAATTAGTCATGAATTAATGTCAAAGTCAGGTACTTTCAAAGTTAAGTATCTTCAAATAGAATTTATCATTATTGAAAAATCTAAACACCAGTATTAACTAAATTTGGGTGTAAATTTTATAAAGAGCAAATAGTGACACAACTAGGTAGACTGAAGAAGCCACAATACTCAAATTTATCAAAACAGAACAGTATTTCAACAATGCTTGATCTGAAGAAGTTCTAGCCCAAATCTGTTTTCACCTGAAGAATGAACTTGTATAGTATACTTAACCAGACAGTTTAGAGCTAATATGACAAAAATGTCCTTGACTGCAGTATTCCATATTATGAGCCACTTAAGAGAAGTTCTATTCTTTGTCACTCCTAAACTAAGCTAGATATTAGAAACAGCTTTAAAGAAAATAATCCCATTCTTGTTAGATCTAGTAAATTTCTTTTGTCAATAATATAATACATTTTTCCTGCAACTTCCCTTGTATTTTAAGTGGCTTTTCTGGAGAGGGATAGCAAAGAACAACTTTTATAATACCTTATTTATGATGGAACTATCATTTTCACAACTTAAACATTTACCTTCAGGTACTGTAATCACCTATTTTTCTTTACCCATTTGCATCATTCTTCGCCAATTAACCTCTAAGCACAAACAGTCTTTGCCCAAGGTCAATTTGACTTGAGACATCCGAGCTCAAATACTTAGGAACTAGCCTTGTCTCAGAAAATAGGCCTCATCAAAAAGACAGTTCAACATGAGTGCATACCAGTCTGAAGCTGCCTGGTGCCTTTGTGTGCCCTGTTGTGTCTTTGCTTTATAACAAAGGTAGAAAGCAGAAACATTCAGAGGCAGCTCACAGACAAGCTGAGAGAAGTATAAACACATCCAGAAAAACAGGGCTCTGAATAAGAGTTGGATGTGGTAGAAACCTGTTTTGACATAGTCGTCTTCTGGGTATAGTTGTTATATTTTCAAAGGGGTATCAAATGTAATTAATATGATAGTAGAGACCAAAAAGCCATTTTTCTTAAAAAAAAAAAAATCCTGAAGAGCACAATCATTCAGGAAGACATTGCAAGAGGTAAAAAAATTTGACTAATTGTCAGTAACAGGTTACTAGCTAATACGAACAGCTGAGTCCTCACGGGATGTTGAAAAAAAATTAATACCATACCTTTCTGAAGTCCTTTATTTGATGATAACAGACAGCTCTGTTATAATATGCCAAAATGCTGGTTTTGTTGAGGTCGATAGTTTTCGAAAGATCTTCAATTGCAGCTTTAAATGTCTGCAAATGAAAAAACACTATGTATAAATTGTAATTCAGGGTTCACGTCACTCCATATTCTTTCTCAAATAATAGCCTATTTTAAAATTTTATTTCATAGTTTTACATTTTGGTTCTTCATCAGTACTGGAAGGCATCCAACCATTTCACTATATCCTCTATGGACTACTTACTGCAGTCCTTACTGCAGTGGGAGAACTTCTTCAGAAGCTCTATTTGTGGAAAGACTGGGCAAACATTCTTAGTGTTTTCTTATATCACATCCACATACTGCAATACAAAATCAATCCTTAATTTTACTAGCTTACATTTTATAGCTTAACCTAACATAGAAGGTATCTTTTGTGGGCTTTTGGTACTTCTGTCTATCACTAGGTAAGAATCTATTCTGTGGAATTTGGGAAGAATTAGCAGATAGATGCTCAGTAGCTTCTCCTACCCATCAATCACTTTCAGTCACATAGAACAACCAGAGAGTAGCTTCAATGAGGAATGGAACGTATAATAATCAAGTGGAATTCCTGGTTTCCATCAGCAACACTTTTACCATTATTTTACCATTCTAAAGTGCCAAGTAAGATACGTTAATTTTCAAGGGAGAATACAAAAGTACAACAACAAAGACCATCCCACCTTATTTTGATACTTTAAAGTTCCTCGGTAAAAATAAGCTCGCTCACTGTTAGGAAGAATTTTGATTGCCTCATTGCAATTCAGAATTGCCTTAGAGTATCTACCTTTACTTCCATAGTAAGCAGCACGACTCATATATGCCTGTAGAGATGAAGACAAAATGATGACATGGTAAAAAAACCAGCTTTGTTTAGCATTATAAAACAAGGGTTAGATAGAAGACAGAAATTATGAGTTTATAAAAACATACACCTTATGAAGCTTGTAATTTCTTTTATTTAATGCTTGCCATGTGCTTGCTGGCAGATTACAAGGCAATACATCCATAAATGCAAAACCTGTCAGTCTTCGAACTGACAAATATGCCTCACAGAAACAAACTATCAGGAGTCTTTATATTACCTGGAAATGTGATGGACAAAGGGCAAGTGCTCGATTGAAATCTCGGATGCACTCAGCTTGTCTGAGCTGCATTCTACACAGCCCTCGCTGATAAAAAGCATCTGGGTAACTTGAATGTAGTCTGATAGCCATACTAAAAGCATCACGGGCCTAAAAGGATGACATATCTGGGTTAAATATTGTCCGTTTGTTCAGCTGAAACCATAGGCTGATTCTTTTGTACAGCTAGGTATGACCTATTTTTGCAGTTGGAACCCACCATTTACCTGCATTGTTTTTTATCATTTTCATCCATTTACTGCTACTTAAAATTTTGTAGTGTTTAACATCCTACCTAATGCAATCAAACTCAAGGAGGCACAATCTTACTCATTTAATCATCTTGTTTCTTCAGTGAGACTGCAAAAGTTTAAGCAAGCAGGTGGTCTTCTGTCTGTAAGAGCTGAAATAGTGAAGCTGTTTGTTGTCATGGACAATGGATTAACATGGCTAGTATGCAACTCCTTTAAAATCCATCCAGATAATTTTTTCCCTCTACATTGTACGTTAGCTTACAAAGTCACAGGGTTTTCCAGGATATACAGCTGTAATATCAGAATGCACACTGACACAGAAAGTCACCTTTTGCAGTTCTCAGGTATTACCACATTAGATATTTCAGACAATTTTGACAGCCTTTTTCCAAAAGAATATCACTTTTAACAAACAGCGTTAGAAGCAGACAAGGCAAGAAATTGATCTCTTCCCCATGAAATTCTGATATTCCAAATGTTTCTAGTTTCTGCCTCGAACCTTTTAGCAAATCAACAACTGAAACATATTTATTAAAAATATCAACATAGAAAATATTTGCATGAACTCACACTAGGCCTGCCACAAAGCTCACTGATAGGCTTTCAATAGTTTTCAACAAAGATGTCTCTCATACAGTTAAAAGTATTGATTTTTTTGAAAGAAGGGAAATATATTTTTCTTAGGTAATGCAACTTATTTCTTAGGTATCATACATCAGTGCCAAAGAGAACCAGCTAGGGGTGTTATGAGCTACAGTAATATAAAAAACAGTTAGCAAATTACAGACAGCTCCATAATACAATAATCTAGGAATTCCTTTTTCCAAGTTTACTACCAATTCACTAAGCCATCAATACTCCTACATGAGTGCAGTTTGTGTGTAAGAGCTGTGAAGACATTGAGAAACAGACAAGAAATTCATGTAGTTTTTTAATATATCAGAATAGCAATTAATTACATATTTTTTAAAAATCATAACATTAGCACTGGAGAAATGACTCACAAACTTGAAAGCCAGTCCAACGTACATCATGAATTCAACAGAAAATCGAGAAAGGCAGTGGAGGCTGTTTAAAATATTGAAATCATTTGTTCAGATATCATAGTTGTTGTTTACAAGCAGTGGAGTCAAAGCCTAATATATTCTATATAACTAATACCAACCCGTAATAAACTTTTTTGCTCCATGTAACACAGGCCTGTGAGATAATACATTTCTGCAGCTTCAAATGTATTAGGCAGCATTTTTGCTGAGGTCATCAGGAGCTTCATAGCTTTTTTAAAACTTCTCACAGCATCCTGCAATACAGAGAATATTAATAGTTGTAAAGCAGTTAACTGAAAATCTGCAAGATTTGTTAGACATTTTAAATTATTTTTAAATGTTGTTTTTCTTAGTCTTTCTTTGGGACATTGTGGTAAAAATTACTAGTCTAGTGTTTCTTGATGTTGCCGGAGTTAGACACGCTGTTGATCTCTGAATGGTTCATATTAAGAACCAATTAGAAAACCAGAAAAATATTCCTGAGATTTATTTATGTATGACCAAGTAGATAATGTATGCAATGTACTTATATTTATTTCCTCGGGAAGAAAAGGTATATCTTTTGATGAAGTCTGATGATAATGAAGTACTTGCTAGAGGTTTCTTTATGTAAATAATGACAAACTATTTATTCCATAGACAACTCATTAAATTTAATATCCATTAAGAAATATATTGAAAGGATCAATCCTGTATAGGCTTTGAAGGAACTTAAATGATTAGCCTCTCAGAATCTTACCATGTCTCACAGATCTGGACAATAATTTATGCATCTTTAATAATGCTTTGGTTTAAAGGACAATGTAAGAAAAACGACCAAAAAAATTAAGAACAGTTCAAGATAAGCCATTCCTCAGCTTTTGAGGATTACAAAGGGGCCACAGGTGAGTTTCAATAGCAAAAAGAGTAAAAGAAAGATAGCTTTCTTTTCCTTAAGTAATTCTTTCAAGATGAAGAAGTATTTGTTTAGAAAAATCAGTTTGAAAAACCAGTGCTCATAGGGCTGTCTGCAAATACCACACCTGCCTTCCCGAATTGTCAAGGTAGTAGAAGCTTTAAATGAAACAGGTCTTCATTTACTGCTATTTAAAAATCACTTTTCTCTATTCCTACATTCAAAAATAGTCTTAAGAGGAAAAAGAACTGTAGATACCTGAACTTACTCACATGTAATTCTAATGGCACAGCAGCTTTTCAGGGCACTATAGCCTGAAGTCTGATCATTTTCCCACACTAGGAGTATTGTGCCCTTCCTATCCAGACGAGGTGGCAATGCAAGTCCTCACCTCTGGGTGAGGCACTCTGAGAAATCAGGGAAAGACTCTAATACACATCCTCTTAACCATGACAACTGAAATGTGTTGAATTGGAGCATGTTAATGATCACTGTCTTTGACTTAGCATTCTTTCAAAGACAGCAGAACTAGTAATGTCCCATTATTGTTTGAGAGAAATAAAACACCCAAGCTGAACGAAAAAAGCTGAATGGATCAAGAGGTTTTATCTGGTACAAGCCCAGGGAGCAGGAGTACAATTTTTGCAAAGCACACGCCTTTTCGTTTAAAAAGAACCCGCAAACATGAGGCTAAGAGGAAACAGATAGCCTGAGCATTTCAAACACAGAACTTAACAGATCAGTAGATTCAAGTTTTTGTGAATCTACCTGTTACTTGCTGCTTTTGTGTTTAGGGAAACAGGATTCTCTACATTTTGTATAAAGAAATAGAACTGTACAAAAAGAAACAGCTAATCCATACTGTCAATTCCAAAAATTCTGCAGGCCTCAAATATTGGCTCACTGCAGGACTCAGAGGAGTGACAATATTGGTTAAACCCTATGAGATAAGAATATTCACAGAGTTGAGAAAATACCTGGAACTATACATTATATATTCAGTTCACATACATGAATTAAACTTTTGTACTGCATTTTATTAGACCAAAAAGATGCTAGACATACTTGTGCATTATTTGATTTCAAAAGAAGCAAAATTGTGACATCTAATGGATCTCAGTCTACGTAACTCTGTCTTTTAATTGATCATCTTCAATGTTTTAAAACTAAAATTGCCTATTTTTTGCTGAACTATTAGTGCTGTTGTTGCAAATTCTTATTCAGGTCTTCTTATAATTTAAACAATGAGGTACTCTGAAAGTTTATATACTAGCACATTTCATAAAATAATAAGAGAATACAGAAAGAAAAACATTGTCTGTCTTGGCATATATATATAATATAAACTTTTCTAACCTTGGTTTTCTTGGTTTTCATTTGTATTTTTCCTAAAATAACAAACGTTGAAGGTTCAGGTTGAGTTACAGCAGCTTCACGTAAGCACTCTATGGCCTTATTGTGATTTTGACAAAATGACTGAATGAGTGCTTGCTGAACAGGCTGAGATGTGAAGGATTCTGGAAGGAAACCACCACAAAAAACAGTAATCTCTTCTACTTCAACCTATATGTTTTCCAATATAGAATACCTTTAAATGATATGCAAACTTTAAAGTGCTATGAAAATATTTGGAGCATCAAAGCTTGCTTTAACATCAATAAAAATACAAATGTAAACTAAATACCTACAAAAGTCTGAACCTGAACAGTTATTTATCAATGAGTATAGTTTGATTGCTAAACATCTGCAAATATTTCCATTCCTTTCCCCACATATAAGAAACCTTTGCTCCGCAGAAGTATCACCATATACCTACGTTGTTTTTATAATCTTGTGCCCTGTGTATCCACTCTTGGTCACTACCAGAGACAGGAAATTAATCTCATACAGAATGGCTATTCATATGGATTCACCAAGAGCTTCAGGATGAACTGAACACTGCCATTTTATGCCCAGCACATAACAAGGAACTACTATACTGCAACATTTTTACTGTTCAGACACATTGGGAAGGTTCAGTTCTAAAGCTATTTGATATTTTGTTAGGAAAGACTGTATGTAAGTACAAAACAGAATCCTTACTCAATATCCCTTTAAAGCAGAAACTACCAATATTGAAAGGTAGAAACAAAAACAACAAGAACGCATAAAGGAAATTCTGAAATCACAGGTGACAGGACAGGCAACGGAGTACACCATTATTACCTTTAAAGGCTTTAGACATGCAAACAAAATATCCTAGATAACAAGTTCCTATATTTTAGCTGATTCATGGCAACTAACATATTTGCATGCTTGAGCTTGATTTTTCTGGACAATTCCTTGGTTACAGACTGTTGCCATGGTTCACAACTATGTAGGAAAACTGATGGAAATTGATGTTACCTTCATCCATTTCTGCAAGTTGGTGAATACATAAACTTGCCAGCTCATATTTCTTCAACTCCATTAAATACTGACCCCTGCAATGAAATATTTGTTGGATGTAAGTAGTAAAACTATTTTCAGGCATTTATTTCAAAGTGCAAATACTACTGAAATGTTTTCATTAGTATAAAAAGAGAAAAAGGAAAAGTATTCCCTTCCAATAAAAACATACAAAGTTTTTCCTTTCTTTTATCAGAAATATGTCAAACTTTTAATTTTTGTCTTTCACATCACAGTACTAAGAAATTATATGCTTACCTCTCTTCAGATTGTAGGAGTTAGAAATACACATTTTCTTTGGATTCCACAGCTAGTAACCCTTACAATCCCCAAAAGTGCAAAAATAATCTTAATAACACTGTTTCTAAAATCCACCACAGACTGAGAGCTGATAGATATGTTCTGTTTTCAAGGACAACTTTTTGCCTCTTCAGATATTGGCATCAGTATTAGAGGTCATGCTAGCCAAACCACACTCAGAGACAAGCTGAGCAAACCCACTCTTAAAACTGGGAAAATAGAGCATTATTGACTGGAACATAGTAACTAATCCTCCTAATACACCTGAGGAATAATATCCTAGCATTTCCTCCTTAGTTCTTACGGCTTCTCAGGGGAGGAAACAGCTTTATCTAGTAAATTATTTTTTAGTCTTGGTAAAGGTCACCACTTCTCACTGGGCTAAAGATGGGAAAGAATAATAATTCAAATCTAAATTGGCCTGGACCTAATCCTTCACATTCTTTGCATTATGTGGATTCTGCAGACAAATCCGTGAAGGACCCATTCATTCAGGGAAAACATTTAAAATAAATTTTTTCAAAGTTCAGACTTGTTTTTTTGTCATGGTACCTATTTACTTCTTTTTCCCCAGAAACTGTAGGTACCTCAAAGAACAGAGTCCTGTATATGAAAAAAGGTTTCTTCCTCCAAGTTAATGATTACAATAGTCGGGTGACACTTTGCACATAAAGTTCTTCAGGTTTGAAAATGCTATGAAGATGTTACATTTTTTAAAAACCCATTCAGAGCAGGTCTCAAAGAATACAAGGGTATCTAACAGCAGCATTCCAAATGGATTTTTTTTTTTTTAAGTGAGATATCTGTGAAGTTCTCAACTAATCACTTTCCTACCTTAATATGTAAAGTTGTGATTTATTTGGATAAAGATGAATGGCTCGGTTTATGTCCTTCACAGCATTTGATAAATTATGAATCTGTAATTTATGAAGAAAAAACAGCAATTTAATTGCTAATATGAACACATTTTGGAGACACAATTACTATATCTGTAAATGTGGTGCTGCAGGATGTAACACCCACATGGTAACAACTCACAAGGCACATAAACCCTCTGTAAAAAAGCTTTATGTTTTTAATAAAGGTCTGAAACATTTACCCTACATATTTCCATACTCTCCCACAGGGCAGATCCAAACTCCCCACAGTTGCTTTACTTTTCAAAATCTAAAGAGTCTGGACTATTGGGAAGGAAATTAGGTCATGAGATCCACATGCATGTATGTCCTGACGAATCTTCATTGCTGTAATGAATTTGCATTTATTTTTCAAGTGTCTGTGCATGTGGTCCCACTCAGTGTGCTTCAGATGCTGAGGAGAAAGGAGATCATTACAGTGAAGACCCCAAGGACTGATTCATCCAGCTGGGCTAGTTGCTAATTCAAACTCTCATTAAAGAACAGCACTGATGGAATGCAGATACTGAGCTTTATTTTACTCCTTTACACTGGAAAAAAATCCTGCCAAAAACCAACAACAAAAAAAAACTACAAAAGCAAAGCGAGCATTAGTGGATGACCTCCAATATAAACTAGCAGGCACAAGTTCTTAAAAACAATATCAAAAAAAAGAATATCATCAATCCATTTAGATGGACTCCGAGTTAAAAAACATTTCCTTTAGTTGTGGAAGAAAATTAACAGTGTAAGCAATTTCTCAAAACATTTGAAAACAAACTAAGCTCTGTGAAACACAAAAGTTGTTTGAATTCTGCCAATGAAATCTACAGAAATTAGGTCACACTGAATACTCCATTTCTTGTACTCCTGAGAGGGTCTCAAAAAACAAAATGTTATCAGAAACTGTTCTCAAATCCCACACAGAAGTAGAATACATTTTGTTTCACTGTAAATTAAAATATCTAAAATGTTTTCACTCCCATTTGTGGGGAAGAAAATTTGAGTTTCCTGAAAAATGAGAATTCAAGAAAATTATATTTTGAAAACACTGTATTTCAAAATGTGGGGGTTTATATTTACAAATATATATTTTTTCAAAAAAAATTTCTTGAAATATATTTCAGAAAAATTTATGAAAGCTCAGACTAGATGTACACTGATGTAGAAAAAATAAAATGACACTTGAAATATTTTGTGTTGTTGCATTACATGCCAACAGTATCTTATAATTGCAACGTATGTAATTCTATTATGGTGACAAGGACTACTTGAATCATATAGCTATAAGCAGGTTCTAACATCTGTATAACACCAAGACTTAAGTATTAAAATACTCACAACCACCATAAATATAAATAAAGCTATATTATGTGGCAAACAAAAGCAAAAGGGATGTATTACCTTATGATATGCTTGCGCTCTGCATACATAGGCTCGAACATTGAGAGGATCAATTTCAATGGCATTAGTAAACTGTCGAATAGCTTCATAGTATTGATCAAGATGCAACAGGAGTATCAAACCAATATTTAGGTAAGCAAAGATGACAGAGCTAAAAACAGAAAATTTTTTTCCTTTTGTTATTGCATTAAATATGTCATTGTATTAACTGTAACTTATACAGGCTTCATCTATTTTTATGATATCTATTTTGTGATCAATCTGAGCTAAAGAACTGTAATTGCCAGCAGAGACAGCTCTTTAAAAAACACCAGTTCGGTAGCTTGTTATGTTTGGCCGCACATGAGAGGCTCTTTGATCACCAGAAACAGCACTCCAAATGTGAACTGTGAAGAAATGATGGTAAGTCTCTGTCATAGACGTTGGACTAAAAACAGAGCTAGCTGGTAATTTTGTATATACTGAATACACCAAGAAATACTGAATTCTTCAACACTAAAAACATTCTGTAGTTTTAAAAGACTGACAAAGCTCACATGTTTTCCGTCTAGCCTGATCCCTTACTTTCTGTTACTTCACTTGGCTAGCTGCTAGGGAAACCTGGGTTTCCAAGATGTGCAATATCTTGCGCAGCCCACTTTTACAGACTGTTTCTAGGCAAAGTTCAAGACTTCATATAGCAGATCCAAGACAAAGGAAATGCTGAGGGGTCTTAAGGCCTGCCACAGTTTAGAATGGAAGCCTTTGCTCAAGGCTGGACTGTTGAGATTGCCCAAGGCTGAAGAAATCAATACCTTTAGAGTAAGGTTACTCTAAAATGCAGCTAACTGGTATGGGAGGCTTGTTGCATATTGTAAGACCATTTGCATAGCAGGGTTGCTACAGAAATAATCTCTTTCTCAAGTATTTTTAAGTGGTAGGAAGAATCACATTTCAGAGAAACCACATCAGCTTGTCACCAACTATCATGGACCACAAACAGCATTTTTGGGGTTTTTTGCGTTAATTTCAGGGACACCAGTTACTGAGTTTTACTAAAGAAAAGACTGTGGCATTTTCTTTTGGGAAAAAAAAATAATAGTTTGACTATAGGCTGCAAGAGTGGGCTAACAAGAACCTTAAGAAGTTTAACAAGGACAAGTGTAAGGTCTTGCACCTGGGAAAACATAATCCGGGAGTGCAGCACAGACTGGGACCCACCTGGCTGGAGAGCAGCTCTGTGGAAAGGGACCTGGGGGTCCTGGTGGGCAGGAAGCTCAACATGAGCGAACAGTGTGCTGCTGCGGCCAAGGCGGCCAACAGGATGCTGGGTTGCATCAAAAAAAGGGCAGCACCAGCAGAGAGAAAGAAGTCATCATCCCACTCTACTCAGCACTTGTCAGGCCACACCTGGAGTACTGTGTACAGTTCTGGTCCCCGCTATACAAAAAGGGTGTGGACAGGCTGGAAGGGGTCCAGAGAAGGGCCACCAAGGTGATCAAAGGACTGGGAAGCTGCCATATGAGGATAGGCTGGGAGAGCTGGGTTTGTTCAGCCTTGAGAAAAGGAGGCTTAGAGGGGATCTCATCACCATGTACCAGTACTTAAGGGGCAGCTACAAAGAAGATGGAGACTCCCTTTTTACAAGGAGTCCCATGGAGAGGACAAGGGGGAATGGACACAAGTTGCTCTTGGCGAGATTCCGATTGGACACCAGAGGGAAATTTTTCACAGTAAGGACAGTCAACCACTGGAATAATCTCCCCAGGGAAGTGGTTGACTCCACCACATTGGACACTTCTTAAGATTCGGCTGGACAGGGTGCTGGGCCACCTTGTCTAGACTGTGCTCTTCCCAGAAAGGTTGGACCAGGTGATCCCTGAGGACCCTTCCAACCTGTGATTCTGTGACTTTTAACCTGCATTGTGGATAGATTCCCTCCCATAACACTAATGAAATTATTATGGCACGAGTAGTCAACTTTAATTAGGACTCCAGTTTTATCTTTTGTCTGCCAAACCTGAATAAGTTATTTGTCAAGTTGCCACATAACGCAAATAACATTTAATTTTGAAATAATTAATAATTCATTTTATTATACTCAGACTATAGTAAATGAAGCAAACGATACTAAAAGACAACATTATGGGTTTGTGTGGTTTACTTCCAGTCTATTTGCTGAATAACAGTTCTGATTCTACTTTCCTTTACTGGTACTTTTATGCCGCCAGGTAATCAGAATATAAACAACATATATAAAAATTCTCAAGTCCAATCACCTGTCCAAAGCTAGGACACTTTCAAAATCACAGACTGCAAGTGACCATTGACACTGTTCTGAGTAAACAATCCCACGGTGAAGAAAAGAACAGAAATTTTCCTGAGTGTCGTTGATGAGTACTGTGGGAGAAGAATAATAAAATCAGCTGTTCAGATATTCACGTATATTTCACTTACTCCATGCAACTTATTTGCACATTACTTTTTACTTTAGTTTTCTTAGAGTTTTATAAAATATTGTAGCAAACCATTACATAACATATTGGATCATAACAGAAACTGTTCATTGTGGCATGAAATACATTCAAGACATTTATAATTCGCAGTTAAATCCACTCGAACTGTTGAAAATAAAACAGAAAAGCTTAGGAAGCAAAGGAAAAATAACTGAAGAGAAACAACAGCAGCAGGAGTCAATGTCCGATAGCAAATTTAAAAGAAATGAAAAGGAGCAAGTTACTACAAAACACTGAATGACAACCATACATTTAAATATTTGCAACATGAAATATCTGTGTTATATTGCAGTATAGTAATTACCGGTGAATTCCTCTTTTTAATTATGAACACACACACCATTAAAAGAAACAAAGAATACCAGAAACACTGAAGTCCTGCAGAGCTCTTTTTGGATCAATCTGTCGTAGTATGCAACCTCTATAGTAGAATGCTAACCAACAGGAAGGGTCTAGATGAACCGCTGCTGCTAAGTCTTGTAATGCATTTCTGTACTGCTGCTGCTTAGCATATGCTCTTCCACGATACAGCCTGATAAGGAAGAAAGTTTCTCTTTAAATATACTTTCCCTTAGAAGATTATACCTACAGAATGAAGTCATACTGTGAAGTCATAGATCATTATTTATAATATTAACAGATTGAATCAATTTAATATCGAGTTCTTCCATTGTTTTTGTCATGCAACCTTGAAGTAATCATTCACGAAAAAAAATGTTGAAAATAGAATAAATATTCAATTTTATTTCTGAATTTAATAAAGCAAGTCTGAAATAGCAAGATCCAGTAATCTATACCATATAGACAGATCACTGCACTTGCATAAATCACATTCAATAAAACAGAACCCTGTATCAGCTTTGGGCATCACAGAATTGAATACAACTCTCTCCAAGTGCCACAGGCTACTTACTGGTGCAGCAGTTTCTGTATGGGAAATACTATTATGGGAATACTGATCTAAAAGAAAAAATACAAAACTGCCCTCATTACTATTAAAGCTTTCTGAAAACATCCATTGTATTTTTCAATACTTCTTTCAAACAGACGAGTTTACAAAATCAGGTCCTGCTATTTTATAATATTCCTCCCTCAAATTCAGGAAGCTAGTAATATATTTAAACAAGATAAATCACAAGTACAGATGGAAAAGTGTGAATAGAGAGCAATGGTTGTAAAATTATTTCATCAACGCAAAAAAAAAAACTTATACTTTTGTATTACTGAAGATAGCTTTCACTTATTAAGCGGGTCTTATGCTACATCCCACTTCTATGCAGAGTTATTGTGCAAAATATGTACTATCCCTTTTTCAGTCTAACACAGCAGTCATTTCCTCAAGAATTTAAATCACATGCTTAACTCTACACAAACACATGGCATTGATACTAATCACACTCACCATGACTATCCACAGAGCCCACAGACCAACACGTGAGCCTCAATGAACTAGGGGATTTCAGGAAACCAAATGCAGCTTTATGTTGCTTCAAGATTTTCAGAGTTTTAAGGAGCATCTGTAAATTACTTTAGTAGCACAGGAACCTAATGTCATAAGAAAGCCTTGCATGGTTCTGTGGTCCCCTGTGATGAAGGAGATGACTGACAGGTAGAAGATACACATAGGGGAACCCTTCCTTAGCCTTTTCTAGTCAGTTTGGATGGGAATCAGTTCCAGAATAAGACATATGAACTTAGGTGTCTATTTGTAGATGCTTGCAGCATATGTTAGGTGTCTGACTTCCCATTACAGCTGATGAAGATCTAGTCAATATAATCCAAGGAGATGAGAGCAATTCAGTTCATTCTAAAACAGACACTCACTAGCTGTTCAGCACAGCAGCTCTCCAGGCTTTATAGAAGAGCATATTCAGTCTACCTAGAATCTCCTAACTGTTTGATTAGCATCCTTGGCAATAATGTCTGCTCAGACACCTACATCCCATGGATACAGCAAGCTGACACCTAAATTCAGATATCATATCTGGTATTGAATATCTGCTTTTATTTTTATTTTATATCTGTTTTAATGAATCCAGAATAGACTCTAAAAAACAATTTAAATCTTTGCAGGAATTATATTAAAAATAAGTCAAGTTTTCTAGTAGGAAAATCAGGTAATTTTTTTTCAGTCTTTGTAAGTCAAACATCAAAATCATTTTTATAATTCAAAAATAAAGGATGCTTCTCATTCATAATTCAAAATTTTCAGAGGAGACAATTCAGCATAATGCTGAAACTAGAAGTGTCAAGGCAACCAATTGAAATTAGGCATAAAACTACGTAATCCTTAAGGACATTCTTCACTTTGAGCATGTGTTTAAATCCAGCTATTTAGAGCAAAGCACATATGCATATGCTTAAGTCCAACTGACTATATTTGCATTACTCCAGTGGGATCTAAGCACACGGTTCTGTGCTTAGCTAAATTAAGGTCTAGGGACTAATCCAAAGGCATTAAAGCAATAAAAAGATTCCCCGATAAATATCATGGCCTAGAAGTCTTATTCTATTAGACACATCTTTGGAAATGCAATTGCTTTATTATTGTTTAATGCATACTCAGTCTTTTACATATATTAATATTGTTTTAATAATCCACTTAAAATCCAAATACTTTTGTCAAACTATATATTCTACCTCGCCTGAGCATTGCTGGGGTCTTCCTTGATCACAGCTGTAAAATCCTGAATAGCTGTAGTCAAGACTGAATGGTCAAAGAAATGTATTCCACGTTTCATAAGTGCATCTGTTCTTTTCGGGTTATACTGAAAACACTAAAATGAAAAAAAAAATATAAGTAGTACATGATGTTATTCCTCATTCTTATTATTTCTAATGATTAAAAGTCTTAACCAAGCAAAAAATAATATATTCCTTTATTCTCAGATTTTCTTTTTTATTCCTTTGGCTTTTAATGTATATTTTCATTTCCATTAACTGTAAAGTGAAATAAAAAGGTAGTGATGCAAGCTTATTAGTGGCTGATAATTTGTAGACTTTCAGTCATTTATTGAATTAGCTGGCAGGAGTAACAGAAATTACTTATTTCCATAGCACTGCTTTTTTAAAAAAACTTCATTTATTTGAAAAGATCCCTATTCTCCAAGCTACTTGTCAGATATATCCAAATACAATTTATTTTTACTAAATCTACACAAAGTTACTACATTATTGTAACAATACAAAAAAGTGAACTTACTTTGGCATAATCGTCCATGGCCAATAACAATTGATTTTCTTCAGAATACAACTCAGCTCTCCTAAAATAAATGTCATCATCTGTAGGTCTGCATTTTATTGCAGAGCTATAACTGATGATTGCCAATGTATTATCACCTTGTTTCCTGTAAATTTCAGCCATTGACAGGTATGCATCTGAAACAACCACCCAAAATATAAAAGGCACTATTTCACAGCCCAAAAGAATAAGTCATCTCCTCCTTACAGGGTAATTAACACAAGCAGTAGAAATAGAACAGTAGATTACGCAAAAGGTGGGGAAATCCTGTTTTAATCTCAGCCACGGAACTCAGAAGTTGAGCTATAGCTGTGTGCTCAACTCCGGAGCCCATGCAGCTGTAAACTGACAGCTCTTGATGGATTCACAAGTACTAAAATCTTTGCTCTCTGTAGAGCTCTGTCAAAATGGCCTAACAAGCCATTTAATGTAGGCCTGTTGATCACAAACAAATATAAAGTGATTTAATTTAAATGGGCCCACACAATGTTTATCCCACTGTACCGGGTCTGATCAGGATAGAGTTAGCTTTCTTTATAACCACCCATATGGTGCTGCGTTTTGGATTTGTAGCTGAACCAGTGTTGACTGCACAACAAGGTTTTAGCTCTTGCTGAGCAATGCTTGCACAGTATCAAGGCTTCCTCCCACTCTGCCCTTTCTGCAGGAAGGAGGCTGGGGGTGGGCAAGAAGCTGGGAGGGGACACAGCTGGGACAGCTGACTTAACTAGGCCAAAAGGATACTCCATACCATATAACGTCATGCTCAGCAACAAAAAAAATAGGGGTAGGGAAAAAAGGGGGGGAAGGGGTGTCTTCCAAGTCCATGTCTAATTAAAATTTCCTTTGTTGCAACCTATGACCATTGCTCCTGTTCTGCTGTGCGTCTCAGAAGAGTCTGACTCTGTCTGCTCTCTTACCACCCATTATGTAGCTGAGAATAGATTTCCCTCTCAGCCTTAACTTCTCCAGGCTAATTAACTCATCTCCCTCAGCCTTTCCTTATACAGCTTAGGTTCCAGCCCCTTGACCATCTTAATGGCTTTCCAAGGGACTCTCTCCAGCTTGTCTCTCTCATATCAGGGATTCCAAAACTGGACAAAGTATTGTAAGTGCAGCATCACAACCCAGCAGAGGGGAATCACTCCCTGACTTGCAGGGCCTTGCCTGTCAAGCAGGTGGCATCTTTCCCTTTTAAGCTCCTTCCCAATTAAAAGGGTATGGCAGAACTGGGCTGATTGAAGCACAATAGCACACTGTCTCCATTACAGGATTGTTATAAACTTTCCCCATTAAATAATGGATACACTTTCCATTGGTCCCCCTTTTTCTTTTCCCTTTTTTTTTTCATTTTTAAAGACACACTAAAACTAAGTACATATTTGGCCTTAGAAAACCTTCTGTCCCAAGCCTTTGAAGATTCATGTCTGTTTTATAATCTTTCTAACGTGGATAACATAACTGATGTAAGGTTAAATACATACAAAAACACTTGCAGAACTTAGGCCAAAGGCAACTAGAGAAAAAAGTCTATGAAAAATTAACTGTTAAGTTACACTTCAGTAGATACTTACCGGCTTTATTTTTGCTCCATTTAGTTATAAAATTCAGGTCAACCAAAGCAGCAGAAATTCTGTCTTGAAAGAGGTAAATCAAATGTCTATGCCAGTAAGCATTAAGCAGTAGTGGTTCTAAGCTTATAGCCTATAAACAAAATAAGTAAATAACTTATGTATATTGCAGAAGGAACTTCTCAAATGTGCTAACAATGGCACATAGGAAATTAGAAAATATTTGCACTGAAATTATTATTTTTTAAGAAAATTCCTAGACTGACAAACTTTCATTTAACCTAAAAATCTGAAAAATTTTACTCATTGTCACTTGTTTATTTAGAAGCATCATGTACTTACACTTATGCAGAATCAGAGTCCAAGCTACCAGAATATTCAGCACAAAATATCAGTCAGCTGGGATATTACCATGTTTGATGATTTCTTTAAAATAGTTACCTGAACTATTTCTAGAAGTCAGAATTCTTCTATTTGTAAGTAAGCAATAATTACCCGTCCCTGTGAAAAGGGAATCAGCTTTTCAAACCATGCTGTTATGATTCCTATAGAAAGTATTTAACATTCCCTAAAAAAAAAAATCACTTGATAGATATTATCAGTCAAATAAGATATTTCACATATATTCAATATGGATATAACACACTCTTAACAGCCATGTGGAAATAAATACAGAGACAGTAATTCTCAAATTTTGGTCTATAAACTATTTCTAGGATCCATAAACTATATAGGAATTGTGTTCATATATCTTAAAGAGAAAAGCCAATAATGTTTTCACTAAAATATGCAATAACAATGGCAAGCAATTCTGTCCGTTGATATTGGCCCATCGGTCAATGAACCACTTTGCCAGGGCATGGAAATTTTAGCCTTTCAGATCCTTGACAGTCAGTTTCTAAAGTCTGGGGTGAATAAAAAAGACACAAGATAATCATTGAGTTTCTATAAATATTTGTCAATATAAATTGACAATTTTCTGGTCAGATTATTTATGATGTTTGGAAGGTAATATGTACAGATTGCAGGTGCATAAAATAGGTACCTATGACCCATTAAAAACAAACAAAAAAAGTATAGATTTATCCCCAAAAGAAGCATTAACAGAAATGGTATTATAAAAGAAAATTTCACTCTAAGACAATATGCATTTTGGAAAAGGCAAACTCTAGAAATAGAGTAAAATCTGAAGGGTGGATCTCACTTTGAGCCTCCTCAAAATTTATTGTGGTGTGAAACTGTTAGCTAAAAGGAATGCAGAAACCAACATGAAGCCAAGCTGTTTTGTACTTCATTTCGTTCCTGTGCACATTTCCAAAGACTCCAACTGACAGCGGTTTGCATTTCAGCAAAAGAAATGTTATTTACATTATTTAAAGGTGCCCCTTGTTAAGACTGTGTTCAGGCACACTGACAGATTGATGGTGTTCTACTGCCACAGAGAAGTATCAACACAAAAGGTCTGGTTCAATCTTGCATTATCAAGCACTCCAGTACAAGGATCATGAACCCCAAAGCAGCTGCTGAGCACTGCTTCTCCAAACACCAAATGCTGCGTTAGGAGCCAAGATGTTGGTCAAGGAAAGAAGGGTATCTTTTGCTGTATGACGTTATATATAGGATGAAGTACTTTGGGGTCCGAACCTGGTTATGACTAGCTGTGCATAGTACAGATGTTGAATGGCAATGAAAATACCATACCAAAAGCGCAATATATGACTTCTCTGCCCTGGTTTCACAAACATACAGAACTATATACCACTGCTTAAAGAATGCCTTGAAAGCTTTTACAGCTTCCACGTTTAAATTATAGACTGTAAAAATATTATTTTCATTTCTGGTTTTTCAGCAATTTTTTATGCTGTTTTGGTTGTTTATTTCTAGTTGTGCAGGGTCTTGGCTGAAGTAATAGAAGGTTTGTAGCACTATAAAGGGAAAGCAGAAGAAAGTGTTTTAAAAATAAACATACATAGAAAAATGCTAGTATTACTGTACAAAATCTTAGTGTCAAATGATAGTTTAATTATAAACAGGAAATTAATGATGTTTCAATTTATTTACTTACTATGTTTTTGCAGAAATTAAAAATATATTTTTCAGATTTGCCAGCAGCAAAAATTGAAGCAAAAGACTTACTTTCCTTTTTGTCTGTCCTACCTCCAACTCCATTTAGGAGTGTTGGATCATGAGCAAAGGTCTCCAAAGAAACATTGTAGTGCTTGGAGAACACTAGGGTAAATAAACACGGTTTATTAAGAGCCTGCATCTTCATTCTTGTGGGACTGAACTTGGATCATGCTGTCATACAAAGGTAAAAGATGGCAGCATTCAGCCAGTTATCGGCTCTCCTGCTTCTAGTTCTTCACCTGTCGAAGAACTCAGAGACTTAAAAAAAAGAGCTTGGTAGAAGTAAAACCTGGCATTAAACTTACTTTTTCCAAGTCATCCATAGCTGACTTTAACTTGCCCAACTTTCTTTGTATTGCTCCGCGCCTGCAGTAGTGAAAGGCTGAAGGATGCTTTTCCTTTGCTATTAGCTCAGACAGTCTTTTTACTTCATCTTCTAAATCTCCAATACTAACCGTTGCACCTTCAAGAAGAACAGGCTGTATTGAGTCAGCTAGTTCTATCTGTAGATTTGCCTCTTGAGAGTCCACCACCTCAGTTCCTTTTAGTAATTCAGTATCCTTCTCCTCAGAAGCAGTCCCACTAGGAGGGAAAGTTTCATCAAACCAGCAGCTCCATATTCCACTGACCCACATGCGAGCAGAAGTTTCTTTTGGAATTCCACCCCTCACTTCTGCAAACTTTTCAAAATCTAACAAACAAGGGATGCTGGGGCTCTGATATTGTTTGATTGCTGAAGACACCTCGATACTGAATTTATCATTAATAGGAAGCCTTCCCAGAGACACAGACCTAAGGAAAAATATATTAAAATTAACTAAAAGTTCCCAGATATATTAGCGACATCAAATTGCAATCTGCTAGTCAACAACTAGTCAAAACATATTGCTAGCTCTCTTGTTAATGATCATTTTTTAATTTATCAGCCATTTATCAAAAAGTATTATTGAAGCTGCAGGCAAGCAGAATTGTTCTGAATGACTTGTGTCCCCAGAACGTTCAGCACTTATTTGCAGTTGCATGCTTATTTCCTCCAAAAGCTTCTACCTCAGGTTTTCAAGGACATTGCTAAACCTAAGTAAAATATTTCAGAGTGGACAGTTACCAGCCTGGCTAAATGACGGCAAATCCTAGATGGATGAATATATCAATGACACGCCCAAAAGATATTAGGAAGAGGCCATGAGAATATAAGCAGAAGCACCACCACTTAGAGATGAAAAAAAAAGCACTTGAATTTACAAGGATATTTCCAAAATTATAATCTGGGAAAATTCATAACTTCCAGGATGAGAACCTTCACAAATGTTCAATAACAACATCTGCTTTGAGATGTCCAAGTTAAAGAAACAGAAGTCTTTACAGAAACACTTAGTCTTCATCACAAATAACACTAGGCTTGCTAATGCAGAAAGGAATAAATATATATAATACTATGTACCTAATAATTATAATAAATTATTATATGAATATTATAATATTTTATACTATGTATGAAGGATCCTACCAGCGAAAAAGGGGGGAAATGAAATAAAAAATGAGCAGGCCTATGCATGAATAATATGCAAAATAGTACAAAGATGAAATCCCCTTGTTTTCGCAAAACTGATATGAAAGCAAAGACAACAATACCCTTGTCTAAAACAAGACTTTGGAAAAAGGCCACTTCTCCCACAGTCACAGCTCGCTATATCAGTATATCATACTATTTAAGTAGCTTTGCTTTTCTTTAGAATAAACCTACTGAAAGCTGCCTAAAAGCAGAAAAAAAAGAAGCTGGATGGAAAAGTGGCCTGAATGACCAGGCCTGAGCATCAGTGTAACTACAATGTGGACACATATGACTGTACACAAAAATAGACATTTGGGGGTTTTTTGCAGGTCACACTAGCAGAACATTAATTGATTTTCTTTTATTTTTAATACTTGAATATTTTCTAAGGTACCCTGTATCTGACGTATGTAAATAATAAACAAGCACTAGAAAAACAGTGAGTTAGAGTAATACATGAAAACAAAAAGTAAAAAGCAAACTACTCATTTATGTAATCTATGAAGTTCGTGGTACAAAGGAGGTTAACCAGCCTAGCATTTTGGTTTCCTAAGAACTTAGAAATACCCTGTTGTCTTTCAGAAGAAAGATGTTTGACCATTTTTATCACGCATTCATGCTTAGATAAAACTTTTTCTGTTGTTGCATGAAGCAACACCATTTCCATTTAAAGTACAGTATACACTAAATGTCCTAGAGGTATCTGAGCAGTATGTATTTTTCTTTGCATCAAAAAAATATGTTATTCCTAAATAACTACTATTACTTAACTTCAGAGCAATATTTAATATGAAGACAGATAAAACCTGTAATTGGATAATACAGCTACAAATTAAAATACATTCTTTAAAAAAAGCAATTCACATTAATTAAAGAAAACCTTTTAAGAATCTTTGGGCGTTGACTTAATTTCTTAATCACAGCTTCTAATTTTCTAGGGTTTATTATTTTCTTTGATTTCTTTGTTTTCTTTCTTCTTGGGAAAACAGTGTATTTAATCCCAGCCTTTTGAGGTTGCTCCACAAGAACAATGTCATTCTCACTATCCTCTTGTCTGGTCAAAGTAGGCGGTTTTTCTACTGCTATGTCTGCCTGCACTGACTGAGGATCATCACAGATTTGATTCAATAGATGCTTGGTAGGGGAGCTTTTCCTGATCTCTGGCTCAACCTCTGGCTCAGCTATCCGTTGCTTCATAACCTCCAACTCTTTCATGCTGATTTTGAAATTAGCTGACATATTTAATGTAATTTCGTCTTTGAGAGCAGTCATCTCCAGAGCTGAGACGGATCTTTTAATCAAACTTGTCTGTTAAAAAAAAGACACTTAAATTATTTAGATGTTCATTTGAAATAAGATTTATATATCACATTTCCTTAGTTTTAATGGCCTGGATTTTATTTTATATAAAAATGTAAAGGAAAAAAAATAGCGACATGGGGACTACACTGTTGAAAAAAAAAAAAGTCGTATTTAATGGGAAAAAAAGATCTGCATACCTCAGGATATGTGTCAAACCAGAGATATCTGAAACATTAATTCAGTTATTTGAAGCTCATAAAGGGCTAAAAATCAATCTTCTCTAAAAAATATCACAAGAAATTTGAATTAAATACCCCCAGTCCTTGTAGGAAAGTTAAATTTTAACATCAAAAGTGTATGCCACTGGTGGTGACATTTACAAAAAGATAAACTGAGATATATTCATGACCTCAGAAGAAAAGACAGGAGGACTTTGTATAATGTTTGGAAGTACAATTGTATTATATGGAAACACACTTAACATCTGAAGCGAACTATGCACCCTCATACTTTGTGCCGCCATGACTGAATCACCTGATGAAATCAAACCGAAAGAATAACTGTTAACCTCTAGTGTTTAATTGTTATTAATTATTAAGCAAGTACTATTTGCAATAACAAATTGCTTCTCAGCCTTTTTGTTAATTCCAGTTCACTAACTTGCACTATATTACTAGGCATAACACATCTTTGTCTAAGAAATTAAAATGCAATTTCATGTCCACTGCCTGAAATTTACAGAGGGAAATATTTGTTAGTAATAAATAAATGGAAAAAAAAAGTATTGAATAATTTCAAAAAATTTTTTATTTTACTCAAAGAAGAACTTTTTCAATGCTTGGTTACAGACACCTGTTAAGAATTATTTACTTTATATATTTATTAGAAAGACACTGCATCAGCCTTTAGTTTATTTAAATAATAAATTAAAGCACTAAGTAATTAAATACCTTTCATTCTTTATTTGTGGTAATGCATTATACCCTGTGAAGTTCTGACAAGATAACAAAAAAAATCTCAATATCTCAATTGTGCTGCTTTTAATTACGAATTCTTTTTTAAATCTAAGTTTCATACTGATTCATTAAAAAGCTGAAACTCAATGTAAAGCTATCATTTATCACTACATGTATCTATCATTAGCTGTCATTTATCACCAAATCAAGTAGTTTGACTGCAAATTGCATAAATATGGAATTGTTACTTGATAAATACTTTTAATGAACCATGCATAGCTTTGCCAAAGGATTGCTAGCTGAATTCAGCAAGGCTACTTCTATTTGAACATGAAACTAGTATTTTAAAAATCAAGCATCAATGCCTAGTTCATATTGCAAATCTGGTGTTTTAATTATTTTATTTTTCATTTTATACTATGCCGCCATGTTTCATATCCATCTTTAAAATAACATGATCACAACATTTTAAGCAGGTCTTTATGGACTATATAGAAGTTTTAAATTAATACATACCCCTCAAATTCTTACACAAAATCAAACTTGTTAATAAAATATTACTTGTGTAATGCTATCAAGGTCATCTTTCCAGAAGTGTAAAATTTGCACTGTTTATTGCTGCTTTATCACAACTTCAATAGCCATAAGAGTAGATAGCACTTTACAGAATGGAAACTTGACAACATTGATGCTCTGATGTGTCTGAAATCCAGGGACCTGATACCACAAATCTTTACTCAGATATGTTGTTCCACTCATTTCAAGTTAGCTAGAGTACCGACTACTCACATCTCTATCCAAATCCCTGTAAAGTTAACAGGGGTTCTCACTGCAAAGCTATGTTCTCCGATTTAATGTAACAGATCTACTTGAAAAATACCTCACTTTAGCATTTAATAGAAAAATATTAGGTTGAATTCAGTTCAGTGGAAGAATTTCTTCCACAAAATCACTGTTTAGGAACACATACAAGTAAATATAAAATAATACCTCTGAGCTCTCACAGTCAGAAAAATCAGGCAAGGACTGGCACCTTCTCAGTAAACTTTTTGTCTACAGGTAAAACAAAAAGCAAAGTAAGTCTGAATTAGTCTGAGCCTAGTAGCAATAGAGCTTTCAGATACCTTCTGTTTTTAAAAGCAGAGCTAATGTCCAAAGAAATCTGTGTTTTCACAAAAAAAACAACCTGACCTTTGCCAGAGTGAAGGACAGCCTGCATTTGTCTGGATTTCTGGATCTCTTAAGCCCATTCGACTGCCAGTTGTCCAAAAATCCAAGAAACATTCAACATACTCATATAGATTAATGCTAAAGAGCAAGGACAGTCAGTGGACATACTCTATATGTGTACTATACGTGTTCCAATCTCAGAACACAATGTGAATACGCCACACACTTAATCACCTGGTGAATCTACTGCGTGTATGGAAATGTCTTTCCAATAAACATCTTTTAAGCCAGACACTTCTTAGAAGTGTCATATTCACTCCACATTAAATGACATTAGTCACACACATTCCTATCTCGAGAATCCCAGACAAAAAATGGCCACATCACAACCATAATTTCCAATGAGAATATTACTTATTCCTGAGAATCTGTATGTGCTTCATCTGTTATCAGTTGTTGTTAATAGACCTACTTGTACCATAGTAACCATTTTCTTTTTCAGTAAAATAGACGTTCCCAATAAGTCCACAAGTAAACATGGAATAAAATATGATTTTGTAGTAACTGCAGACTTTATTACTTCCAATTATTATATCTAATGGCCCAGTCAACTTGTAGGCAAAGGAATACCAGCACTTTCCATCTCTGCCGGACAATTCCAAATCACTTTATAGTTACATATACAGCTGTAACATCTTTCTGCCTGAGGCCAAAGATGATACAAAATTCCAAAGTTTTTAGCCAATGCAAAATAACTATTTTAAGTTGCTGCTGCCAGAGGATGTAGATGTGCAAAGCTGATCGCAGAATTCTTCCTTTTGACACAGTAAATAAGATTCTCCTCATTATTTACAGCCAGCTCCTGCAAGAAATGTTCAAACCAGCAGGTGTTCCTTTATCATAATCGAATTTATCTTTTTGTTCTGCTTCCATCTCATCTACATGTCACCCATTCTTGAATGATGTATTCTCAGATAGCCATAATCATTATTTTTAAAGCTGCTTTCAAGAACAAAAGCAAGCATGCCTTGCCCAACATGTTTCACCTTCAAATAGGAAGCAGATTATGCAACAGCTCTTAACTGCTCTAATAGTCCAAGCTTGCAGGTGGAGCCCTAAATTTTAATATTAAAAAGTGCCTCCAAACACTAAATTATACCTAGGAGCTCAGCTGCAGTAATAATATGCTAGCCACAGTTTGCTGTTTCTGGCTGCAAATACATCCACTCATGCATTAGTTTTCCTCACTTCCAGCTGAGGTCTCAGCAATATCAGCAGCCAGTTCCAAGGTTTCAGCTGTGTTTTAGCTGCCAGAACACTGAGTTGTACCTCAAATTCTCTGGTAGAGAAATATTTTCAGCTTACTTCCCATAGGATTTGAGTAAGCTTTTAGCCACTTCCACCTCTCAGATCTAGTTACCTGAAATAGCTAACCCTATGTAAACATACATAACTGAACACCATCATTAGGCACTTCAGGTCCTCAGTGGAGCTGCAGCTCTTTCTTCCTACATTGCCTCCATGAACTAGATCAACAGTGTTTGAGATAGTCAGGATTCTGCAATTGAAAAGACCCACACTGCAGCTTAGAGCCACACTTCAATATTTCACTTGCAAATCACCTGCATAGCATCAGTTGCCTGTCCTTTAATATTACATTCAGAGAAATTCTAGATTAAAAAAATTCACACACATGGAAACACCTCTTTTCCCCCATTCTGCTTCTTGACTCTTTCCAAGCAGTCTCAAGTTTCAAAAAGTGAGATTTAGCATTGTCTAATAAAAAATGAGCAAATATCTAACATAAAATTGTTTCTAGAAGTCAACTATATAGAAATATTTTCTTATTATTAGATCCTCAAACTAAGATTTGCTTTGCTAATCTCAATTTTTAGTGTTATATTAAAACAAAACTGTACTGTGATACACACCAGTCCATAATCAGAGAAATCATTATCATCTTGTTCAGCTTCTAACTCTTCTTCATGATCAGTGAAAAAATCTTCCAATACAACATCCTCAATAACGTTGCTCTGAAATATTAATATATTTGAATATGTGCAATGCTATTATTTTAGTCAGCTATAGAAAACATAGTAACAAATAAATAAAGCCTATAATGTATTTGAGCTAACGATTTATGATGATCAAGACCAACATCACAGAAGCCATTTATCGTAGGCTTCTGAGGGAGTACGTTCTTCAACATGATCAAGTATTACATGGTGCAAAAGGGGTAAAAACTTGAGGAAACTGATTATTGCTACCTGATTCTCTAAAGTTTTTATCTTTAGTTTTGGTGATTTATGTCAGGTTGCAGTAGTCCATAAAGGAACAAGAACACAGTTCTTCGTTTAGTCACAGCAATGCTAGGAGATGGGCACTATGTCAGGTTCATTCCTGTTATCAGTTAATCCATGCATGAATGGCTCATCTCTTGCAATAATATATTCACAGTGGAGATTTTACATTCAAAACATTTCAAAACTCAAAAATATCCGCATTTTCTAAAATGGGCTTTGTTAAATATCTGAAATATTGTATTACATTTTAATAGAAAACTGCCAGCATAGCAGAAGAAAAAAGTAGCTTTCAAGATAAATGTAAAGACATTAAGCAAGATAATATAATAGAAAGCAGTAATTAAGAATAATTACTACCAGAAACTTTATTATTGTAGAAAACTAGATTAAACAATACTATAATACGTATTATTCCAAATGGTACAATGACTTCTATACCATGTTAACAATATGCAGAAATGTTAGTAAGGTAGCAGCATAAAAGACAATTATTACAGTTACAAATATAATGTTAGAAAAAGACGTATATTTCTGCAAAATATGGGAACACTAAAAATACACCTAAAATATTTACCTCATATGTAGGAAATAAAATTTCCTTTAATGAAGAAATTGGAGCAGAGAATTTCGGTGGAGCTGGAGCCCAAAACATTTTTAAAGCTTCTGGATAAATGGAAACCTTCAAAACCAATACAATTCAGTTATCAACTAACATAACTCAGTCTATAAATATGTACTAAATCTGAACTATCATGTGATAAAGTGCTGTTTTCTGCTAAACATGATTTTGTAAAAAAACCACCTCACCAAATCCAGTGAATACAATGAAATCCCAAGAGGTAGAGGGCTCCACAGCCTGAATGAACAACCTGGTTTGCTCTTTTAGTGGTTTTATATGTTATTAATTAGCATATTAGCATATTTTACTAATTCAGAGAAGGAATTAAGAATTGAGATATGAGGTTTCAGAACAACACTCCCCATCAATGAAAAACTCCATATTCATTTTTATATTGTATATTGTCAAATGTTGAAAAACCAGCAGAGTTTTATTTCCAAGGTGTTCTGTTCTGTTGCACGACAATTCAAGAAAAAAAAAAAAAACAACCACTTCCCCCCCCCCACCCCCCCATTCTGGATTTTGTGTCATCATTTGTACAATTGTGCATGTACAGCATACATTTATTAAAATTATTTCTTACTTTCTCTCCTAACAGTTGAAGTTGCGGCTTTTTAAGACAATATTCAGATACTTTTTGGCATTCAGTTAAACTTTTTGATGTATGAGGGGGGAGAAAGTGAATCCCATCTGTCCAATTATTCTGGAATTGGTCTGAAATAGGAACTCCTTCATAACAAATTCTGCAGCAACAAAAAAGATTAATAAATTACTCTGATTATGTCAAGTATTAACAGCACAGAAATAGCTCGGTCGTTAAAGAAAATTAGGTAAAATTTAAATCAAATTAGAAATAAATGATGAATAAAACTTTTTTTTCTAAAGATGGAAATGACAATATACAATGGAACCCTGGTGCCACACCTGTAATTTTTGTAGCCACACACCAAGTAATTTTAAGACAATTTTCATTATCAGGTTCATGGTGTATATTATACAAGTCACAAGAAAAATATAACACTATGCTCTAAATGAAATGCAGTACATGCATAACTTCATGCATGGCAAATACACCACTCAAGTGCTGTGCTTACAGTCAGATATACTTAAATGCCAAAGAGAACTGATTTCAGCAGGAATGTCTGGCTGGTTTTGAACAGCACCTTACATGATTAC
Organism: Phalacrocorax carbo; assembly: GCF_963921805.1. Taxonomy (NCBI): domain Eukaryota; kingdom Metazoa; phylum Chordata; class Aves; order Suliformes; family Phalacrocoracidae; genus Phalacrocorax; species Phalacrocorax carbo. Next base: position 11,532,873 of record NC_087521.1, on the reverse strand, counting down.
CTGGGAATTGGGTTCTGATTATTTTTTGTTTACCCTTTTTTTAAGTAAATCTACCTAAGGCAAACACCTTGCAAAAGGAATATTTCATTTTAGAAAGTTGTAGTTTGAAGTAATTATACATCCTAATTTCTTATCTATCTACAGTTTCAATTTCCAAAAACAGTGAACACTTTTACACATAGTAACTCATAAGTATGTTTATATATGCATGTGCAGATATATATATATATATATATAATCCTGTAATAACTGTTCTCACTTTATTTCCTTTGTTCCTGGTACGTCTAAAAGGAAATTCAGATTTCAAGGATTTATTAATACTACCAAGCTGGTAAAACTTTTAGAGATTAGTAGCAACAATATTAACATTTATTAAACAGATATTTTACAGGATCTATATATAAAATTATAATTAATATTTTTATTTAACAGAGATTAGAAGTTACATTTATATTTTTTGCTATTCTGTAGCTTGTTTTATAGTACAATAATTACCTATGCTTTCACTTATTTCTTACTGTACTACCAATTACAAGCACAGAATGCAATAAATGGTCAAATATACAATACATATACAAAAGAACAAGAAAAAACCTCAATTTCATATATTCACGTATCCATAAATGTATGTAAATTAAAATGCACATTACAAGGAACATGACTTGTCTCAACACATTGGCATGTTGGCATATGCCAACACTGACATCTACTGGTATTAGTCAGTTTGGGGTAGTTTTTCTGCAAACGCTAAATTAATAATGAAGTTTGTGCATTCATGGAACTAAAGTGTGAAACTTGTTACTTGCAGTTTCACTGTCAGACATATATCTGTTGCAGTGGACTTGATTCTCATTTATGTTAATTGCAATGTATTTCCAATTTATGACCTATTTAGATTATCAGAACACTGTGTAAACAGGGCGGGGGGGTGGGTCTCAACTGAGAACCAGCCATTTCATTTAGCAAACAAAATGCCTTCTGAAGTACATTTGGACATTAAAAAAGAATCCTTAAAATGTAGCACTAGCCCAGAAGTTGTAGTTCTTACACAGAGAGAAAGATTATAGATCTGGGAGTAGTTCTTGAACTCTTTCTGGAATGTTCCTTTCTTCAAGTGGAAGCTTTGACAAAAGACCTATTTCTTAAAGCGAAAAAAAAACCAAGAACTGAAAACGTAACTTTTGACAAGTGTTTGACCTTCCTGGTTTTTCCTTACATGTAAGTATTTGGTGGTTCTGACTATTCATGGTGGGTGTCTGCATAAAAGGAATGTCAAGTGAAGTTGTGAAAGATAGAAAAGGTATAAAACAATCAAAATATTCCTTAGCATTTGGTGGTTAAAAGCATTGTAAGTGAACAACGTAAAAAGAGCTGTCCCTCTTCTAGGGCACTTTTGTCATAATAGTTTTCAATTCAGGGAGTTTATACTAAGTAATCAACTGTGAGTTAATGCAAAACATTCAGACTTTTCATTTCTGGAAGACAGAAGTGCCATGGAGGAAAGCTCCAAGTAACAATAATACTGATCTATTAATACTGTTTCCATCTGCTGGTAAAAAACTGTAAAATCAGAATATCTCAGGGAGATGCAGACATTCCTGCATGAAGGAATCTTAACATACATAACATGAAGCTACAAATCCTGTGAAAATTTTTGTAGGATATCTGCCAGGAACAGGTTTGACTATCCATATATAACCTTCATAAAAATATATAAAGCTTAATACTTTTCTTTATGGCTTTTTTAAGTAGCTTTTTAAACTCTCAGATAACTGATACCTGCAGAGTATGCCAAGATTAAACAGGAGAGCAAAACCAAGGCACCTTTGCTATCTGATGGAATAAACTTAATACAGCCAATCCCAGGACAGAGCTGTAGCTGACCTTGGGAAGTGTACATCTTCATAAACTGATACACCATGCTCTGCAGGATGTTTTTAGCAGAGGTGAATGAGAAGTTATATATATAGTTTAAGCCTGTGGATATTTTTCATAGTGAAGACAAGACTTTAAAGCAAGAAAATTATTGCTTTCTTGATGTGATCTACCATAAAATCCTACACTACTATAGGCTTCTTTGGACTTTGCTACAGTCAAACAAGATTCTTTCACAGAAGAACTCAGAACTAGTACCAAAAAAATATTAAGATTGTCAACTGTTCAAATAGCAATAGATCTAAGTCATTTGAATTTTATTATCCACTACACAGAAATCATGCTTACCCCCACCGAGACCATTTGCATTTGTGATATTAGCTAAATGCAGGGAATTGGTCAGTAATGAAATGTGAAAAACTTAAACAGACCTAAATTAGCGTTAGGTAAAAGATACCTTTGACCCTCAAGGCTCAAATAAGGCAACCAGTTTTAAAAATTAAAAACAGAAGATTATGGCAGATGGTGCCACTAGGTGGCAGTGCTCCAAAGAATTTAGTTTTCTAGATTTTGAGGATTAAACAAATTCAGCAAGGAATTTTGGTATGGGCTTCCTTTTAGACTTCAGTTCTTTTCATCTCTGGGGAATGTAGCTCTCAATGTAGAAAATTCTTCCCAAAAAATTTCTACTGATTCATAAAGTTCAGACTCACCCTCAATTTCCTCAACCTGCTGGCTACTTCTTGAAAACCAAACCATTCTCTTCTTCAAATCCCATCCTCCCATAGCTTCTACAGTTCACCTCTCCCAGTTCCACTCCCATCTAACTCCTTCAGCTTTCTGGGTATTTCAAGGAGTTCTGTCCTCTATTCTCTTCTTCCTCTACTCTATTTCTAGCAATGTTCTAGTCAAAGACCATGTACAGGTTCCCTCTCCGTGGTATCTAATTTCGTATCTCACTTGCTGCAGCATCCATTTCGTTAGCATAGACAAGCATCGCCTTGTTCTGTTAACATTTATTCAAAGCACTACTGCAAAGATCATAGTTGCTTGCTTTGAACGTTATCCCATCCTTCGAAGAAATCAAAAAAGAGAAGCTCATTCAAATTTAAGATGCCCCTCTGTTTTCAAAGCCTTCAAAGCCTTTCCTTTTTTGTCATCTCTAGGTCAGTAAACCAATAACAACGTGTATTTTTGTGACTTCTGACTCCATCACTGACTTCCTAAGGTTGGGGGGTTTTCCTTTTTGAACATCTTTTTGCCCATCTTCATGCTGCCTCTCATATCTGAGAAAAGCTCACTACAGCCGTCAATTTATTCTCTCAGGATTTCCTCAAATCCTCTTCCACCATGACCTGCAAAACAGCTAATGGCTGGCCTACTGGTATGCCGAAACCCCTGCTTACAATACTGATCAGTGTCCTTATTCTCATCCAATCCTTTTACTCTCTGTCTGTATCTGTCCAACAGATAGGAAATGCTGCTGAACCAAAAGCAAACACTCCAATTATGGCCATGAATGATATTCATACACTACCCAAATTCCTGAAAGAAGCAGAAGCTCACGCAAAAAGAGAAACATCAGAGCCTAATCCTATACCCTGAAATAACGCCATCCTTGACAGTTAGTGTAACCTTGACTACATCAAAAGAATTCAGTGACTAAAAACTTCCATAAAGCAAATTACGGATTCATATTTTAAGGTCAGGGAGAAGCATCATGATTACCCAACCTGACCTTCTAAATGATACAGATAAAATTTCATCAGTATTCCTGCAACAAGCTCACAATTTGCTGGGTGAAGCTCAGGATATACCTCAGAAAGAAATCCAGTTTTGATTTAAAGGCTGTAAGTAATGGATCATTTCAGAAGCTGCTAACTTCATTGCTATACATTGAAATCTTATAGCTACTCTTAATTTGTCTGGACTGAAACCTCAGCTACTGGGTCTGTTATGTTTTCTTTCAACAAGTCCTCTTGCATCAGAAACTATACCATGCAGGTAACATATTCAAACCAACTCTATATCTCTTCTGTAAAACCAACATAAGAATCTTTTAAAATGTCTTAATACAGAACTGGTATTCAAGAAAAAGAGAGATTGCATACAGGAATCAACACTTCTGCTTGCTTCCCTAGAATGGTATCTGGAACACTGTTAAATGCATTAAGTGCACAACATTCCTACAAACCTTCATATGAAAGAAGAATCACAGATTTAGCTAAAAGGAAATCTGCTGCCCCTCTCTGGAACTTAGATTTTTCCAGGGGCTGCAGGCAGAAATTTCCCTCCATTTCAAATCCAGAATATGGAGCCCTCTTCTAAGCCTGGATGCACCCATTCTTTCAAGAAAGGGCAACATTATTTTTCTTCATTTATAAGACCAGAAAAAAAGTAGAGTGGTGATTTCCACCTCTTTATGATAATTCATTATTAAAGCACAAGGCAGGAACTAAGAATTTGTTGCTTATCTGAGGATTCAAACCTCACTCACCATTAGATCATTTGACCATTCTGGGTACAGGAAGTTATGCTGTTGAGCAGAAAAGAATGCAAAAATCATGCAGCCAAGAGAGAACAAGTGGTGACATGACTATCTCAGTTGTTGGAGCACTTACCTGGAACAGAAAAGCTCTGTACAATATTTCTAATCTAAAAACTCTTTTTTGTTTATTATTGCTGATTTCTCACCTCCTTTATTTTACGGTAAACATGTTTAAAGTTCGGAGAGTATTACACTCTTCTGTTGCTTATCTTTCAAGACTGTAAAGCTTCTTTCAGAGTTATTGCTTTTCAGGATACAGTCTCCCCTCCTACAATGGATGACCCTAATTCCCTATTCTTATCCTTATGACCTTGCATTTGGCTACACTAAAACACATGTTTTTCAAGTAAGCCCAAGTTAACAAGCTACACAAATTGCCCTGTAAAACTGACCTAGCCTTATCCTTATTTACCACTCTACCATTCTTTAGATCACTGCAGACTTTATATGCAATAATTTTATATTTCTGAAGCTGGTGATATACAGAACTGTAAGTAACAAACTGCCAATCTAAAAAAAAAAACATTAGGAAAAACTTAGGAGTATTAAGGTTCCAACTCTGAATTTTTTTTATGTTACTATATCAACTAGAAAGGCACAAAAAAGCAAAAATGTAACCAAAGTAGTAAGCAATGAAAAAAGAACATGCTTCACATTCATTCATATGCACATTATTTTAGTGCACAAAACACAAAAAAACAAATTTAAATCAAAGATTTAGGCATTCACTACCAACAAATATAAAAATTGGTAACACAATAACATGATAAAACTGAGTAGGCTTATTCCAAAATCCATTTACGTTTCCTCACTACTTCTTACAGAACAGATTTTTTGACCAATCTCTTTACATGCTGCATCAACCTCAGAAAAATTAACTATTATGCATTTTGTTCTACTTCAGCTCCTCATTCATTAAAGATGCAGGATCGTGCAGTTATCACATGACTACCTTTTACATATGCAATTGAAAATTTTTTTCTACAAGTTTATCTAGCTCCCAGTTCTGTATGTGCTTAACTTTGTGCATGTGTTGAGCTCAACAGAACTACACCCAATGATTTAGTTATGCTTGTTCCTAAGTGCTTGTAGAAACAGGGTTGAGGTGAGATCGTCCCTGTGATAAAGGGCTAGTGGGTGTGCACTTTAAACCTTTTACTACTGCAGAATTTTACATTCACAGAAAGCCTACTCTATTTGCTCAGTATTTCTCGTTATTTCAATGGGACCTCTCGTGAGTAGAATGAAGTATAAAAATTCATATATTTATAACCTAATTGTCGCATATAACTTAAAATGTCTCCCAAGTGCAATTTATTTTAAAAAACAAATATGCATTTTACATTTTAAGATATAAGACTTTTAGTACCCTTGTTCTAATTTTTTAACACACATCTACCAAATAAGGCAATTTTTTTTTCAAATCATCATCTTTGCCACTTTTTTGAAACTACTAAATACTGAAACACCATGAAAGTTATTTCTCAACATATAATCCTTTCATTTACAAAATTAATTAAATCATAGTAACTTGGAAAATAAGTAATTTCATACCTTTTCTTTTCAGCTTGTTCTTTCAAATTAATATATGTGGAATACATTGGTTCTTCCTCATCGTCCATGACCTCTGCTGTAAATAAGGTATTGTGACCTCTTCTGTCTAAAGTATGATAAACTCTAGAAACCAGTTGTAAATACGGAGGCAATATAAAACTAGGAAAAGCAGTACATAGACGATGAATGCCTGGATGATGTTGACCTCTAGAAAGGAAAACAAATCAAGAATCTTAATATCCATTCCCTATATTCTAAAGTACACAGTTTATCAAATACTCATCATTACATACATCAGGCCGTAGGATAGAAATTGCTAACATAAATACTTGGCATAAAGTCCCTCATATTTTCTTCTAAAAGTAGAGATCATATTATTTAGAAAAGAAAAACAGGTGAAAGCTAAAGTTGGTAAAAATTTTGAAGTAAAAAAATAAGTGCAGTAATCACAATTTTACTTTCCCAACTTAAGCAGAGCTTTCACTTGCTGCACTGAAAGCTTAAACCAAGTAATGCAGATTTACAGCTTAAATTGGGTATGCGAATAAATGTTATGTTAAAATGTTACATATACATATTCGGCTGCAAATTCTCTCCCATATCAGAGTACCCTCTAAGTACCCTTAAAACTTTGAATTAGTTTTATTATATGCTATCACTTGAACTTCTTCCTAGCTTTTCAATTCGGTTGTTGATTTCAGAGGAAACATCGTGTCTTGACTATCTTTGAAAAGTTAATAACTAAAAAATTCTACCATTTAACCCTCCAGTCTAAGTTGTACTGAAGGTGATGAAAGTCTATAGACTTCCACAGGCCATGGATAAATTCTAAAAACAGTCTCCGGCTACTGTATGAACTCTACAAAGTTAATAAATGTCTAACGTGCAGACAGTTACAATGCAAAGAGCAGTATATTGAAAATGCCTGAGACGTAAAAAACTCGGAAATGTCTCCCCAAGTATTTGCTACTTCCATTTAAAGTTTACAAGTGTCTTAATATTTTAAAATAAAATCCCAAATGAAGATGGTTAAAATTCCACTTTGAAATTACACTGAATAATTTTCAAGTGTAACTATTTTTCTGAGGTTCTCCTAATAAAATGACACTTTCAACAACTTGGACTTTTGTTTTAATGAGAACTACGTCTTATGTTATAAACAGATATTATAAAGGGGAAATCAGCAAGAACTACAAAATGAAGTAAGGAAAACCACAAGATTGATTTATCATGCAAAACAAAATATTTTTGTAACTCGAATATTTGCTCACATTTTCTGAAAAATAATGACAGCAAAAAAGTAAAAGAAAAAATCACACGTGTAAAGAAAAAAACCATGAAAATCAGTGTAACATACAGAAATTTGATTCACAATCAAGTAATTATCACATCAAATATATACCAGATATACCTGTTACATTAATATAGCTTAAGTCCCTAAGTTTATAGACACATGACAACCCAACAAGGAGTGTCAACAAGCCCTTTTATTTTCATTAAAACTGCTCAGTAAAATGTTTTTCAAGCCATACAACTTTAATATATAGAAAAGAGCCTAGTTACTTTATGCTTCAACAAGACAGTTTCACCAGCTCTTACAATCAAAAGTCTCTAGTAAAATCAGTGGCATTTTTGCATTAATGAGAACAGGAATGAGGTTAAACAAAAATTAAATATCCAGTCTGGAAAGCAACTCAATCACACAACACATGAGACTGCTTAGGATTTAAGGCATGCTCACAGCAACCCTATGTAAGGCAAAGGATAATTTTTTTTTTTAACTAATTGAATACATTTACAGCATAAATGTAAATAAGTGACGGTTTTGGAGTGTGAAATCAGAGATCAGTGCTTTAAAAGTAGATCACATTAATTTAAAATTAGAAAGAAATATTTCACACTGCTTTTTTAATTCAATAAAGAGTATATAATCTTCATAAACATTTATAGTAGTTTACCTCAGGATGCTCTAACACAGTTCACTTTCTCTGCAACGCAATTACCATACCATTAGAAAAAAAATAGATAGCAAACAGTTTAACTTTGAACCTACAACATTTGGAGTGACTTCTGTAAATGATAGCAGGCAAAATATTTTTCAAATTCTTTAGGAACCTTTTTTCCTAAGTTTTTTTTTTCATTCTATTTAAATAAATAAAAACAATTTGAATGTCATTTTAACTGCATTATCATTACTGCTCTTGTATAGAAGTGTATAATTTCATTGAATGAACTAACCAAATGCTTTATCAATGCAAAGGGAAATATTTGGGGCATGCTGCAGGTAAAGGTGAATGTTTTTACAGCACACACACTCCTAAAACAGACTATTTATCATTCTTTGAAAACAGGGGACATGAAAAAACAATAGTATGTGTGTGGCCTACATTACCTTCACTTAATGCACTAAATTCAGGTTTTTTAGAAAATCGTGCAGTTTCTGCACCATTGATAATCTGACAGTAAGTATTTATTGAAGGTAAAACACTCATTGTCTGTTGACACTATTTGTTTTAATATATAATCTTGCTAACCAAATGATCTTTAAGCAATGCAGATAAGCAATGGCATGCAAAGGGTCACTTAAATGCCAATTTGACTGTTTCATAAACTTAGGCATTCTTTTCCCATGACTATTCTCAGCTACTTAATTGAAAGTATTATCCATTTACAAACTTTAGGCCTGCCATAAAAAGGCTCTCTCCTGTACCCAATAGACCTTTCAGGACCCTAAAAACAACAAAAGCTAATAATTAAAGCTTCTCTTTTTTTCCCTTTTCTCAATAGACAAGTGAAGAAGCAACCTATGGTACATCTAAACAAAGCTATCTATAAAGATCTTATTAGCAGTGAAGACCATAAAACTGAAGAGTCTCACTTGACATGGGATGGACAGGATCAGTTGAATTAGGACATGGTCTGTACTACTTTTGTAATCTGCACTTCTACTAGAGAATGACAGATACAACCTATGACAAGAGCAAGGTAATAAGCAGTTGTCCTTAAATTACAGCTCTCCATGTAAAATCTCCTGAATTTCAGACAAGCCCTGACTGTAATACAAATTCAACTTAATGAATTTTTAATACATCTTCTCTATTTAAAGATGATGACTTACAGCTGGCATTGCTTATATTAAATTTGTGGTATTTTCCATTGTTTGTTTTTAATTATTTTGATTAGATTATGCTTGGAATTGTATGGACAAATTCAACCCCCACATAAGCAACTTCAGTTTCTGCTGCGGTCAAGAGAAGTTTCATCTGCATACAGCAGGACTGAATAAGCCCTCTGGATTTTAAAAACTGTAAATCAGAACTATTTCAACGAGATAAATAGCAAATTAAAACTAGAGATGCCAAACTAAACTTGATAATTTAGATCAGAAATTGCAAGTGTTCAGACCCAAATTTGGGGGATGGAATTATTTCTTCTCCAAACTTACCTATCATGCTATGCACTAGTAATGTAATACATTTTCAGAATTTTTCTTATAATAACAAAATAAGATTTTAAAAATTACTTGACATTTGAAGCCTGAGGAGGCAAAGATTGTTGTAAGTCGTGTTCCTCTTGTAGCTCTTTCTGAACTTCATCTGGTTTAATTTTTGATATTGCTTTTCCTTCCACCTGTAGCACATCCAAGGATGGAACCTAAAATATTCATGAACAGAAGATAAACACAGTGTTACAAACTGCTAAGTTATATGGATATTGTCATACACACTCTGGAACAGAATAGTTTAATTGAATTGTGTTTTCTGATGATCAGGGTCGCTTTTGTGCCATTGCTCCTTAGAGTAGTTTAGAACTGCTGACACTATGCAGATCACAGCAGCACCCACAGCTATTCAGGATATAGAATAAGCAGAAAAGGGTGTTAAAGCAAAATTTCCAATGTGCCCTACCTAAACTGCATTTCTAAATAGTGTATCAGGTGAGTGTATTTCAATATATTATTACAAAGATAATAATAGAATAATCAAAATAGCATCAAAATCATAGTATTACTATTCAAAACTATTAAACTTAGAAGAGCGTGAACACATCTAAAATTGGTATTGTATTTTCAAGCAAATTCAAACAGATACACATAGTTTAAAGGATGACATTTTTAGAAAAGTTTCTTCAAGGTTCTGTTCATTAACTACATGAACTTCAGCAGGAACACAGATGTAAGGAATTCCTACCATTTCCACCCACAACTGCTCATTCCTATTTATTAGAGGAATAAATTAGTTGCTTAGTTGTGCCAAAAATTGTTTCCTCACACTGCAAAATAGATTAGGTACCTGATGCATGTTGGAAAAAAACAGTAAAAAAAAAAGTGTGGACGGAAGGCAGAAATTAATCTGGATCTGATTCCCTTTGTAGAGTGCCCCCACAGAAACTTTGTCAGGGGCAGCTCACTGTAACCCAGAAGCAAGAGCAAACAGCAAGGAAAAGGAACTACTGAAATCATCATGGCTGCCAAAATGTCTGCATCTGTTTCGTAAAACTCAGCTTCAGAATCTACACCCTTGTGCTGCTTTTTCCAGAGGTCCCTTCCAACCTCAATCATTCCACAATTCGGTTTCCTGGAACCTGTTAAACATCTTCCTAACACGGACTAGCAGTGCCATCAATAAAAAGGATTCTTCTGAACTCCACTTAAAAGCTTGTATACATAACACAACAAAGCAGGTTCAAGAAAATAAAAAAGTATAATCATGGCATAACAAAGACAGAAATAGAACACCACAGTAGGAAAAACAAATTTTAAAGTGTTTTGTCTTGAAAAAAAATTCTTTCTCACGATGCACAATAAGTCCACTTTTTTGCCCAGTTCTTCCTGATACACCATGGTAATGCTAGTGAACTTGGTTTATAGAAACCCAAATAATACAATTGTTGTGACCAAGTAACTTTCTAATTAAGACTTTTCAGTCACATATCTGGTTAAATGAATCACCAAAGCATAGGATTTTACTCTTCTTTGTCCACTTGCATGTTTTATTTATCCCAGAATATAATTGGGCACAATGTCTATGTCTACTGATAACTTCAGCAGTATTTAAGTTCTTAGAAGAAATTACGCTTGAAAAAAATTATGGAAGTTATTAGTTCATTAAAAAGTATATTAATCACCAAGTAAAAGATACTGAGAACTGTAGAAGATACCTAAATGAGTCAATACCTTCTGAAATGACTTATTCAAAAATAAAATGCTTTCTTCTATTGTTAGTTTATTTTTGAAACCAACACCATTGTTTATATAAGCACGTACATGAAAAAAATATAAGGGACCATAGTCAGAGAAAGTATTTTACATAGGTAAAATAGGCTAACAAATATAAGGAATACAGAAAAGTGTGAAAGTTTTATGTTTACCTGAAAACATATCATTAAAATGAGCCAAGTCTAAGACTATGATTTTTGCTTTTGAATGTCAGGTAAATGTTTCTGTTGTGATCTCTTGTCCAATTCAATGAAAAAAAGGAACATGATTACATGCATTGCCATTGCCAGCTTTTAGAATACCCAGATACCCAAATAATGGGGGGAAAAAAAAATGTGATATCCAAAGTAAGAGGAGATATTCAACAACATTTGTCAATGTCTTATACACCAATATGGCTAATGAAAACCCTCAAAACTAAAATTACAGCAGCTACTATTTTAAAATCATAAGTTCTGTGATCTCATCTTTTTTGTGAAACAGACCATGAAGGGGGACTTCACACTATTCCTAATGAATTATGGAGACCATACTAAGTAGATGGGAGTTCCTTTAAGCCTAAAATCAGCAAACATGAGCCAACACACTCACTATTAGATGCACATTTTAAATTTATATAATCTCACATTTTATTTCATTTTCTTTGTGGAAATACCAGTGAACATATAAATTTTTAGTCAAAATATTTATGTAATTCAGTTACAGATGTAACCTAAAATTACAGCTAAAGCAAATATCTGCATTTTTTTCATCTGACTGCTTTCTGTATAACCAAATTTGCAAGTTCATCTGCACAATCAATCATTTTATCTTGAAATTGCATGGGCTCTACAGCCCCCTAAGGAAAGGAAAATCATTTCAAAAATAAGATGTCACACAAACATGCCAATGAATATTATAGAATACTACAGAAATACTAACATACAGTACATTGCTGTGACTCTGTATAGAAATAGTTATACTAAGTATGCAACAGAGCATTTAGTTAATACATATGGGTTCTTAAAACCATTTCTCTTTCTAAAATTTTGTCTCCATTATTTTTTCAGTATGTAAAACAAAGCATACCCTTTCAAATTAAATAATATATTTAAACTACATAGTGCTTGTGTTAAACAGAACCTAACGTATGTTATCTTTTCAGGTGCCAATCTTGCAAGCTCCTTTGTGTTGTAAGATCACTGAACACACACTGATGGATGTTGTTGCAATAATACCACCAGTGCGTTACAGAAGTGGCACGCTGCCCAAGATAATACTGTCAAAAAACACCATCACAGTACCCCAGTACTGTTTAAATAACTGGGAAACTTCCATTGGCAAATAGTATTTAATTTAGAAGTAAAACATAATCTTACTATATTCCTGAATATTATAAAAATGACCATCAGTGTGACATTGTACTGTGTATTGTTTACACATAATTTAGCATATTTAGTTTAGTAACCAACAGATCAACTGATATTGCAGAGTATACTCTTAAAACTACCTGAAAACATCATTATTAATATTAATATTAGTGATGCTCTGGCCAGCATCATCAGCTCACTTAGGGCTCTACTTCAAGTCCACTGTAGCCCCATTGCAGTGCCAGGACTGTTGGGGAGTTTCTGTCATCTCCCTGTGACTCACTCCCAGAGCTTAGCTCTTTGGGGTAAGCTGTGTGCATCTTTGGTTCTTGGCTATCCTAAAATTGATCAGGAAAGTGGGTTGCTAATGCTCTGGAATTTTAGGCGGGCACCTACCTCTATCTCTTTCTCCATGCAGCTTGAAGAGACATAATCAGGGACAAACTACAGTCAGTTGGAGGAGCTGAAGAAGCAGCTGAAGCAAGGCCCTTAGACTTTCAGAAGGTTTCTCATTTTAACTAGACTTCTGCCTTATGATGACTAGACCTTGAAACAACATACAAATACTGGGCCATCAATAAGCATCCCACACATATGTCTCTCATCCTTTTTTCATTCTGGTCCCTTTATCTCCTTTTCAACATCTGTATCTGTCTCTCCATGCAGTTTATCCAACCTTGTGTTCATGTCATTTATTTAAGTTTAGGCCAAGGCTATCTGGTATCTCTGCACACGACACTGCCTAGTGGAAACATATCCCATTCTTAGTTGTCCTTCTCATTATACCATTGTCAACATAAAAGTGTTATTCTGTCTTACAGTAAACATATATAACAACTTTAAGGCAAACTAATCATTTAAATCAAAGCTGCAGAAGGAATCAGGTTAGGGTTTTATTTTAGTATCTGGTTATAGCCTTGAAATACCAGAATGCTAGAAACTGTCAGCATATGGAAAAAGACATTATTTGGATTTATCAACATATTTGTCCTCTGTAGTACTGTCTCTATAAAACTTGATATGTGTTCTCTACTGAAAATCTAAGCTTTATAGAGTTGATATCCTAATGACAGGTTTTGTCGTCCGTGAAATATCACAAAACCAAAAGGATATTGAGTATTATGCCATTTTCCAGGAAGGCATCCACTTGTTAAATGTAGATTAGGATTCTATTTATACATTGTTTCATCTGTAATCTTCTTTCCCATCTCATAAAGAAAAGCCTAACCCAACATCTGACCGAATGAACCTTAATTTTCTTTTTCCTCTAACCTTAAGCTGCAAGACCAGTATGAAGACCTGTTTTATAGAAAACCTTCTTTTAAAGGGCAGGTGGTAAAGAAACAGCTTGGAGACCTCTGTATACTCTAAAGCATCAAAACCTTGAGCATAGGAAAACTAATACTATCTCACAATAGTACTAAACCTGCTTACCTGCTTATTATATGTTAACAGTTCATCTTTAGGCCGAGATCCGTTTTCTGCTGCTTGAGACTCTTTCTGAACTACTGGTGTCTTGTGAAGAAAAGGCAGGGGGAAGGAAATCAATAAGAGGTGAATATACAAGGTGGTTTTATTATTTTTTTGTACTGCCTGGCAGGTAATTCAATACAGTATTTATTACATGTAAATTCTTTCATCATCTTAATGTATTTTAAGCCAAATACTTCCTCAACAGCTATCTAGATTTCAAAAAATAAATTTAGTAATAGGCAAAGGACCTACAATGATTAACACTAAAAAATAATATAGAGATTTCTTATCAAAGATGTGGTCTGTTTCTTCTACAAATTGCGCCTGTAAGAATAAATTGCAAAATGTAAGAAACACACAACATAAATTTATATCAAGAGATCTATGATCCTTTAAATCCTGAATGCCTCTAATCATTAAACAATCGCCCAAACACACCTAAGTTTAAATATTTAAAATTTTTAAACCAGTTTGAGTGAAAGGCATAGAATGATGGGCACTAATATACATGAATATAGATTAATGCCTTACAATTCCATTGCCCTAATTGGCACGCTACTTAATAGAAGCAAAATTCTTTATACCCACCAGCTGGAGAATCAAACCCCATAAGAAAAGGAATGAACAAGAGACAAAAGGGAAAGAGAGGAAAATAAAGGTATACTTGTGATTTATGAAGTACCAAAATGTTTTCAAGGACTATTTCATTTCCTTCCTAGTTTTATCAGTTTAAAATATGAACTACCTATCTTAACAACTCTGCAAGCAAATAAAAACACTATTAACTTATTATATTTTAACATTCCTAGATAATGCAGAATGTTACCAGGCTTGCTTGGTGAAAACTTGGCAGGACTTGAGATCCAGTTTTTATTTCCTCATGTTCAATTGGTGCCTGTTATATAAGCAAGAGAAGAAAACTAGTGTCAAAAGCTATGCTAAAAAAAACCCCTATATTATTCATACTACCTTACAGAACAAAACAATATCAGAACAATATATATGCATAAATTAAAGTTTGCATCCTCATTACACAAATTAGTTTGAAAGCAACAAGTATTTTCAGAGACAAATGATCATAGACTCATCTTCTGCAAACATTTATATACATGCTTAACTCTTTACTACAGAAAAACTTCTCCATGGAAATGCTTATAGCACAGAAGTTTAAAAGCTGAGTGCAATTTTTGGTTATTTATTTCTTCCACAGGAGAAAATTACAATTGGTCCACTAGCAGAAAAGCTACTACAAGATTTGAAGTTGTTCTTAGTTCCCAGTCATACTACTCTTTCTCATCAAAGGCACTGTTTAACAGGTCCCCTTTTGGTTATAGTATATCCATGGGCGGGGGGGGGGGGGGCGGGGGGGGTGGAGGGGGGGAGAACAGAAACAAAACACAGCAACAACTCTCAAAACAGATGGTAGTTTTAAGGACAGTGTGCTTTCTAAGCACAGGGTTCACATACATGTACGTAACTCAGCACACATGTACTTTACCCTTTGTGCCATATACTGGCTTGAGGAACCAAGTTTTAAAGATAACAGTAACAAACAGAAGTATCACATCTAAACTACGTTTCATTTTAGAATACAGATCTTCAAAAGTGCTACAGAAATGTTAAATATTTCTGGGGAAAATATTTCAGAGCCACAAGTTGACGTAAGAATGCATTAAAGCTATCAGTTGAATATGTGTTAGAAACAGTCTGTCACGTCATGAAAAAAAAATCCTCTGCTGGCACTGCAAATGTCCATTTGCTCTTTTAATGTAAGAATCTTCCACACAGTAGAATTTTTATTCCATTGAGTATATTGTCCACCTAGCAATCTAAAAATATTCATGGTTTTAATGCCTAGGATTTTTTGCATTTAACTTCAATAACACATAAGAAACATATTAGCTGTAACATTTTCTTCTTTGCATATTAGAAAATTAAAAGGGAAAAAGGAGGAGTCTCCAGGTCAACACAAAATAATAGATGCATACACTACCCCAAAAATGTAAACTACAAAGCAACAAAAAGCTATGGCTTTGCAGAAGATTGTACACTTTGGTGTTTTGCTTTTAACAAAAGCCATAGCAACTTATCTACCTTTGACAGACAAGACAGCTTAAGAAAAATACAATTCATATCACATTTTTTCATCATGATGAGAGCAAGGAACTAGAATAGAGGAATGTAGTAACTCAGACTAAAAGGAACAGATTCAGCATTATCTTCTCAAGCTATACCAAAAAACCTTCCTCTTATTTGCAACATGTCATATTTTCAAACATGGTGATTACCATGCACTATTAATTATTACAGTCCATCTTAGCCAACTGTAATTCTTTCCCCATGCAATTTATTATCCAGTTCATGGAATCAAGAAGAAATTTTCACAAAGCGTTTTGTTCAACCAGGCTAGATCAACTTACATTTCTAAACTATCGCATAATATGTAAATTACAATTTTACTTATTAATTTTCCTGTTCTGTCAAAACCAACAGAATCGTATGAGCAAGTATTATCTAAATTTCATTTTAGACACTTGTACACGTTATGTGATTGCTTTCCTTTGTTGGATACAGTGTTTTCTCTTTTGTCCACTCCCCATGGGAGGAATCACAGGTACAATGCTACTGTGTTATTTTCATAAAATTTTGTGGACTGTCTACAAATGTACTATGGGCTGTGTGCTTGCATTAATAAAAACAAGGCCAAGGAGGTGTGATCTAACTTTGGGAAACTTAAGTGTTGAGAACTGTGGCAACGAATCTGTTCTTTAGTGTATTGCCCATTCTTGAGGAAGCTGTTTCCTGCACTGATATTTTAACCTTGTGATGGAAACTTCTACTGTGACTATAAAATAGCTTTATTAGCCATACACTTCCTCCTGCAGGTATAGAAAACTATTTAGGTATTCAAGTACCTTAATAACTCATTAGAAAGCACTTTAACATTTTCAGTCATTTTAGTACATCTGTGGTACCTTTTGTAGCTGAAGAGACTCATTGTGGGTCCTGACATACAGGAAATTAAGATGGTTTTGTTGGTTGGGATTTTGTTTTTTTAAATTACTTCTAAATTTACCTGACTTAAATATTTTCATCTGGTATTTCTTTGACTCCTCATTTGATAGTTACATGTTATTTAAAAAAATTCTTTTCCCCTCTGTTTTGACAAGTCTCTATCACCAGTGCAGAAAAGACCCTGATAAATGAGAAAAAAGTCAATCTAGAAGTGTGAACATGCAAATATTTTAAAAAGTTCTTTTAACATGGTGAATTTATACAAATTATTTATACACAAACATAGCTAATCACCCTCTACCCCTTTGACAAAGCTTGAAACTCTGGGAGATTACAATCTATCTGATTAAAAACAATATGTTCTCATATTATAACAGCAGCTTACTGACCTAATGAGGATTAGTCTCCCATTTTGTTAGACTTCAGTCCTTGCCCTATAAATCCTGCAGCATTTTTAAGAGAATCTTAAATTATGTGGGCCTATTGATCATAAGGAACTGGAAAGTGACTGCAGGTAAAACATAAACTGGACAACTGGATTGTTTTTAATCAGTTACTTGCACTGGTAAATTTGAAGAAATAAACAGATTTCAGAAGTCCACACAGGTAAGCTACCTCCTCAACACTCTTTCTAAGCAGTTTCTTGCAACATTATGAAAATAAAACACCTCTTTTAAAAAAAAAAAAAATCTAAATTAATGAGTTAACTGCTCCAGGAAAAAAAAATCCCATATCCAGGAGTGGTGGTGTCCACCGCTGAAGACTGAGTGGTTCCCTTCAGCAAGTGGCAGGAAGTGCCATAGCCTTTGCCACGATAAACCTTACTGAGGCACAGACAATAATGTGTGCTTCCTGAATTAATAATGTAATGGAAAACTCAAAAAGCATCATGGCCTTCAGCCCCCTTTAGCAAGGCCTGCTGTGACAGGACAAGGGGTAACTGTTTTAAACTAAAGGAGGGTAGATTTAGACTGGATAGAAGGAAAAAAATTTTTACTATGAGGGTGGCGAAACACTGGCCCACATTGCTCAGGGAGGTGGTAGATGCCCCGTCCCTAGAAACATTCAAGGCCAGGTTGGACGGGGCTCTGAGCAACCTGATCTAGTTGAAGATCTCCCTGCTCATTGCAGGGGGGTTGGACTAGATGACCTCTAAAGGTCCCTTCCAACCCAAACCATTCTATCATTCTATGAAAACCAATAGGAAGAGCTAGGGCTTTCCCACTTTAAGAGAACTAAATTAAATAAATTGAAGTCTCTCGTCCATTCCTATGACACTTAGAATACACCTTATAGCACCTAAAGGAAAAAAATATACTTTCAATAAGCCTCTTAAAAACACTGTTTTATCAGAGAGCAATATATGAACTGTCACATAATTTTCGTGTCAGCTGAAATATAACGAACATATAAAGCAAATATGAGCAAATAGTTGTTTGTACTCACATAGATATAAAGCAAATACAAGTCTATCTTTTCTTGAATTTTAACAATAATTAGTCTCCATCAAGGCACTTTTGAGAGACTATTAATGCATTACAGAGAAAATCTTCTCAAGGCCTCACTATTGAGATTAGTTGACAAGAGCTAGAGATGTTTAGTTTTAAAACTAAAGTATATTTTACATCAGCTTCCTCCTAGTACAGTCTGCTGTATAGTACTTAACAGAAGCATTCAAATTTGACACTATTTTTCAAGAATAAAAATGTCGTTCATTTAGTAACCAGCCTCACAAGCTCATCTGAGGTACCAAAAAACTGGTCTGCTGAAAACTAACTAAAAACGATGAGCTGCAGGTTCATCACCAAGCAAGCTGAACATCAAGCTGAATACCAATAAAATGCATTTCTGAAATGAATATAAACACCCTCCTATGGATACTAAATCTACCATATAACTTAATAACTCAATATACCTCAGTGGTAGCAACAAGCCTCAAGGCAATAAAATTACTCCAGGCATTGGAAATTATATTATTCTTATAATAAAAATTCTACTCTTTAACAGAAAATGTGGTAGGAATCATTATTCATAACTGATTTCCCTCAAAGGAAACAGGGCTAAGTAGTAATGTCCCACCGAGATGGCATTTCATTCCCCACATAATGCTTTTTTTGAGACTGGGGGGAAAACAGCGCTCAGCCCGCACAGCAATATCATAAGCTAGCAATGCTAACCAGTCATTAATGCAAGATCAAGAATAAATTTTTAAAATTCTGTTCTCTTTATGTTAAGAAATTAAAAACACATTTAACTCTGAGAGCTTGTTTTCATTTTAGTAGCTCTGTTCTTTTCCCAGGTATTTCTGCTTCATTGAAAAGAACACATTTCTTAATTCATTAGAGAAGGCAAGCCTTGAAGCTCAGTGTAATGTAAATAAACTATGCATAATAATAATAAAGAATTGCTAGAGTCTTCATCCTATTTATAAGGTCAGTTAAGTTCAAAAGACACCTGCTGCAAATGCCTTTGATTAAAAAAAAAATGTAATCAGCAAGGGTGTCATTCATCCTCACTAATGTCCATATGCCCATACCTAAAAAAACATTAAACAACAAACAACTGGACCAGAAAGTCATCACCAAGTTCAAATTTTCACTTTACTTTGAACCTGATTGATGTAAGTTTTAGAATTAAACATCACAGTACTCCAGAGGTCAGATTTTCAAAGCTCATAGCCCAGTGGCTCCCACTACAACGAAAAAATCAGTTCACTTCAAATTAAGAACATTAGGACTTACTAGAGGACAAATTTTTAAAATCTTACCTAGAATGTAAGCCATATTTATAAAAGAGTAAGAAAAACACACAACACAGCACATGCTACTAATCACTAATAATTATTTTGGGTAAGTTGAACAAGAAAAGGTTTTCCAGATCCAGGATCTCCTTTAGCCTTTTACTCATCTGCTCTGAAGTATTTTTGTGTCCAGCTGGCAAATTTCAACCAAAGAGAACGGTCCCAAATTAAGTAATACTTGCCTAAAACACAAGTGAAGCAATGAACAGGGATCATCTCAATGCTCCACACCGAGGAAAGTCTCCGATTCCAACCCCAATTGAAATACACCAGAAAATACAGAGTGGGAGACACTATGAGTGCCTCAACCACACAAACAGCTCTCACAGAACAGAACAGAAGAAAAACAAATTAGAGGACATAAATCTATTGGAAATGCAGTTTCAGACTACTGCTGCTCATGGACTTACACATTGAAATTAACTCCGTTTAGGATTCTTTTTGCTCCTATCTTTTATGTTTAATCAAAAGAGAGTCATCTCACATTAAGGGAACATAAGGTACTACACTTACATTCTGTGAAAGATATTCCACGATTGTAAAAGGTAGCATTTTGATAGTTGTGGCAAACGATGTTCTTTATCATCTCCTAAAACACAGGTTCATGTGCTTTTTATCAGTCTTCCATACTTCCTTGCTGCTCAAAAGGAGCAGTTCACCCTCCATGGGTCTACTCATTCCATAGCATCCCTAACAAGCCCTAGCACGAATACCAAGTGGGATTGTGATTTTTATGACTAAGTTTCAGCCCTCTTGGAACTAGAACAAAACCATCAGTCTGGGTAAGGGAGAACAAAGAGCCATGTGACAGTAAGTTACTAGCCTAGTTAACAAATGAATCGGCAGCCCTCTGGTGAAAATATAGTAAAGTTTTCTGCAGCATCTACCTGATGACTAGTATTACTGGTATCAGCTGCTGCAATTAATGGAAGAGACTCTGTTACAGCTGCTTATACAATCTACGTGTGATAATAAAGAATCTGCTTTATCGAGACTTCACAAGCTAAACAATTACTAAAAGAAGCAACACTTCCAACAATATCCCAAATCCATTTAATGTACTTTTTCATCTCTCAGACTGGAACATGTCATCTTAAAAAAGGGAATGGAGAGTAAAGAAAAAGATGTATTAAACTATAAGCAGTATAGTAAAAATAACACCCCAAAAGAGCTTATGCCTGAATATATTTTGATATTGGCTCATTTTCATTTTTAAGGGACACCAAAAAAACTGGCAGAAGAAACAGTGAAGAATATTCTATGATACATTAGTGTCTTTATCCATTTGTTTTGTCTGGCTTCTGTGTTGTAACACACTGTATGAGCTGGAAAAAAAATATACAACTCTTATAAAAGTAATATTTACCCAAGAGAAAAATATTGCTCTTGTTCTGGTTCACCTACTTCCATTTTTATGTTGCAGTTCTGGCCAAGAACACTCTCCAGGAGTTCTTTGATCGTCTGGTCGGAGGGAGATGGAGAAGTAGACTGCAGGGAAGCAATTATTTCATCAATAGACCTTGCAACCACTTTCACAGGCAGCGCTGGTGTGGAAGTAGGCTCTTCAGGTTTGCTCTGCTGGAAGTTCTTCTCGTATATTTTTGAAGTGTCTGGTCTAGTCACATCCCTTGTCTCTTCCAACTGTTCTCGAGCAGACCTCACACTTGGCTGCTTGCTTCCTTTTCTCAGCACTCTTCCCGATTCAACATCTAAATCTTGTTGCTTTGCTTTTGAAATTGCTCTGCTTCTCTTCTTACAGCTTTCCCAGGTTATTTTTCCCTTTCTTGAAATGTTTTTACTTGTATCAGAACTTGTAGAGTTAAATTCACCACTATCTTTAATCACAGTATCTGTTTCTTCAGTTTTCTCTCTTTTTAAATTCTGGGGATCTATCTGTAGCATATGCACTCTATCCTTTACTTTACTAAAAGCTTTTGTCTTTTCTAATGAGATGGGGGAGCTCTTAACATGAAAATTAGACCTGCAGTAACTTGGCTTCTGAGGTGGTGCTGGGTGCTTGACCATTACAATTCTTTTAGTGGTACCTGCAAATGATGCTATGACTGGCAGTTTTACACCTGTACTGTCACGACTACAAATGGCACTTTCCCCGTTAACTTTTTCAGAGCAACTTCTCTGATTTTTGTCAGTACTGTCTTCTTCCACAGATTTATTTCTTTGAATCATCATCCTGAGATGAGGAGTTTGTTTCTTCATGACTCTTACTTCAGAATATATCCTTATTTTCTGTGAACATCAGAACACCTATTGAATTAATTAGGAATATTTTTATTTATATTCATGACAGGCTTATGTGGACTCTTTGACCTCTGGAGAGGATAATGTCCTTAAGTGATGCGATTGATCTGGTGTTAAAACTTCCAGTAAGGGCTAAATGCTCACGTTTCTAGGAGCAGTAACTATTCCTTGTTTGATCTTCAGACTATCCCACTGAGATTCCCTGCACATGGTCTCACGTTCCTTAATCATATTCAGCTCTTCCACATAACTGAGTCCAAAGTGCTTGTGTTTTTCAGGAATTTTCTCCTACTGTATGCAGCCTGCAAATTCAAACAGAAATGAAGTTTCATATTTTGTATACCAACACGGAACGCAATCTTGCAGACACAATGTCATTTTGCTAAGGGCCCCATTGATTTCAACAAGACTCTTCTGAACGTGTATAATTAAGCACCAGCAACGACTATTAACATTTTAGCTGAAGAAACGACTGAACCATTTCTATCTTTGGGAGCATAAACTGGGAGTTGGACAGAAACTCCCAAGAGAGAAGAAAAAACGAGAAAGGCTAAAGCTCAACGCTTTCTCAAAGTAACCCCAAAAAGCTTTCCACCTACAAAAACAGTGACCCCTCCAAGCCCCGCTTCTCCGTCGCGAGCGGGCACAGGGCCTCCCTCCCCTCAGAGAAGTACCTCACAGCCCCCGGCGCCCGCCGCCGGCAGGCGAGGCACGGCACGGCACGGCACGGCACGGCACAGGGCGGCCACCCCGCCGCAGGCCCCGCGCAGGAGGGCTGCTCGTCTGCCCCCGCCCGGCGCTGGCGGCCTAGGGGGCGAGGAGCCGGCGCCGCTGGAACCGGCGGGCAGGGGAAGGACGCGCTCCGTAACCAGGCAACGAGGCTCCCGCGGGGGGAGAGAGCGGGCAGCGCCCGCTGCCGCCCCGAGCGAGCGCCCCCTGGCGGCGGGGAGGGCGCAGGCGGGGTCTCCCCGCTCTCCCTCCCCGTGGGAGGCGGGGACGTGGAGTCTCTCACCTGTGGGGCTGCGGTGGGAATTTACTCCCTTGAGTGAGCTCGTATTTGACGGTCTGCAAGTGTTGGTGTCTTCCGGAGACGGTGGCGAAGCGTTCAAGCTGAACCACGCGTTTCTAAAGGCTGTGGTGTGGCCAAGGTGGCTGGTACCAGTACAGTACAGCCTCGTTTCTATTCTGTATGTGGCAAACCTGGTTCTGCTCTCAGTTAAAGTTAACATTTTGCCCTGAAAACCAAACATACAGCTAGCATCGCTGGGGATTTGTGTGCTGTGCAATGCGGCTGCTTCCTAAACGCTATTACAGATGCATTTTTCCTGTCAAACTAATTTTGCTAATTGTCAAAGGGTCACCTTGGAGATGAAAGGCCAGCTCAGCTGTGTTTGACTTGTTTATCATCATCTGTAAAGTTTCTGTCATCGGGACATAATTTACAACACTAGGGTTTGCCCACACCAGGGTAGACTCTACCTCAGGCTCCATAAACCGACTGGCTTTGCAGTACTGACATGAGCAAAATGTCTGAAACCAGTTCTCTGGGAGGAATCCTGACTCCGTGTCTTATACTTTTACCAGCCTGGCCTTCAGAGAACAGAAGTATCAAATATATTTGACAGCTGTCTGGTGCAAGCTAAGTTTTAACAAAGTGGACCAAGTAAATGTATGACCATTTCAGTGTCTAACAGATCTAGGGATGATAACATGTGCCAAAAATCATCAAACTTCAGGAAACAAAATTTTAAAAAATTAGCGTATAAATTTAAAAAATAATGTGAAAAGCCAAAGCGAATCTATCAAGATGGTTATAACTATGGCACAAGTCTACAAGGTCACATTGACCAGGTTCCCAGGAAGGCCGGTTGTTTACAACACAGGCAAAGTGAAGCAGCTTGTAGCAGTCGGGGGCGGGGGAAGGGTTTCACGCATATAATCTGAACTCAAAGCACTGGAATTTCCATGAATCTCTGGGCTGCAACAGTTCACAAGGGTATATTTGTAATCCACTTATGTCTCTTATGGTGGGTAAAAATAAAGTCTTTTTTTTTCTTCAGTTTGGGTCCCCAAACACCAGTGAGTGATAACAAGGAACTGTAAGGACTAACTGGATTCAAATATGTCTATTGGATTCAAATATGTCACTCAACAAATTGAAAAGGTCCACTGATCTAACAGGCTTCTATTGTCCTCTCCTTTCTTTGTAGCTTTCAGCTACAGCTTTGTAGCTTTTTCTTTCCTACCTAATTGTATTCCTGGAGTTCAAGGGTGTAGCCAGTGTACTTCTTGAAAACAATGCTTCTTACACCGGGCTAGATGGCCCACTTTTACCTTGCTAATAAAACTAAAAACTTATTGAAGATTAAAAACTCATTATCTGTTCACATTATGCCCCAATTAATAGCAGGTTTTCTTCTTCTGATAGCAAGATAACTGATTAAAGCCCTGTAATATGTCCTAGGAAACCTACCTATTTGGTGTCTAATTTGCTTCTCCCTCTCTCTAGCAGGAATCCCAGAGTAGTTGGAGGAGCAGAAGGTGGAATGTGAAGTAGTTGATCTGTGTCGAAGGATCCCCGTTAGCCATCCAGGCCATTAGACCTGTTCAGAACAGGAATGAAGTGTTCAATTGCCTCATTGAAGATGAATCCTATTAGCAGTTTAATGCAGTTGTAAGCTTAGAGAACAGATCCATTTCAAACTAGTTAAACAGGAAGTAAAGCCTCTACAATTTCTTTTACCTAGAACAGTTCCTCTCTGCAGGAGTCACAGTGGGATGTGGAAGAGGTATTTGCATCAGGAAGTTCCAGTAAGAAGCCACTGAATGGCAAGAAGTATTTGCATCAAAAAACTCTTAGGAAGAAGGAAAAATCCTTAGACATCGGTTTCCTCTTTAGGTTAGTAGTTGTGGTAACACAGAAAATGAGTATGCTGTGTTACCTTACTGTATCTGTTGTCTGTCAGTCCTGCTCACAGCAGACCAGGGGCTGGCTCCTGGAGAACATAGTTAAGTTGCAAAAAAGGTTCCAGCCTTGGTTCATAATTTTTTCCTTTTTTACAGCATTTAGACTCTAGGTCTTGTAAGCAAAGGGAGTAATCACCCAAGGGAAGCTAATGTCAAGTTAAATCCCAAGTGCTACATTTTTCCCCTACCAAGCCACACACATTGCTCAGCAGTTGTTCCAGGAGTAAGTGTTCCCAATATATCCTCTAGATCCTCAGCTTGAGCTCCAGAGGTGACAGCTGCAGAGATTCTTGACTCTTATACACAGGAAAACACTGAAATCTTTTTCCCCTTTCCCCAGGTATTATTAGCATGTGCCCCTCTCTCAATAATCACAGTGATGTTTGAAACCTGAAGGTGGTTTTTTATTAACATTAAGTATTTGGTTGAACAGGTTAAGCCCTATCTCTGCAGCTTGCAAAGTCCAAAATTTAATCAGTAGACGAATCCTTATACTTAGCAAATGGATCTAGATTTGGAAAACTTTGCACGAGTTCAGTGCCTGGGTACACATTATTATTTTTCTTAATTAGGCCTCACCAGATCACTAAGCTTTCTAATATCACATAAATTGTATCATCTAAGTTACTAGTCTATTAATGTTACAAGGAAGGTTTTTTTCTTTTTAGAAAGAAAAGCGATCATTAAAAAATTGTTCACGTGGTTGGAGAAAGTAAAAAATGCAGTTTCTTTTCTGCTGAATTGGCTGAGTCCACGCCACGTAGGAACTGCCACCCCAGTGCACATTGTTGCCATGATCAAATTCATGCTGAAATGAGGCTGAGATGCACATAGTGCCCCACAGGCTTTGGGAGAAACTGGAGCACAGTCAGGAGGAGTTCATGGAGCTCTCCGGTAGTCACCTTCACCTAGGCAATCAGGAATCAGGCCAGCGTGGTGCATATGAAACATGTACAGCCTGGTATGGGCTCTCCAGCAAATGCCAGAAAGAGTCCTTGGAAAGCTGAAGAGCCATTACTGAAAGGAAAAAGGACACTAAAATCGTAACTACTTGGCTAGTTCTGTGCCTTGCATCTAGTTTGTCACTAGATGCTAAGGCTTGTCTTGGTACCCTTTTCCAGCTGACTGTGAAACTTTTCACATTAAATATTCCAAAGGCTGCCCAGCCCTGCTGGGGGGTGCTGCTCTCTCCCTTTCAGTGTGCTACAGCCAAAGCACTAGTCTAGTCTGCCTCAAAATGGCAGTACACTTGCTCAAAACTATTCACAGTGCAATAGTTCTAGCCAGGATAACAGCATATTTACAAATACAGTTTCACCATGATGCCCGAGTAGCATTATCCCATTTTAGAGACCAGGGGATAGAATGACTTTCCAAAGTCCCCTAGTAGAACCATTGGCAGATTCATAACTGAGTCTGTGCCTCTGACTGCTAGTAAATAGAAAATCAAAGGTTGGTATCCTCAGGCTGCAGGTTACTGTTTGCTCTTTGCATCAACATCTTTATTTTAATATTTCTGCCACATACATATATATATATATATATAAAATGGCCATAAATACTCAGAGAAAATCAACTGATTATAAGCTAAAATACTGAACTGTGAAATATGGCCACTGGGAATGTAGCACACAAACTTCTCTGACAGTTACACTGTGGGGATGGTAATCTGTAGCAGAAGAGTGGAATAAACAGGTCGGGGGTGGGGGGGAATACTCTCTTAAATCAGAGAGTGTCAATATTGAAAAGCTTTTTGGTTAGTTGCAAGGGTTTGATCCAGCCGAGCTGAAGGAAATACTTTTTTTTTTCCCAGTGATCAATCCATA
The DNA here is from genome assembly GCF_963921805.1 of Phalacrocorax carbo. Classification (NCBI taxonomy): domain Eukaryota; kingdom Metazoa; phylum Chordata; class Aves; order Suliformes; family Phalacrocoracidae; genus Phalacrocorax; species Phalacrocorax carbo. The sequence continues at coordinate 11,505,989 of NC_087521.1, read as the reverse complement.
TTGAATCCTTTGTGCAATAAGCAGCCATAGAAAGGTTTTGTGGAATTAGTATTATAAATCACACATTCAATCCCTTTGTGAGTGTTGAAAGCATTGTCATTCTTCTAATCACTATATCCCATCTTTGATCCATAACAAATATGCACACCCAGCTCTACTAATCTCCATTATGATTGTGAGATATCTGTATTTGCCAGTACTATACCAGCAGAAATAGTTAAAATTTTTCTTCCTCCTATGATTTCAGGCTTTGCTTTTTTTTTTCTCTCCCAATTGAAACACATTATTTAAATAATGGCCTTTCCTTTATAATTTAAAATAAAAATCAATAAAAAGTTGGAAACAAGATGGAACTCTTTTATTTAAAACCATATTTATAATGAGAAAATCATTACTATAAGAAAATCATTTGGTCATTTTGAGTGACCATGAATCCCAGATTTATTTTTCAGTATGACATGACTGTAATATTTCCAGATATGTGCCATTTTATTATATAGCCCAAGAGAAATTACATTAGTTACTTCTGGAAGTCCATCACACACAGCCTTTATTATAGGCACAAGGTCAGAGGCACTCCTGGCTGTAAGCAATAAATGGAGAAATTACAGCTAAACACCTGCCAAAGTCTTTGCTAGGCTCAGCCCTTTACTTGCTTTAGTTTTGAAATTCGATCATGTTATCTCTACTCTCCATTGTCTTTCAGTTAATACAGCAGCTTTTCCAGCCGGCTATTCCAGTCCAACTCTTCTGTTCTCTTAGGACAACAGCTTGGCTGTGGATATATAGATGTAGATATATATGTGTGTGTTTGTAGATCTCATAGGTTTCACAGCTGAAGACTCAGTGTTGGGGGACATAGAAATCCCATTTAATCACAAGAAAAATCTTCACTTCTGATCAGATTCTTCAACAAAAGGAAAGGCCCTGCAAAGGCTGAGGAGAGGCGCCTGCGGAGACTGAAGTTCCAGCTACCTCTGAGGGTAAAGTTAAATAAGATTTAAAGGATTTCTGGCACAGGATGGATGGTGATCCTTGATACTGATCCTGAAAAGGGGAAAAGGATTTTTTGTCCAATGGGTAATAGGAGAGCCACCTGATCCAGCTATGAAATTGTTGAGATGGAAGAGAGGATCTCTCTCTTTTGGAGGAACTGAAGGAAAGGTCAGGTGTTGGATTCCCTCCCAGTCATCCCACCTTAAGTCACTACCTAAAAAGGAGTAAACCTGAAACGACATGCTCTGCAGAAATACTTTGGCAGCTGCCTTGTTGGCTGGGAGGGGTGGAGGGGGAATGAATTAAATCTGATTCTTTCTCATCTCACCAGCCGTATAACAGAGAACTGAGCAAATGTGACAACGGAAGGGAAGGTACACCGTGAGCTAAGTGACCTTCCTGATGTCATTCCTGATGTCATTAAATCTGCTCAGCAGGGAGATTCACCCTTGAAATGCTTGAAGCAGCAACAGAAGCTTAGGCCAACTGCTGGGAGGACTGACCATTCTCCAAAATACTGAACAGCTGCTGCCCCTGAGGAGTCCTAAAATGTTACCAAATCCAGACCTTCCTCTACTTTCCCATAGACACTAGTTGACTATTCTATTTTATGGCTCTTGCTTATGATTTTAGGGTGTTACCAGTTGATATTCACATTCTCACGTTTCAGTGTAAAACTACAGGACATGTTACATAGGGCCTCTGGGCATCCTTTTCCAGAGCAAGCATCATTTTTGCTATACATGTTAGTGTATGTCCCCTGATGGAGAGAATGGACAAAATGTTTCTTTAGATGTGTGATCATGCTGCCATACAACCCACAGTTGCTGGGTGTCCATATTAATACAGCTCAAGAAAATGTGCAGTTAATTCAGCCTGAATTAATTTATGTTCTAGGAACTGCAATCTGGGTAAAGCTGTTGGACTGCTCCCTGGGGAGGAGTTTAAATAAGCCAGCCTTGATTTTGTACATTTGATTCTTCAGAGCTGAAGCCAGCCAAGAAAGCCATTTATGATGGATACTGCGCTCTCCCAATGTTTTTCCATAAAACTGCCACGGAGGCAGAGGTAGGGAAATTAATAATTCTTTGCAGGTAAAGGAGAACAGAGCAAACAATTTGAAAATACAGTGCTATACAGTGAAAGAAAAGTATTATTCCCCCGCTCTCCATCACTTAAAATCCAAGTTACCAAACCAAGTCCACCTCTGCATAGAAGGTCAGTTTGCAGAAGAACTGGGGTATTGTATTGGCATGAATATTACAAGCAGATGATCAGCTTTGCATCTCTTGTCCAATACAGCAATATTTGGTTTACATCAGTAAAACAGATGTTCTCACAGAGAACTCACCACAGGTTTTGGAGAAGCAAGACTAGTGGAGAGTGGAAATACCTCTTGTTCAACCAGCAGAACTGCGGGGGGAGGGGAGGCGGGGCAGGGCAGGGCAACTTTAACAAAGAAATTATTCTAGGATACATGCAAAAGTGTCTCTCCTACCAAGCTTTGTTTCTTATACTGGTGCATATAGATAAACTGCACTCATGGTCTCAGATTGCTTTCCTTCTTCCTTATACCTGTATTGCAAAAAACCTGTATTTGTCCTGAAATACCATTTTTGCCAATTGGGTGCCATTGGGTTATATGTGTTTATCTCATTGCATAATCGAGTTCCCATCTCCTCTGATACTGTTTCTTCCACACCACATTACTGCAGTCACTTTAAAACAAAACAAACCACATAAAACTTTCAAAAATATATTGAGTAATTGCATAAGAATTGGCACAATGATTGAAATAATCAAGGGAAGCGTTTCCATTTGCATTTCAGTATATAGTAACATAAATAAAGCACCCAATAATTGAAATAAATACCTACATGGCTGCTCTTGAGTCAAATGAGAAATACCAAGTGCGTTTATCTTTACTTAAAGTAAGTAGAACACACTTGGCCAATCACGCACTGCAGTGTGGGCATCCTGCCAACTGGAGTTCTGCAAACAGCATACACACAGCCAGCCCTACTAGCAAAAATAAAGTGATTGTATGAAATGGGTTGTGATTTACCTAGTTAAGAACTATTTTGTTACAGTAAAGAAAAAGTAAACAAGAAAACAGAGGATTCTTTACTCTCATTTTTTTACCCATTGGATATTAACTTATTTGTAATTTTTTGTTTTGGTATTTGTGCTTCTTTCTCCTTTAATCGATCTGATACATGAGTGTTTTCGGAGGAGGAGATATTATTTTTTACGTCAGGAGTGTCGCTCAAGTCACTATATGCTGAATGATGCCTAGGAAAGGGAAATGCAATGAATTGCAATGACATTTAGGAAAAAGTAAAATAAAATAAAATAAAATAAAATAAAATAAAATAAAATAAAATAAAATAAAATAAAATAAAATAAAATAAAATAAAATAAAATAAAATAAAGCCAACAACGGGAAGTCACTACTGCAAGGAGCTACACAATGCCTCCGGGGCCTCGCACAGCGCCCGTGTCGGGCGGACCCCGAGTGTGGCCCGTGAGAGCCCGGCAGCGCGCCCGGTGCCCCGGCTCCCGCGGGAGCGCTCCCGGGGCCCGGGGCCGCGGCAGGACTGGACCACCGGCGGGGCGACCCGCCGCTGCGCTGCGGCCGGCAGCAGGGCGGCACCTGCCCGGGGTCCCGGCCCGCCGGGGCCCGCGGGGGCTGATGAAAGGGCGGAGACCCCGCGGCCGGGCAGCAGGCGGCGGGGGGCAGGGTCCGGCGGGCGAGGGGTGCCCCCCCGGCCCTCCCTGCCGGGGACAGGGCAGCGGGAGGGCACGTCTAGTCCGCCCAGGAGAACCCAGATCAGGGATGCCGGAGAGGAGAAGGTGCAGAAGGAAAAGGGGTGCCCCCCTTCCTACCTCGGGTTGCTCGGGGGAAGGGGGTCCCCTTTGCTGTGATCGTCGTGGGTAGGAAAAGTTCACGCAGAAAAGGCTCCAACGCAAGTGTTGGCCCCATGCAGCGCCTTCCCCTGCCCAGGCGCTGCCCCCGGGCCAGAGGAGCATAAACGCCACCTTGTCGCATCGCACCGGCTCGCCAGCTCCGGGGACGGGGACCCAGGAGCCACCGCCCCGCCGGGGGGTGCTCCGGGCAGCCGGAGGGACCCCCGCCGGCTGTCCTCATCGAGGGCCCAGCGGCAGGAGCGCAGAACCAGGGCGGCTCTGCCCGTGGGAGGGAGGCACCCAAGCCCCCCGACTTCGCCGCAGCCTCGATGGGCTCCCTCCGGAGCGAGGGGCGCTCCCGGCGGCCACCGACACCCGCTCCCGGAGTGCCCGGGGACCGCCCGGGCTCCCCGTCCCGTCCCGTCCAAAGGACCCGACCCCGGCCAGCGGCACGTTCCCACCCGATCACTGTTCGCCCGCTCGGGTGGGGGAGGATTCCGGGTCGGAAACAGATGGAAAGAGGCATTTCCCACCGTCGTGAGGCGTGGATGGGTAAGGACAGGGAGGGGGTAGGAGAGACTGAGGGGTCCCACTGCGTTTGAGGCGACTCGCTTCGCAGCTCCCCTCCTCGTGTAGGGCCCGCTTGGAAAGCCGGGTACCAGCGGCCCTCTGCAGGAGGCAGACCCGGGGGAAAGAAAAGGCGGCTGTAGAGTGGGGAGGAGGGCAGGCACCCTGATGCGGACACCGCCTCGCAGCTCCTTCCCGGTCCGTCCCACAAGCACTGGCCGCGAGATTCCCAGCCAGGAGGCGATGGCGTTAGGGTAAAACCAAACGAGACCCTGTAGGTTAAACCGAAGGGGTGGCCGGCGGGCGCTGCCTCTGCCAGGGAAAAAGTAGGTTTCACGCTGGGGGGAACTAAAATAGCGCCCCACAGTTAAAATTAAAACCCCTGCCGATTGCTACGGCAGCCCGGCCCACGCGTGGGACAGTACCTGCGGGCAGCGCTCCCCAGCAGGGCTGGGCAAGGGGCGTCGACGGGCTCCCGGGCCGTGGCGGCTCCCCGCGTGGGCAGCGCCGCGCCGGTGCCCGCTCTGTTCCCCACGGCGCGGCCGGAGGGCCCTTCCCACGGGCGAGGCCCCTCGGCCCGGCCCGACAGCCGGGAGCCCGCAGCGATGCTCTTCCCAAAAAGCGGCCTCTTGCTGAGTGGCCGTTGCGGGGCCCAGCTCTCACGGCCTGCGCCGGCACCGCGGGCTCCCGTGGACGTCCTCCCCCGCTCCACACACCCCCCCAGACCGCACGCACATACTTCCCTCTTTTAGGTCAGTTATTATGTTTCCCTCCCTGGCAGCACGCGCCGGTGGAGCCAGGAGCTGAGATGTGTAGATGGGGAAAATCGGATCACCTCAGCCTGCGCCTTTCTCCAGGCTGCATAAACAGCTCCCCCTTGGACCAAAAAGAAAAAAAAAAAAAAGGAAAAAAACCCCATCAGCGTACAGTTTGATCATAAACTGGCGCTACTCTAACGAGAGCTGGGCAAAGGCTCGGTGTGAATCGGGCCAGGGCTACCCTCCTGAAGTCTAGAAAACGCATAAGCAGCTCAGCGCGCCTGGAGAGCTCCTGGCTGCTCTCACGCGTCCTCCATCCCAGGAGAGCCCTTCCCTTCCCGCTGAGCCTGCTGCAAAGCGTACGGACGAATCGCGCTGGGCTCTCGGAGCATCCCACATAGGGCTTCCCAGAGGCTCACGTGCGGGGCAAGGGCAACTACTGAAACACCCGCTTTTTCCTGTGGCCGTGAGCTGAGCTGCCAGGACCCTCCTCTTCATACAGGGAAGGCTTTTCTCCACCAGGGCTGCAACACGGCGTCCCGGGCTGAAGGGAATTTCCAGCTGCGGCTGACTCTGCCTCGGCCTTGCTGATATGTACAGCGAGCCGAAGGGCTCTCTAAGCTTACGGCCGGGATCCGCCTGTGCTCTCACCTCCGGGAGCAACCCTAGGAAGGAGCTGAGCCCGACCTGCAGCCGGACAACAGGAGGCGCTGCGACTTTGCACAACCCCCGGCCTCCCCTTCCGTCCCCTCCCCGCCCGTCCCGGCCCGCCCGCCCGGCGGGCATCCCGGCGTGGGCGTCCCGCGGGGCCGGCCGGCGGGGAGCGCGGCTTTGCCGGCCGCCACGTCTGCTCCGCCCGGCGAAACGCCTCCGCGGTTTGTAGCAGCATCCGAGGAGCGTGGTCGCCTCTGTGCCTGCTCTTTTTTTTTTTTTTTGCCAGGTACGGAGCGAGCCCTGCGTGGGCCGCCCCGCGTCCCGGAGGGTGTTGCTCCCGCGGGGCTGGGCTCCGGGAAGCGGGGCAGCACCGCCCCGAGGCCACCCGGCGGGGAGGCGCCGCCGGCGGGGCCGCGGGGGCCGCCGCACCCCTCGCAGCCTCGCCGTGCTGCTGGGGGGGTCTGCACGGACCTCGGGTGCTGAAGTGAAAAAGCCACCACCGAAGGGTCTCTATTTCCAGACGTATAGACCGCTGCCGTTAGGGAAAGAGGGAGGGTGCATACATGAACACCGGAATTTTAATATCCCTTAGGTTTTCCACTGGGTTTTGTTCCAATTTCCACGGGTGTAGTTTGGCCATTTGAGAAAGTAGGGTTTTAATCCATAAAATAATCTATTTTATTTCCTTTAAGACACATTTTCATCCCCTGTTCTCGCCTGCTGATTCCAGAGTTTTGTTTGTTTCAGGGATTTGACTTAATTCTGTTGCCAGCTTTAAAGAAAGAAGGACGAGGATGGAAAGAACAAAGAAAGGGATAACAGAAAACGCATTTAGAGGACAAGTTAAAACATATTTGTCGAGGCGGAGAGACGCTACATCTCATCGTTTAAATCCTGGGTCTCTGTATAAGAAACTTTAAAATCATGTTTGTGAGGGTGACGTTTTCGCAGCTCACTCGAGGACAAATCCCTGTGGAAGCAACTGCGGTCCTGCTGGCCGATAAACATGCCAGGCAGAAATTCAACCCCAGATGTGTATTTCAGTTTGTGTGGTATGATACGCAAGCCTTTTTCAAAACCCTAAGAAACTTTATTTCCCCGTCAAATTCCCATTGCTTGGAAAATTGGGGGGGGGGGGGTGGGTTGGAGGGGGGGTTGTTTGGCGCGTGGGCTTTTTTTTTGTTTTGTCTTTTTTTTTTACTGTCAGGTGATAAAAGTTCTAACAGCTGGGTAGGAACAAACTCATAAAGGATAGGGCAGAGAAACCCAGGAAGAATCTGTGGTCTTGACATAAGCTGGAAAAGCCGGACAGGGCAGGAGCAGAAACAGAAAATGCTCGGTCCGTCTTCAAAGACTGCGAGATTTCCTCCATAATAATAAAAAGCATTGTCCAATGACAATTTGTTTAATCGGTGTTGCCCTTCTTTACCTTTTACAAGCCTGTGTAGATTCCTCCTCCCCTGTTCTTTGCAAGAAATCAGGTTGGTGAGCAAGAAGTTGGTGATGAGATACCCGCTACTTATTATTGCTGCTCCTGGGTGCCTGGCACCACAGGAGGCTTGGGCTGGAGGATTTCTACAGTAAAGATATAAAATGGTTCCAGTGGCTCACCTGATGTTTGCCAAGTGGAGGTTAATATCGGTGGGTCCGCATTCAAGCCTCTGCCCGCATTTATTGGGTGCCTGTACTGTTATGTCTCAGCGGGGTGAAAGAAATATCATCACCACCTACACAGAACGGCAGCCCCGTTTGAAGGGCTGGGCTGAGCCCCAGGTGTGGGTCGGGGCGCTTTCGGGGGCGCGGAGCCGAGCTCCCCCGCTCGCAGCCCGGAGCGCCGAGTCCCGGCCCCCGCCCCGAGGGCGCTGGGAAGGGGGGGCGCCCCGGCGGGGGCGGGGGACCCCGCGGAGGTACCTGTGCGGTCACCGGCTTTGAAGTGAGGGGCGGGAGCCGGGGGGAGCCTGCGGACTGCAGGACTCGGGACTTTGGAGCACGTCCCGGCCATCGAGTTAAAGGAGCATCTACTGGACTTCGGTAAATATTGCCCCTAATCTCAGGGGTTTAAGGCTGGATGGCCTTTTGCATTCTCTTCAAACAGAGGGGGCTGCCCTTCCCTTATCTACCTCATTTCATTTCCACCGATCCCTCCTAGCATTTGTCCTGTCCATCTGAAAGGGTGGGTTCCTCCCCCACCTCCCCCACCTCCCCCCTTTCCTACCCTCTCCCACCTCTGTCTCTCCTTCTTTCCCCACAAGCTTAAACCAATTACGCCGCTTTGCAAATAAAGTGCCGCCCCGGGGGGAGTTACAGGCGAGGGGAACTGCCTTGTTTGCAGGTGCATCTCCGGCTTTGTAGGTGCGAACGCCTTTGTGCGGCGGACAAATGGGGAGAGGAGGAGGAGGAGGTGGGTACTTCTGCGACGTAAGATCCACATCAGCTCAACTCCACTCACATCCCAGCCGGCACTTCCTCACTTTCTCAACTGTCTCGCCCCACACCGCTCCCTGCCTCCTTTTTGGCTGCTTATAGAGGAGGATTCAGCACCCCCCGCCCCTCCTGAGAGCTGGCTTCCTGCTAGGTCGGGCTTTCGGGCTCTTTTCCTGCTGCCCGTCGCTCGCTTACAAGAGGGCTGGATGGTTACACCGGGCAGGTTGGCTCCATAATGTTAGGGACTGTGAAAATGGAAGGGCATGAAACCAGCGACTGGAACAGCTACTACGCCGACACTCAGGAGGTGAGTGAATCCCAGGGTCTGGCTCCGCTGCTGCCCCTCTCCGAGGGGGAGGGGGGCCCGGGGGGAGGGCTGGGGGGCTGGAGGGGGGCAGCAATCGGTAGGAATCGGTTCGCACTCCAGACCTTGCCAGCTCAAACCTGCCCCCCCTCCCCCTCCGGCCCTGAAGCTGGCCGGGCTTCCCCGAGGAAAACACGGCTCTCGAGAGCCCCGGGAGGCGCTTGAGGGAGACCCGGGGCGGCTGCGGGCCCGCCGGGAGGGCCGGAGCCCGGGGACAGCCCTTGATCTCATCCACAAGGCGTAACCGCCGCTTGCGGCGCGCACAAAAGCGCCCCGTAAACTCTTGGCTCGGGGCAGGGGACTGGCCGCACCGCCGGCCCCCGGCTCCTTCCCGGCGGGTGGCAGGGGGCGAGGGGCGCCGGCGCGTCCCGGGGCGGGGGCGGCGCCTTCCGCGGGCTGTTCGGCGGGGCCGCCGGCCCCTCCGCTCGCCGCCGCCGGGGGCCTCACCTGTTAAAGCCGGGCGAAAAGAAAGGCGGGGGGGGGGGCGGGTGGAACAGCCGTTTGTTCGTACTTTGCAAGACGGGGAGCCTGCGGCGGGCGCTGCGGCCGGGGGCCGGCTGGCGGCGCTGCCGAGCGCGGCCCCGGGAACCTGCCCGGGAGGGGGGCCCGCGCCCGGACCCGTCGCCCCGGGCCCGGCCCGGCCGCGGCACCCCGGGAGGCGCCGCCGCCCCCCGCGCTCGTTTGACCACACGGTGCAAAGCAAGGCGGGGAGAACCGGCCCCAGCGCCGCCAGCCCCGGAGGAGGAGAGGGCCACGGAAACGCTCGGAGCCCTCCCCGCGGCGCGCCTCGGCCCGGCGGGGGCGCGGGGTTCGCCCTGTGCCGCTGCGGCTCTGCAGGGGGGTCCCCGGGAGAAGCCAGCGCCGCCGGCGGCCCCGCGGATTCCCGGCCGGGAAGGAGCCGTTTTAAGGAAGTGCGGTAGCGAGGCAGGCACCTAGGTGTGCGCACCCGGGCATTGCATCAGCACACCCGGACACACGGCGCCGCAGTCCCCACGCCTCGTCCCGGCACCCCGGAGCTGGCACGCAGCGCCCACGGGGCCACGCGGGCACCGGCAGAGACGTGTCACTCTGCTGGCACCTTATTTAATAGAGGAAAGTCGGCTAAGGGCAAATACGGGTCATCCTAATTATCTGCCGTTTCCAGACTCATTTATCGTCGCCGTACTCATTATCCACAAACATAAAGTTAAGCGACCTTCGCTTTTGCTATTTTTTAGCCTCAATCTTTTCTCCTCCCCTGCTATTTAATTTGAATCGCTGCATGGTTGCAAGGTGGGAAACCCATCCGCGTTCTACCATCTCAAATAATTAATGTCATCCTCTAAATTAAAAGCGCATTTATAAGCTCGTGGAATTTGTAGTCAACGGTAATGAATTTCGTACACTTAACCGTCGCCTAAACCTCCTTTCTTAGCCGTATTGCCTTTGTTCGAGGTAAACTGGGAACGTCTTTCTCCCTCCTGTTAAATCAGATGCCACACTGGAAAGCACGATTTCAGGCTCTCCGGTTCTGCCTTTTTTAAAAGTTGCGTTATGTGGTAGGGTGCTACAAATTTTGCACTTCGGGCAAATGTAGAAAGACTCAGGCAGGGAAAGTTCAGGCTTGCTGTAGTTTGGGGAAGTTTGGGCGGGGGGTTTAACCTTAATGTAAAGACTGACTTGTTAAAAAATACAGACAAGGGGAAAGCTTTCCACAGATTAAATACGCGGACGTGACCTGTTGGGCTTGATTTCTTGTTGTTGTTGTTTTCCGACAAGACATTATCGCATTTTGTGTAAGAATAGAAATTTAAATCAGCGCAGGGTGGGAGAGATGCGTAAGATTATTCTAAGAAAGTGCAGGCAGTTGAATTTCTCCTCGGCGCAGACAGTGTCTGCCTGTAAATTACAATAACCTGAGGAGTTTAAGTATTTAGCTAGCGAGACGGGACACAAAATCAGCAAAACCGCGGGAATGCTCCGGGAGAAAACGCGCTCCCGGGGTCTGCCCGGCTCCGGGGGGTGCGGAGCTGCTCGGGAAGGCCGTCGGTCCGTGCGCCCCGCGGATCCCGGCGCACGCCGCGGCTCGCCGGTAAAACGGGAGCGCGTCGGGACCGAGCACTCCTCCCCCTCCCTGGCTATTTATAAACACGTATAAATATGAATTAGACTTTTTCATCGGTCCAGCGGCCCTTCCGTGTGGCTGTCGGAAAGCGCTTTCCCGGGTGTCGGGGAGGCGGCTGGCGGCGGGCCGTTCGCACGGCGGGCTGGGCAGGGCGGGCAAGACGGGGGGACCCGGCCCCGCCGGGGTCCTGCCCGTCCCCCTTTCCCCCCCTAACCCCCTCTCTCCGTCTCGCTGCCCTAGGCCTATTCCTCGGTGCCTGTGAGCAACATGAACTCGGGGCTGGGCACCATGAACACCATGAACACCTACATGACCATGAACACCATGACGACGAGCGGCAACATGACCTCCAGCTCCTTCAACATGTCCTACGCCAACACGGGGCTGGGGGCCGGGCTGAGCCCCGGCACCGTGGCCGGCATGCCGGCGGGCTCGGCGGGGCCGGTGAACGGCATGCCGGCTGGCGTGGCCGCCATGGGCACGGCGCTCAGCCCCGGCGGCATCAACGCCATGTCTGCCCAGCCGGCCCCCATGAACGGGCTGAGCCCCTACGGCGGCATGAACCCCTGCATGAGCCCCATGGCCTACACCCAGTCCAACCTCGGCAGGACGCGGGACGCCAAGACCTTCAAGCGGAGCTACCCCCATGCCAAGCCGCCCTACTCCTACATCTCCCTCATCACTATGGCCATCCAGCAGGCGCCCAGCAAGATGCTGACGCTGAGCGAGATCTACCAGTGGATCATGGACCTTTTCCCCTACTACCGGCAGAACCAGCAGCGCTGGCAGAACAGCATCCGCCACTCGCTCTCCTTCAACGACTGCTTCGTCAAGGTGGCCCGCTCCCCCGACAAGCCCGGCAAGGGCTCCTACTGGACCCTGCACCCCGACTCCGGCAACATGTTTGAAAACGGCTGCTACCTCCGCCGGCAAAAGCGCTTCAAGTGCGAGAAGCCAGCGAACAGCAAAGCCCCTCAGGAGGGCAGGAAAGATCAGGCCGGGGCCTCCAGTTCCAGCTCCAACTCCCCCCTGCACAGAGGCCACAGCAAACCCGCGCAGCTGGACACCTCCACCTCCCTCTCCAGCTCCAACCCGTCCACCAGCCCCCAATCCATGGACCACAGCGGATCGAGCGCAGAGCTAAAGACCTCGGCCTCGGCTGCCTCCTCCACCATCAGCTCCGTCCCCGCCTTGGCCTCCGTCCCGCACCCCCCTCACTCCTTAGCCCACGAACCCCAGCTCCACCTCAAGGGTGATCCCCACTACTCCTTCAACCACCCCTTTTCCATCAACAACCTCATGTCCTCCTCGGAGCAGCAGCACAAGCTGGACTTCAAAGCCTACGAGCAGGCGCTGCAATATTCCTCCTACGGGGCCAGCATCCCCGGCGGGCTGCCCCTGGGCAGCGCCTCCATGGCGGGCCGGAGCAGCATCGAGCCCTCGGCCCTGGAACCCTCCTACTACCAAGGTGTGTATTCCAGACCCGTACTAAACACCTCCTAGCTCGGCACCCCACGCCGCCGGGGGCGAGCCCCTCTTCCCACCTCCACCCCCCCAATCCTCCCCTTCCCTGGCTTCTCTCCCCCCTTTCCCTCTCCCTGTGACAAACCGAGGTGTTTCCGCACGCTGCGTGCAAAGGACTGTTACTTTTTAATTGTTTCGCTACGCGTTGTGTGTTGTTATGATCCACCACGACGTCCTGCAAAGCCGGCCGCGTCCCGCTTGTACATACCCCCCGCCCCGCGGAGATCCCCCCTAGCCTTTGCAGGGTGTTACTAAAGAGAAGAAAAAATTGTTGAGCTTGTAAACGACTTGTTTGTGCTTTCCGCCCCCTCATCTTCCCCCCTTCTGTGCTCTATAATCTCATGTAAGTTTACAGGTATGTGGCAATACTTTAACAATACGGAGATGAAGAAGCGAGTAGACATTTAAGGCTTTTTTTAATTAAAAAGGCTTTGAAGGACAATACTGCTGTGAAGTAGCAAAACACTAAGAGAATCTCTAAGCAACAAGAGGACTATTTACTTACTCGGATCATCCTTTTGATACTTGCAAAATAAACCTTCGGCTAGTACAACCCGCATACACCCAGATGCTGCGGGCCGGATCCTGCACTCCCGAGGGGACCAACTGGAGCTTTGGAGTGCAGGATGCGACCCTTGTTTGTTTTTTTTTTTTTTCCAAGTGTTACCTGTCTTGGGATGTAATATAAAGAGGTCACAGCCAGTTGGATTTTTTTTTTCCTCCCCATCTGTTACTGAAGATTCTCGTTCACCAGGAACTCTCATCAACATGTGGATGACATGCTTATTTAATTTAAGTGTCTTCATTGTGTGCCAGCTAGAACTGTGTATCTATAACAAGGTTATTTTTCCCCTTCCCCCAGGAAGCGTTGACTATTACACCGACGCAAGGAAAAGAGGAGAGCTCTGTCTCTCTCCTCTTTTCCAACTTGTTTAATAAATTCCACATACAGGTTTTGGTTTGGTTTTTTGGTTTGGTTTTTTTTTTTTTTTTTGTGGCCGTTTAATTATCGCCATCGTTATCTTGTTTCATCCAGTGTTAATGCACTTTCCACAGTTTTACACGGTGTTAGCATAGCCAGACGGGTTTTATTATTATTCCTGTTCGCTGTCTCAATGTTCTTAATTTATTGCATGGTTTATATTTTTTTCTTTCTTTACAGCTGAAAATTGCTTTAAATGACAGTAAAAAAAAAGAATTACAGGTGAATTTAAGAAATTTTGTTAATTTTATAAATGTGATTGTAATTGAAAAAATATTTTGATTTAAAACGATAACTGAGAATTTAATGCGTGAAGTATGTTTTTGATCATTTGCAGTTAAGGACCTTAAATAAATCAAATGATAACAATGAAAGACTTCTGCTATTTTCTTTCAACGTTCGTGGGGCGGGTTACGGCGGATGGAGCCATGTGCCAGGATCACAACCGCGGGGCTAAAGCGTGGATGTGGAGAGGAGCGATCCGTACGGCCAGACGTGCGCGGAGGGCCGGGAGGGGACGCGGCCGCAGGGCTCTGCGGGGCTTTGCCCCCCGCCGCGGGGTGCGGGGGGGCTGCCTGCTCGTGGCTTTGGGGTTTGAATTCACCGTGCCGGGGTGTGTTGGGAGAGGGAGGGAAAAAGCCACCCGAGGGGGTGCTTTGCACCTCCTGGGCGCTCTGCGGCCGGGACGGCGGCACCAGACCCGGCGTTTCCCCGCCGGACGGCGCGAGGCCCGCGGGGAGCGGCTCCAGCCCGGCTCCCGGCCGCTGGAATGGCCGGGCCCAGCTCCCGGCCCAACTGCCCCCGGCTCGGCCCGACCCCGGCAATAACAGCCGCCGCGCTGGCGAGCGCTGGTCCCCGGCAAGCGGCATCGTCGGGGGGAGGGGAGGGTTTAAACGCAAACAGATTTCCCTCTGCTCAGCCCCCTTCCTGCACGGCCGCCAGATAAAAGAACTGTGTAATTCTCGTAATTATCACATAATTGCCCCCTGACGGGTTAGGGACGGCGGCGACAAACTAAATTTAAGGGCCAATTTAGAAAAGAAAAGCCGAGCCAGCGTCCCAGAGATCTCACCAAATTCCTCCAGCACTACTGCCCGGCGAAAAACGGGAGTTAAAAAAAAAATAAAATCCCGGAGAGCGCCTGTGCCGTGGGCTCCGCAGGTGCGGCCGGACCGGCGAGAGGCAGCGCTCGGGCGGGCGGGGAGCTGCCGGGGGTCCCGCCAGGGCTGCAGCCTGCGGGTCCGGCAGCGGGAGGGAGCGGGGCTTTGCGCCCGGGGCGCCGGCTTTGGCCGGGCACCCCACGGCCCGGCCGTGCGGCCCCTTCGCCCCCCGTGTTTCCTGAGCTGGCGAGCGCCAGCCGATCCCCCGCGGCTCGGGGTTGCTCGGCACCAAGCCCGGGCAGGGGGATCGTGCTTAGCGTCCCGCTTCTTCTGCCAAAAGGAGCTTCGTGCGAAGCGAGGCGGGATGAAGCCCGATTTCGGCAGGACTTCACTTGTCTCCCACAGACTAGTCTACAGAGAATATGCCACTGCGGAGTGGAGACATTGATTTAATGCCTTGGGCTTGTACACAGAAAAATATCAATCGACCGACAGCGATAAGGCAGCAGGTTTCGCGTATCAGCTGAGGAGCACAGACCGTGTGTAATGGAAATATTCGGGGCGTGGGTAATAAAAGGGTTTAAGCGGACCGACGCGGCTCCAAACCTCTTACAGATAAGCGGCGGAGCCTGTCACGGATGCAGCGTGTGCCCCTTCGCCACTCGCCCTCGCGATTATGTTCCTTCCCTCTCTTCTCGTAGGCAAATGGGGGCCGCGGCGGGCAATGGTCCACGGGCATGACAGGGATGCGGCTCACGTTAAAAACGCGGGTCCCCGGCGCAGAAAGCGCAGCTTTCTGTGATCACTTTAAGACTTGGAAGTCAAGAGAGGGTAGAACAGTCCCCTGGTTTCTGTCTCCCTCCTAACTGCCCTGCTGCTGCTTTAATCCTGTGCTCAAGAAGCCCCCAGACACGGTGCAAAAATAAACTAAAAGCGGGCTCCGTGGGAAGGGGGTGCCTCCCCCCGCCCCGCGATGTGCAGAGGGGAGCTTACGGGCACCTCCTTCCAGCCGGACGCTCGCTCTGTGCGGGGAGGGAAGGAGCTGGCGGCCGCGGGGCTTCTGCCAGTGTCGGAGGTGGTGTCTCAGCCCCGCGCCCGGGACACCGGCACAGCGGAGGCCCGCCGGGCTGCGGGCTCCGGCCCTCGCCGCAATTTATAGGGGAACTTCGCCTTTCCCTGCACGGCAATTACCTCCGACGGGCCACGTGCGAGGGAGCGAAAACGGCTCATTTAACGTCATTAAAAACAAGCGGGGAGTAATTCGGGGCGGTGGGGGAGCTCTGTAAAGATTTACGCGGAGTTTGGGCGGTGAGGAGGCCCCGGCCCGGGGCGGGGGGGGGGCGCCGGGCGCGTTTGCAGGGCGCGCCGGCGGGGCAGGGGTCGTCGAGGCGGCGCGGCGGGGCCGGCCGCGACCCGGCGGGGCTGGGCAGGGGCAGCCCCGGGGGCGAGGGGCGGCACAGCGGGGCCCTCCTCCGCCGAGCGGTCCGGCGTTCCCCGGCCAGGGGGGCAGGATGGGGCCCCGGGCCGCGGCGCCGCCTCGGAGCACCTGCGACCGGCACTGCCCTCCGCAGAAAGGGAAGAGTCGACGGAATAAAAACAACTTCAGCCACCCAAATCAGGGGGCAGAAATAAACCCACGAATATCTCCCGGGCAGTTTTCTGAGTGCGAGTGGAGAAGGCTGGCATCTGCATCGGCAAACAATCGGAGGGTGTACCTTTGTTGAAATGTTCGGGACTGAAAGATGAGAAAAAAATATTTCCCGGTCAGTTTTTCCCTCTGAAACATAGTCGTGTCAGTAAGATATAAGTAAATGGTAAAAGAATGGAGCGAGAGAACACTTCAGCCGTTGGCATAGCTTGGAAAATTGTTTTGAACTGTTGAGTAGGTATTGAATAATTAAATGGTTACTGGTCCGTCAACATAAACCCGAAATAAATGAATTCCCTTGCTGTAACGCCAACTAGCCTTTGAAAGAGCAATCGACTCGGTTTTAATTTTACAGCGATGTTGTAGATAAAACGCTTGATTGCGATAACAATTCACCTTGTATTATTTCTTTTCTGTTCTGATAAAACGGGATCTAGGCATATATGCCTGAGTATATGTGATTAATCGCTTTGAAAAAAAAATTTAAAACCAGAGACTCAATGCATGTATACTTTTCCTGTGCATTTCCGTGAGATTCTTAATTCGTGAAGAAGAAAATTATCCTCATATAAACGTGGGATAGAAAGTTTTCCCTGCAGCATATAGATGCAGCTGTTGTATATATTAACATAGATATAATTAATAGGTATTTGTTTCCAGGGGAGGCAAGTGGAAATATACACAACACACAATGACCAGGCAAAAATCACACCACAGTATTGGTGACAGAGAGTGACCTGGGTATAGAATGTACACGTAAGTCCCCGCAAAACTCCCACGCTGCAATATTGTGTTAGGAAATGTCGGAGAATGGTTAATAGCTAAAATAAAAATGCAATTAGATCGATTATTTAAATGTCAAGGGCGGTGCTGCAAAACGGGTCATTTTTTTTCCTCCTAATGCAAGCCCAGGCTTCTCAGCTACTAGCAAAGGCAGAGTACTAACTAAAAAAAAAAAAAGGGATTGTATATTTTCTGCGATTTACAGTGTCGAAAGGTCTTTTTCAGCGGGAGAAAATAATTGAGGGGAGAGAGGAGTGGAAAACGGGAGGCGATAAGAAGAAAACCTGCCTTTGTTCTCCTTGGTTATTTTCTACTAATTATTCTGCCCATTGTGACAAAGTAGCAGTTAAGGATAGATTAGTGTAAATAACCTCGCATTTCACTCCCAAACCGTGCAGCTTTCTGGCCCAAACCGTGCCATGCTGTTTGTGTTTCTCCTCTTCACCTCAAACAGAAACTCATTGAGATTTCAGATCTTTGAACTTTGGACAGATCAAACTGCCAGCGCTCACCTTTGTCTCCAGTCATTAGGATTTAAAACATGTGTAGCCTCATGGCAGAATCCATTTGTCTCTACGAGGGGAAAAAAATTGCAGTCTCCTCTGATCCCCCCGCCCCAAAACTCCTGCATTTAGTTGAATTCATTGAGACGATCGTTTCGCGGAATGGCGCCTCTGCTGCGGCAGCGTTGCTCCAATGGGTTTTGCCCGGGCGGGTTATTTTAGGGGAAGTTCGCCTTTATTTTGCTACTAATGGTTTAGTGTTGGTAATCTAATTTTTCCCATTAAATGAAATGTTCATACACCTGCTCCTTATTCCAAGGGGGAGCTACCGGCAGAATGGGAATTATTATTATTGTTATTATTATCATTATTATTATTATTCCAGCCAGCAGGCGGAACACGCGCTGAACCCGAGCATTGCCGTGTCCCCGCTGCCCTGGGCGCGCCTCGGGGGTCCCCCCGCGGCAGGGAAAGCTCGGGAGCGGGCCCCGGCGGGCGCGGGGTGCGGGGTGCCGGGCTCGGGTGCCCTCCCCGCCCGCCCCGGTCTCCTGCCGGGCCCCGGTGGCCCGAGCCTTCCCCAGCGGGCGGCGTTGCCCACCTGTGGTCCAGCCCAGCTTTGGGTTTGCGACCCCCCGTCCTTCGCCTTCACTGGGTCCCCGGAGGGAGCAGCCGAGGGGCGGGGTCCCCGGGTGGACATGTTTCGGGTGACCGCATTTCTGCTTCCGAAGTCGGGCCCGTTCACGCACCTCTTGGCAGCGAAAGGGTGCCGCGTCCGCCGTCGTCCGGGGGAAAAAACCAGCCCCATCAGCTGGGGCGGGGGCATCCCCTTCGCGGACGGGGCACCGCGGCCGTCCGTGAGCAGTCAGACGGAGGTGCCGTGTGCCCCTCGGGGCTGGCACCCCCTTCGGTGCTGAGAGCGGGACCCGCGTGATTCCACCCCACGCCACGCTCGCGGCCCGGGGGGGTGCAGAGGCGCTCCCGGGCCCGGGGCCCGCAGCGGGCTCTCACCTCGCTCCTGGCCAGCCCGGGCACCGAGGCGCAGAGCCGCCGGCCCCGGGAGCGGGACCCGGCCCCCTCGCAGCAACCATTTCTAAGGCAAACACCGCCTTTGTGCCCGATACCTCTAAGTGCTCCCTAATGAATCGTCTACATTTGCAATGTACTGCGCAGTAGCTGAAATGTATTTTGCCCTTTATTCCTTCTCTCCTCCGAGCCTGCCCGGCGGGTTGCTAACACACATTTCCACCGGTTATGACCGGCGGAAAAATGTAAACATGTTGGTAACTAGGATGTGGGCCTCATTCTGCAACCCGGGATCTCTCCATAGTGACTCTCAGTAATGACCTCTTTAGCATAATAAAGCCCCGGGGGCGGGGAATCTTTGAACTGCGGGGCAAGAGATTGGAATAAGAGCATGTCTGAACTTATTCAAATGTATGCAACAAGTTTTCTAGTTCTAAGGTTATCTGATGTGACCAACAGAGGTTTTCCTTCTCTTTTTCCTTGCCTGGTTGCTTTATCTAAGGAAGTGCTTTACAAACCTCAGATTTGTCATTACGTTATATGAAATGGAAAGTGGAAAAAAAAAAAAAAGAAAAAGAAAAAAAGAGGCAACAAAACCAACCCCGACCCCACGTTCGGTGGAACACTCCAATAGGGGGGAATGCCCTCTCCTCCAAATATATGGCAGCAGACCTAACATCGCGCCCCGGTCTCCAGCAGTCCTGGCAGAACTATCAGAAACGGTGAGGGGAGGGGACCCGGCACGTCCCCACCCGCTCACCGGGGTCCCCCTGTTCCCCTCCCGGTGCTCGGGGCCGGTGCACGCCTCCTCCTCCCCGCTTGGCCCCGAGGATACCCGAGCAGCTCGAGAGCCACGGAGCATCTCGCCGGGTCTCCCTTAAAAACACCCCCATCGGGGCGTCGGTGTCCAGGGGACGGGGGAAAAAAGAGCCGCCGGCCGGTGCGGAGCAGAGCTCTCCTCCACCCACCCCCCCGAGCAATTGTTCCCTTGAGCCCCTATTAATGCGGGACATATGTTATCCACAGGCAGTAGGCAGCGGTAAGACTTCGCCATCTAACTTGTTGCTCAACTTACGAGGCGGTTCTCATCTTCTCATCAAAAGCCGCCGGTCTTTCTTCAGCCGTATGGACAAAAATGTGAACAACAATGCCCGCCTCCCTTCACTTCAAAAGCTGCCATCGCGGAGGCTACCCAGAGAATTTTCTCTCTGCCTTTCATTCCCGGTTTGAAAAAAGGCACTACAGGGCCAAGGCGCTCCTAATGCTCTTTGATGGGGATTGAATTCATTATCTCCAATAACACAATTGTGCTTGGCCAACGAAAAGAGCAAAGTAATACTCATCTAGAATTAGAGAGCGGGGCTCAGAAGAAAGGGAGCGGGAGGGTGAGGGGGGTGGGGGCATTTCAAAGGAAAAGGGGGTGGGGAATGAGAAAACACCTATATCGAAAATCGGCTTGGAAGGAGGGGGTCCCCAGAAGTTTAAATTACAGAAGTGTATTAAGTGGCGCATTGTAGGGCTCAAGGCGCGTTGGTGGTCCGACTGCGCAGTCCCCCCTCCGCCGGCCGAGTCGGCACCGGCTGGGCTGGAGGCTCCTGACATCTTCCTCCCCGGGCCGCCCCGGGGCCGGCGGGCCCCGCCGCCCCGCTACCTGCCCCGGCGCCCCCCGCGCCCGTCCCCGTGTCAGCCGGGCTGCGGGCGGGGGATACCTCCCCGCCTGGGGACGCCGGCTCCTGCCGGGCGCAGCCGCAGCGCCCGCGGCCCCCGCCGGCTCACGCTGACTTCGCGGAGACCGAGCAGGGATGGGGAACCCCGCAAGCACGGAGCAGCCGAGCAGGCAAACAGTGTGTGCGTGTGTGTGTGCGTGCGTGCGAGTCCCCGCCACCTCCAGGGACCGCAGGGACACCCAGAAGCCTGTCCTAGCAGGGCTCGGGGTGGGGTGTCTCAGCACCATCAGCCCCCGACACCGTCTAGGACAACCGGCGTGCAAACAGCCCCCACCGAGGGTTACCCGCGGCAGCAGGCACAGCCCGGGTTACCGCGGGTTCGGTCTCGTCGGTGGAGGGCAAGAGATGGAGGAATGAATGAATGAATGACGGAGCGAATGAATGAATGAACGGACGGAGCGAATGAATGAGTAACACACGCATAAATAAATAAATAATCGAGCACAAAAATCAACCGATTGGAAAACCGCTGTGTTAATACGAGAGATTAAAATATTTGCCTGTTTGGCTTCCAGCGCAAATGTTTTCTATCGGGTGTTATCCAAACAGGCTAATTTTCAAAGCCAAGCAAAATACGGCGATGAGCGGTTAAAGGCTTTGCACGTGCGACGGGCGGTCACGGGGCCCTGTGGGGGTGCGTGTTACACGCGTGTCCGCAGGCTCAAGGTGCGGCGGCGAGATGGGCTGGAGATGCGGACCTCCGCGTCTGACGTGCCTCTGCGCGCCGGCACACGCGCATCAGCCCCCCGCACGGCCCACTCGTGTTTCCCCGCTTCCCGGCGCCCACTGCAGGGGCCCCGTCGGCGCGTACCCCGGCGCGGGAGGGCTCGAGGGGCCGTCGGGAATGCTCCCCCGGAGCGCCGGGGGGACGCCGAGCCCCGGCCTCGCACCCCGGGGGTTGCCACACCTTGCAAGTGGTGTCCGCAGAACTCTTTTTTTCCAAGGCAATGCCCTTCGTGTCGGTCACGCAGGGACCTCCTGGCTGCTCCGGGGGTGGGGGGTGGGGTGGGGCAGGGAAAGGGGACACCCTGCCCCCCCAAGAGTCACACTGCGCTCCGGGGAGCAGGAGTCCTCCCACCTCACCCTAAATTGGGAGCCGGGAACCCTAAATAGGCCAGCTGAGGAATTCTCTCTGGGAACAGGAAAGCCCATCGCCTTCGGTGGGAGGTTTGCCCCAGCAAGGGGCACAAAGAGGGACAGGAGGGGAGAAAGACGACCTCTTCCAGCCCCCGTGGGGGCTTCCTCGTGTGCAATAATGCTGACCCTGTCGCCTTTCCTCTCACAAGACAAAGCTGACCTTGGCAGGACTGGTTTCTGTGGATCCACACTCCTCCTTTTAAACACTCCCTGGGCAGGGGGTAGGTTTTTTCTTTTTTCCTTTCTTAATGAGTGTGGACCGAGATTACACTGACCTCAGCAGAGTCCGAGGTTCAAGGATTTCAGGATATTTCCCACTTTGTAAAGTGCCTTAGGGGTTTATTTTTATGTGAGGGGAGAGGGACTGCTTATTTGTTTCAGAAATTTAAAAAAAAAAAACCAGAATAGGTGGTTGTCCCCAGGGAAAGCAGTAGCAAAACACTCCTGTCTTCTGCAGAAGTAGGAGCAAACCCCATGCTGTTTCTGCTGAGGTCTGTTTAGACCAACCATACATGTTAACTGGCTAACTACGCATTTTACCGTTTGTAGTTTACCTCCCCGTGCATAATGACTTCTCCAAAGTATACATTAAATGACCACATACTTCATGTCCAAGACTTACTTTTTACAAGTCAGCTTACCTTAACGATCAATGTGCCATTTATACTTATACACAATAGACTTTAATTGTTACAAGGGAGCCCTCTGGTCTACGAGAAATAATTTGTTTTGTGCCATAGCACAAACAGAGGATTAGCAGTTCAGGTAAGGAATAAGCAGCGGCAACAACTTAATTCCTAGGCAACAAAGATCCTGCTTTCACGCCAGATTTCTCTCTGGTAAAAGCAGGACACGGCAACATCTCCAGCTCACTGGACCAGTCAGACATTAGTTAGCCTGCATTTCTTTCTGGTTTAAATCTGTCCAGGGTTTCCCGCCCTTCATCCCTACCAGGGCCAAAAGTTGCATGTAATGATATGCAGTGCTAAGTAAAAATAAACATAAACAGAAGAGATTCGCCAAACTAAACAGAATTCCAGATTTATTTTTTTTTTTTAAAGTATCGTGATTTAACAGGCAGAGGTCGAAGGCAGCTCTGTGGATTTTATGTTTAGCATTCCGGTTTTCCAGTGAAACCAGTACAAAGGCAATTGGATTTAAAAGATTCGCTTTCATTTGGGCTGATATCTGTTTAATTTTTTTTCCCCGCAGTAACCAAGATATCCCAAATTCAGGTAGAAATTGTAAAACCCAACCAGTTTTAGGACCAAACACCTCTTTCCCTTCCAGTGGCGGGGCACCGGCAGAGCACCACGGTGGCCTGACCCTCGCCCCTCACCTCCGTGGGCGGCAGGCGGCCAGGGGACACACGCCTTGTTTCTGAGTTTCTGTGGGTGCTTCAGTGGAGGGGACAACCTGTGCACATGTAGTGGGCGAAGGCACTTGGAACATTTTCAGCTTTGGAAACAAACCCAGCATCAAATGGATCCCGAGCTCTGACCTTCAGCCTGTCCCAAAACCAGCCTTTGTGACGGGAGGCCCTAAGCTGGGGGTTTTGGGGTGGGGGGTCCCATGGGCTCCCACTGCCACCTTTGGTGGGGAGGGCTGTGGGGGGAGCCGTGGGCAGCTTAAGCCAGCTTCCTTCACCCCCAACCCACCCTGCTTTTCCTTTCTACTTTCTTGGATACTAGTGCCCTTTGAAAACAGTGAAGGTGGGAATGGCTGGCTCAGACCATGATCTCCTCAAAAGTTAAATAAATACAAATGAGGGACCTACAAGCTGATGCAGTAAAAACCTTTGCATGCAAGCCACTAGGTCAAACCCACTTGAGAACCAAGATAGACAGGAGACACAGCCAAGAGATACACAGCAATGCCCTGCTGAATGAAAGCAATCTCCAAATGCTTCCTCTTCCCTCGACACTGTCTTTTATCAACTCTTACTTTAAGAATAAAGCCACCTGAGGTCACACTCCTAACACCATTAAGCAAGGGAAAGAGGTGTTTAAGAAAGCCAAAGGATCCCAGGATGCTGGGAGGACTCTGGGCTGCAGATAGTTTCTACTCTTCCATTATCAGCAGTGTAGATCATCAGCTGGTGGGTTTCCTTCTGCTGCTTCTAGGAATCTGAGAGAGAGCGACCTACTGATGAGTTTTTTCCTCACTGGGACCAGTCTCACATACAAGCACACACTACTGGACTTAAAGCGCCCCAAGGGGGGAGCTGCACTGAGAGCTCAGCTGCTTAATGCAGGCCCACCGGGAGACAACTGCGTGGGCCTTTGCCCTGCTCAAGCCCAGTGAAGGCTGGAAATACCTTAGTGGCAGAAGCAGGGGGCCTTCGGAGGTATTTCCAACCTTTGGTTGTCAGCTCTTTAAAACGTGGACCGTTGTTTCACTCTGCTACAGGGCATGTTACAATCCATGGATTACTGGAATGTAGTAAGTAAATAAGACCTAATTAAATAACAGCAATTCTAAGTGCCTTTAAGAGATGCACAGCACTTCGCGGGATGGAACTGCAAGAGTCACTCAATATTTTTTATCAGCAGTTTGGATTTTTAAATCTTGGAAAAAAACGTGTGTGTTTCCAGACTCATCTTGTTGCTATGAAAATATGTTTCTTCCACTAAAAATAAAGGAAGGGTACAGTATTTTTTTTATATATATAACTGATAACAGGGGTTCTTTGCACAGTAGTTCTGAACAAACATGTTCATCTGAGAAACCAGGATATTTCGGTCTACTGTACTGACAGGTTTGCCAATACCTTTAAGATTCTGGTACCACGCAAGACTTTAACAGGTATTAATATGGTTTCTACGGCATAAGTGTGTTCCCATTGTATATATTATCTCCATTTTAGAAACCCTGGAATATAATAAAAGCTACAGTATATACTGATCAGAAAAGACATTCTTGGAAAGGAGTTGTTCCTTGTCAAATTTGTAATTTCAGAAGAAGGAAGGTCACTGTACTTAACCAGGTGGATTGCTTGCGACAGGGCAATCTAAGAACAAACAATCAATCAATATATTTTGGATCGAATACTTCTTAACAGTCAGATCTTCTGGACTGCAGGAAATACACAGCACGTGTCGATGAGGTCATGAAGTAAAACAGTCCTGTTCCCATGCCAGTAACCTTAGTAAGGAAAAAAAAAAAAAAGAGGGAAAACCACAAAGAAAACGTCGGCTCTCATTATACTGAAAGAAAAGGAAAAAAAAAAAACCAAAACAAAACCCAGAGACCCAACCCCTTTTCTCATTTTTCCCCTGGAAGTATCAATAACGCCTTTCAATATTGAGCTGCAAACCACAGCTAAACCCATATGAAAATAGTCAATATAGAGACACACGAAGACACAGAGCTCTTTGATTTACCGAAGGCACAAGGCTGGAGCTCTCCTCATCTGCAAGGACCTGTGCTGTACAGGCTTTGCGGTTTGGCACATGCAACACCCCTGCGCCAGTATGAGCGGAGCAGGGTACTTACAAAATTAAAGATCTACGTGCGAAAAAAAGAAATAAAAGACAGAGAGATTTCTCCAAGCAACACTGGTTTAATTACAAAGTTACTGCTCGGCTTACTAAACACAGGGGCGTCTCAAAACGACCACAGGAGGAATTAAAGCTCGGGGCGCCGAGCGGCGTTTGCAGTTCCCGCGGGTAGCAGGCTGGTTGGCCCGGCGCCCTCCTCGTCTCGCCGGTTCCAGAGCGGTTCGCGGGGCTTCGCCTCCTTTCGGGGGGCGGCGGCGCTCCCGGCCGGCTGCCCTCGGCCTTGCCGCCGGCCCCGGCGCGCCGGGCGGTCACTGCCGCGCTGGGGAGCGCCGGGCGGGGGCCCGAAGGGCCGCCCACGCCCTCGGCAACGCGCGGGGATTTCCCTCGCCCGCCCCCTCCCCTCCCCTCCCCTCCCCGTCCCGCAGGCACACACCAGTCCCGGGTGTGTGGGCTGCCACCGACGGCAGCGGGATTACCGGTCCCGGGGCGGGGGGAGCCGGGGGGCCAAAGCACCGGGGGGCGAGCGAAGGATCTGCCACACTTAGCCTGTGACTGTGTTGAAATCCTACCCCCCCCCCCCAGCTCCTTAGGGCGAGGTCTTGGTGCCCCCCGCCCCGCCGGAGCCGGGTGCTGAGCCCGCCCCAGCCCACAGCTGCCGGCAGCGGGCGGGCGGCCGGGCAGCCCCCGCGGGGCGGGCAGCGACCGGGCGATTTCCTCCTCCTCCTCCTCCTCCGCCTCCTCCTTCTCCTGCGGCCGGCCGAGCCCCGGAGCGAGCTGGGGCAGAGGCACCCGGCGGCGGCGGCTCCGGGGCGCAGAGACCCGCGCCTGCAGCCGCCTTCTCCCTTCCCTGGGGTCACCTGCGCTTCCAGCTGCGGCTGAGGCGCCTGGGCTGCAGCTCCCCGGCGGGTGGGTACAGACCAAAAACTGCCTATCTGCCTGTCAGGTTATTTATTTATTTTTTTAGCAGGAGTAACTGTTCTTCTGATTAGCGGTTTTCCTAAAAAAAAAAAAAAAAAGGACACCCCACCCCCTCCCCAAACCTCCAAACCCCCTCATCTAAGTTGGGCTTAAATATATGCCAATAGCCCCTGTCATAACCATGAAATCAAGGCACCTCCATGCCAATGGGTTTGCAGTGTGTGTGAAAATACCGTCCTCCTCGAGGGTGGATGTGAAATCTGATCTTGCTTCGGGTTCAACTGAAAGACCAAAATGATTCATGCTTGACTGTGTCTCCTTGATATTTCTTATTTCGATTTTTCCTGCTTCCTCCCTCCTGTCTCCTGGTGCACGCTCGTTCCAAGGGGTCCTTCAAACACTCGAGGAGTATAAGAACAATGCTATATGCAGTATTTCCTTGAAGGGTTTTATTACTAGGCTATCTAGAACAGAAACAAACGGCATTTCGCAAAACGCCTCTTGAAAAGAAAAGCAGCCGGCGGTTGTTAAAAAAGGGGAGGATACATGGCAAGCCACCGGTGCATTTAATAGTGTCCTCTCTTTCCTTCTGAGCTGCACTATATTTGGTGTTTATTTTGAGCAGCTGTGAATGCCTGATTCCTACCTTCAGTTTTAAGAAGTTTGCTCCCCAGATGATGGACACCTTTTTTTGCTCTCAGGGTGGCACCACCCGTTGCCCTCTGCCAGCTGTCTG